>NC_065514.1:22269092-22497819 GCF_006386435.1 Epinephelus moara | reverse complement strand
AACTTTTGTCTGCACATTGTTTTTGTCGCCATTGTTGCTGAGTCTGAGGTGCGAGTCATGCGCTCTCGCTCCGCCTCCACCTCAGGTACCGAAATTTGGCACCGTTTCATTTTAAGTGAATTGGTACTCGGTAGTACCGACGTGAATCGGTACCAAGTACAAAAAGTACCGAGTTTCGGTACCCAACCCTAGCTACGTCAGACTTAATTCGAACATAACTGTTTCCATCCCCTGTTTTGCGATTCAACATTTTTTCGAATCAACCAAAACCCGGCTAAAGCGAGCGTATTTTAGTTTGTGCGAATCAGGGGATTTTAATTCGAATTTTGGCATTTCCATCATAATTTTCCGATGCGATACTTCTAGATGCACATCTAAACAGGCTGATAGAAACATGGCTATAGTTTATGTTCATTCAAACATGTTACTTGGCTAAGCCTATAGTTTATGTTCATTCAAACATGTTACTTGGCTAAGCAGAACGCTTCAACTCATTATGATTCAATAACATTGCATGATTTACAACGAGGGGATAAGATAAATATGTTACTTACAGGTTGAGATTGATCCATATCTCTTCAACCATTTCAGTCTAGCGCGTCTTGTTTGAACACTGCCAACAGTAGCTCAGTAGCTCTGCGATTGGTTTAAAAGTGTGGAGAAAATGTAAGGAGCCATACGATTGGCTGAAAGCGAACACACCGGATTAACTGATGAATCTGTCAATCAGAATCATGAATTTGATTGACAGATTTATCAGCCAATGGTGACGTTCGTTGACCTGCAACGTCTCAAAATTCACCACACAGATTTCTCTCACAAATGTAGAGAGGTTCACAAATGAGAAGCAGTTTCTCACAAATGTAGAGAGGTTCACAAATGAGAAGCAGTTTGTAAATGTACATTCAGCAATTCGCATGATCTGTTAATTTATATAACAAGTGTGCCTGAAAATAATATTTGTGAAGCAGAGCATGTGCATTTCCGAATTTATATTACAAGTTTGTATAAAAATTATATTTGTGAACCAGAGCGTGTGCATTTGTGAAAAACCCTGCGTGAGTTCATTCATTATGAGACTGATCTGACCCCATATGTCAGAAATGCTAAATTGTGCTCCATTATTAAAATTGCAAAACTGAGAATAGAAAAAAACGTGTTCAGTGGATGCACCTAGCTAAAACTAATGCAGTCTAAGGTGGTCATTTGTGGTGCTATGGAATTATATTGTGTAACACTGGGAGGGTTTTCTAATATTTTGTCCTCATTTATATAAATGAGGAAACAATAAATATTAAAAACACCATAACCTTCATGAAAGTGGGATTATCGCTGGCCTGTTGTAATAGATTAGTTTGGGCAAGGTGTACCTGGTAAATTGGCAACTAAAAATGTACACAGTACATCTGTGTATCTGTGCAAGTGATTTCAACAAGGAATCCGCCACGTGGGTCGTCTAATACTATAAATAATAATCACCACCAGCATCACATGAGAGCTTCGAGTTTGCAAATAACTAGATAGCAGACTCAGATAGGAACAAAGCTCATACTACCTTACCCTAAATGGTTCAATCTCTAGGCAAGCAGATGGTCTTGGTTTTATTCACTCAAGTTCTGAGGTATCTCTCTTTAAGATTTCAGACGTTAATCCAAAAATAAATACATAAAATTGAGGTGATTTCAATTTTTGAATGTTTAAAAATGTAATTTTTAAACACTGTTGTGTTGTTTTGTCAGACAGAGAGCAAGGTCACGGTGGTCAAGAGACACCAGACAACACTGCAGTCAGGAAATGCACGAGTACATCCATATGTATATTCACACACCTATGCATGAGTCTGTGCTCTTCGTTGGAGGAGGAGTACCAAGGGCAAACATACCCTCGGTCTGAGCTCTACGGGATCCACCTCCGCTTGCTCCGCCGTCAGCTCCTCCAATGACAACACAGATCTCAGCGGGGTTGGCATCACCCACTTTCCCGTTACTCGTCTCTGAGGTCCCGGGCTCCTTCTTCACTGTAACAGGTGGTGGAGATGTGCTCTTGGTCTTTGGGGCTAAGGTTGGTGAGGGGCCATCTGTGGCCGCACTCCCGCCGTCCGCCTGCTCCTTCCCGGGATTGGGTGCCTCTTGTGCGCTCATGACTCCACCTCCTCTGAGCCCGTGCTTCTGTACCAGGCGAAAAACAACAGAGAAGACAAAGACATTATTTGACAGTCCAGTAATAATTTACCATCTTGATTTGGGCATGAGTTCTAACCCAAAATATAACATCTGTGCAAAATATTAGCACTACCAGGTCAAACAGATGTGTTATTTTAAAACTACCATGGCTACACTACCAATATCCAAGAAAAAAAGGGCTGTCTAGATATCAGCTTTGATTTGTACCCCACCTAGGTACCTAAGAACAAGCCGCACATAACAAGCAGTAGCCTGCTTCTGACAACTATTGAAAGTCTAAAACAAAATCAGAGACAACCACTCTTCTTTTTCTAAATACAGTCAAGAGATGCTAGATCAAAATGCACAGGAGCCACCACCTGTAATATATCTGTGTGACGGTGTAATTTTTGAGGACAGGAAAAAAAAAAAAAAAGACAAATTTTTATTGTTAGAACAGAGAGGCTTAACTGTTCATAAGTGGCCTTTGATTGCATGAATTCCACAACTTTGTAGCACCCAAATGCTCTCATTTTAAAAATATCCAAATTACACAACTTGCCACTTCAGCACAAGGCTATAAAAGGCCTTGTCAAGAGAATGTGCTCAAAATGCAACCATGCAAAACAGAGTTATGCCAGGATGTCTGATATTATGGAAAGAGGGGAAATTGGTCATCTAATAATAGCGCACCAATTCAGCAACAACAAGCCCTTTCATAGCCGAATACACCTTTCTTCGGATATGACACACGGCCAGAGGCCTCAGCAAACAGACCCATGATAATTCTGACACAAAAATATTTAAGGGTTTATGGTTAAAATTGCATACCTTCATCTGGAGAAGAATAAAAATTACTGTCAGCTCTATCATACAGTATGCGCAACACTTGGCGGGAAGGTTGTGCAAGTCGAGTATGTTTTCGATTTCCTAATACCTTAGAACCTTTATAAGGAACAAGCTTGCGCATGGGTTTTCAGATTTTACACACAATAGTAAATTCTTTGTGTCGTAAAAATCCACAGCATACTTAATGGGAATTAATTTAATTGTTGTATCTTGCAATCAAACAAACACCTTATTGATCTCCTGGTTTCCCTACAGGAAAGATTAGGGCATGGGGTCATTACAGTATCAGTACTATTTGCAAATTTGTAATTGCGTATGTAATCAAATTTGTCAATGTGTAACAGAATCTCTAAATGCATACTGAGGTTTGTAGGTGTGCACAGGAATATACAAATGTGTATTTAGAATCCACATGGGCGTAATCAGATTTATAAATGCGTAAAGAAAACCTCCAAATCTGCATTATGATTTGCCAGTGTACAGAGACGTGTAAACGTGTAGGTAAATCTGCAAATGCATTCTGTTAATGCGTAGACAAATCTGTATGTGTACACACATAGTAGTGTTTTGCTCCAAGAACTGGAAATACAGACAAGTCCTGTGATTCTGTATCTATGTACGCAAATAGATTTGTCAACACATTTACAAATCTCAGTGCACTTGAAAATCTAAACACAGATTTTGAGGATTTTTTTTATTTTTATTTCTAATTTTACCTATTTACAAATGCGATAATGCACACACGGATCATGAGTACACACATAGATTCCTACACATTAACACATCAGCGTAACTCTGTACGCATTTAGAGATTCTTTGACACATTTACAAGTCCGATTAAGATCACAGGGACTGAGATGCATTTACATAACAAACGATGGCATACAACCCCAATACCTCAAAAGTTTGGATGCTGTACAACAACAAGTTGCAGGTATCAAATTCACAATGAGTGACCTTTATGAAAAAAACTAAGTTTATCAGTTTTAAAATTATACCAAAATTGTCTTTGTTCTCTATTCCATTGAGTATGACTTTGAAGGGGATTTGAAAATCATTGCGTTAATTTTTAAATTTACACACATTTCACACATTGTCCCAACTTTTTTGGAATCGGTGTTGCAAATTTCAAAATTCAGGAAAATGGTAGTACAGTTCATTAGTGACAAATTCTGGCCAGTTGTAGAAATATGATAACTACGTATCGCAATCCACATTTGCAGGTACCAGTATTCCTCTGGGGCAGCATACATATGTAGTTGCTCAAACTTCATGCAAAAAGCAGTGGAGCACTCAGGGACAGCAGTTTCATGGGGAACCAGTACAATGATAACACTGTCGCAATTGTACCAAGGCTTTTTTCTCAAACTTAATACACAGATATCATGTAACTAATTATACTCTTAGTCACATCCAAATGTGAACGGTTTGCAATAAACTCCAATAAACTGCAATTTAAATTTGACTTCAGTAAACATTTCTTCCTTGTAAAAATACAGTTTTTCCATAAGCTGCCATTTATTATGATGTTATTTCAGTCTAAACATTAGATTTTTGTACATATGTACATGATAGTTAAGTGCTTTCTGGTTGTATGTGAGTATGTGAAATATTTCCAATTTAGAGGTACATAATTAATGCACATGCTTCAGCTAGGCACGGACAATATTTTAACATAATTAACAAAGTTTTAGAAACATATCCTGAGTTATACAGTGGTTGTGCATGAAAATATGCACATTATAGAAGACTGGACTATTGTCCTTGGCCGAGGTCTGCCCTCTCCGAGTACCCTTCCAGTTAAAGAAGCTTTCCTTTTCAGTTTTCCATTACCATTTTCAATGCTGAGTATTTCTTATTTGCATTCATTTTTTTGTGCATTTCCCATTTTAAACCTGAAACAGCATTTCCATTTTTGGTATTTCAATTTCCCTTTCCATTAGTCTTGTCGCAGTGTCTGGTTTCACCAGTGGCATAAGGTGTACAGCAACTGTGTACACCTGTGTAATTCTATCTACACTGTCCATGGACTAAAAGTGTGAGCAGAATCGAGCCAACAAGCTGTGTTTATATTCACGGGTTATCTTTGGGACCTTGTTATGCTTTTTAACACCACTGAAGGAAAAAACACTGTTGTTGAAAAGAGAAAATGTCTCCCATCTACTGTATTTTACTACACGAACCAGACAGCTGCTTAATGATACCAACTCATTTATAAGCCAGGTTCATACAGTTTTAACGAGACGCTCATAACTAATAAAATAAAAGGCCAAAAAAATACACATCTAATGTAATGCAGGTGCAGGTTTAAAAAAGTGAAAAGCCAGTTACTCAGTTCAGCTCAGTTTTAGTGAGTTGGGCTTTAATCTAGATAAGAAGTTAGTTTAAATTTACATTTTAACATTCCTCACCACTTTTTGTTAGATTAGAGCTGCACAACGTTGCACAAAGTTTGGTGAACAACAAAGCAACAAAACACAGTCAAGGTAAACTTTGCCTTTTTCTGAGTCATAACTGCTATCACTTTGAGAGGACTGGTAGTCTTCTTACATTTGAAACAAGCTAACACTAGAAGAAAATGGAAGAAAAGCTATGAGGCCTAAAAGTGGCCACTACATTAGGTACATCTGTACAATCTAATCCACTTCAATACTACCTTAACAAAGTTTATAACGTTCCTTTTTTGGAGACATTGTTGGAAATGTGTAAATTCAATTATGCATGTCTCACTGGTGCCATAGTGGTGGTCTTGAACTGGAACACATTATAATGAGGTCTAATTTCCTGCCCTTCCCATTTACATACACGAGGGGGGCAGAATATCAGAAACACCTCTGAATACAATGCAGCACAACACTTCCACTAAGTACTGCATCAATGCTAAAACATATAACTAAATAAACACCTCTATGAAGGTGTAAAAAACTGACTGAACAGTTGCATCTGATTGTAATCACTTAGTGATCTTTTGTAATAAAGCTGGAAAGAAATATAAACTGAAATTGCTGAAAAGCTACGATGAATGCGATAAAGATATGCTGATAGTATACATTTTACCGTTATCTGTCTCAATTGCTGTTTATCAAATTATCAAAAAACTATATTAAGGGCTGCAACAATTAGTTGTTTAGTAGTTAATCGACAGAAGAATAACCGTCAGCCATTTTGATAAGTTATTGAAGTCATTTTTCAGCTAAATTGCCGACCATTTGATGGGTTCAGAATTGCAAATGTGAGAATTTGGTGCTCTTCCGTGTCTTTTATGATAGCAAATTAATTCTCCTTGGTTTTTCTATGCACACAAAAGGCTTATTTCTCTCAAGTTTTACGCACTAAACTGCTAAAATCTGTTTTAGTGGGCCTTTGCACCTTTGCCAAAATACTCCATCCACCTGACAGATGTGATGCTGATTAAACAGCATGATGTGCCTTGGGATGGTCACAATGAAAGGCACTCTAAAATGAGCATTTTCATCTTGACAAAAAGACATTTGTTTGGTTTTCACATGACTAGAGCGACACAAATGCATTTGTTGTCACATACCCAAAAGAATCACTCAGTATTGTGACAAATCTCTTTTGCATAGAGTTGATCAGGTTGCTGATTTTTGCCTGTTGAATGTTGGCACACTCCTCTTCAATGGCTGTGAAAAGTTGCTGGATACTGGAGGGAACTGGAACACATTGTCACCAATCCAAAGCATCCCCAACATGCTCAAAGGGTCACATGTCTGGTAAGTATGCAGGAATTGCAAGAACTAGGATGGTTTAAGCTTCCAGGAACTGGATACAGATCCTTGCAACATGGGACTGTGCATTATCATGCTGTTACATGAGGTCATGGCGATGGACGACTGGCATGACAATGGGTGTCAGGATCTCGTCAAAGTATCTCTGTAGATTTAATTTGCCATCATTAAAATGCACCCATGTTCCATGTCTGTAGCTTAACCCTAGTGCCACCATGAGGCTATGTTCACAACATTAGCATTAGCAAACCACTCACCCATATGACGCCTGCTATCTGCCTGGTACAGTGACAATCAGGATTCATCTATGAAGACAACACTTCTCCAAAGTGCCAGATGCCATCGAAGGTGAGCAGATGCCCACTCAAGTCACTTACTACAACGACTTGCTGTCTGGTCAAGGCCCTGGTGAGGATGACGAGCACGCACATGAACTTCCTTGAGACAATCTTTTTTAAGTTTATGAAAATTCTTTGGTTGTGCAAACCAACTGTTGCATCAGATGTCTGGGTGCCTGTATCCAATGATCTTTCAGAGATGCTGTACATGGAGGTCTTGTTCTGCGCATCTGAGGCTGGCTGGATGCACCGCCAAATTCTCTGAAACAAGATTGGAGACGGTCTGTTCACGGGTTCACGGGCAACAGCTCTCGTGGACACTCCTGCAGTCAGCATGCTGATGGCATGCTTCCTCAAAAACTGCAACATCTGTGACATTGTATGGTGTGATAAAACTGCACATTTTAGAGTGGCCTTTTATTGTGACCAGCGTATGGCACACCTGTGTCATAATCATGCTGTTTTATCAGCATCTTAATATGCCACACCTGTCAGGCGGACAGATTATCTTGGCAAAGGAGAGATGCTTGCTCAAATGTTTTGTTTTACAATTTGTGCACCAAATAAGAGAAAAAGCCTTTTGTGTGTATAGAAAAAAAATCTGAGATCTTTAATTACAACTCATAAAACATGGGAACAAAAACAACAGTGTTGATGATTAATTGAGAATCTGGAGATTAATCTTATTTAAAATCATCATTTGTTGCAGTCTTAATTATATACAAGTACTGTTTTAACAAAGAAAACAGATTTAACTTGAATTAATTGAAAAACATAAAGGTTACATAAATATGCAGCCTATTAAAGAACCAAAGCAACAGCCAATCACATGTGAGTCTTTATTCATAATGTCTTGATTATTTACACAATACTTAAAAATCTGGGTCTAAGGGCTGGATATTTAACCCAGTACCAACTATCAAAACTTCTCCACTCAAATCATACCTTCCTTCCACTATCATTTTTGTATCTAGATCTAGAGAAAAAAAATTACTGTATGGTTTTGCTTGTAGCCAATCAGCGCAAGCATTCTTCAACTTCAATGTGACCTGTGATTGGCTCACATACAGTCTGTGTTGTGGTGAAGTCAAGCGCGGTGTATCTGAAGAAATGGCTGTTCAGCACGCCAAGATACCTACAAAAAGTATGGCTAAACAACATGTCTGTGGTGTCTGATGGCATTTGACACAACAGAATACTTGCATTCGCAGAAGTATCGAATGAAGTAATTTAAAAAAAACAACTGTTTTTTTTTTTTTAAGTAATCTACTAGTATCAATATCACTTTCAGGATATTGGTACTCGTATCCTATTATTTTAAATGATACCCAAATACTGGGATTACATACCAAAGCAGCGGGTACAGAAACAGTTTGGGCAGTATTTATGTAAGTATCTTTATTTTTATCTAAAGCTAAAAATCAGAAAAACACCTTGTGGGGTGGGGTTGTGGGGCTTCCCATTAAAATGAAAAGTACATTTTAAATGCAAGCACTTGCAGAGAAATATTTTAGGTCAGCAAAGTTAGTGGTCTATTTATTGTCTGCATAGCAGTGCCAAATTTTACATCCCAATGACGTCAAAACTTCATGGCCAGTTCTCCATTTTCAAGCTTTAGGAATAAACTGTCTTGGGTACAAGTGAACAACTATTTTAAGATATCTTAGATCAACTGTGGAGTTTATCAGTGCTCAGAAATGTTTTGTTTCTGGTGGATCCATGTGCAAACTGTACTAATAACACTGAAGCATTGTTTTGCAGAACGCACATATAACAAAAGCTAAGATTTGCTGGTGTTTGTCTCTGAAAATCTCTCCTATAAATATATCTATAGATAAGACATATGCAAATATCTCTAGAGAATGCTCCTCATAAGGCTGGTTGCAGTGTACAGGATCACTGGTATACCGTTCACATTACATCAGTGCAATTCCACACGTCCATGTCATGTAACTTTCTGTAAAAATCCAATTAATTCAATAAGCCTAACCACAGACATGCAGCACCATTTATGAATATGAAAACAAAAATGATACCCACAAAAATAAATAGCACCTGCGAGGGAAAGGGATTCAATTTTAACGTTTTCTGACTCATGGAGAAAGAAATGATGTAATTGCAGATAGATTATGGGAGTGAATTTGTTTGCCAAAATCAACTTCTTCAGTGCGGCTGTCGTTTAGGTTCAGCCTTGAGCCAGGCTCTCTCTGCGAGCAAGTTTGCTGAAGGTATACCTGAAAATTTCAATTTCGTGATGCCTGTTTCCCATTTTCAGTACATTTTAAGAGTCAAGACTGAAACACATAACTACAGCATGTGGTCAGTCAGTGTTTTTTTTTATTTTTCATTTAAAGATTCAGTTTTTATAATCTTTGTCCTGCTGAAATGATGCCGTGTGAAAACTGTGGTTCTGTGCAAATTTCACAGTGAGACACCAAAAATACAGTAAAGCCAGGCTTCTCTGTCTCAGCGTTTTTTTCCCAAACGTAGCCTTAGGCAAGCAATTTCAAAGTCGACAACATCGGTATCTGGCGTTGTTCTGGCAGAACTTACACTGGTATGAAAATTTTCTACCGTGACAAGTCTAATCCCTCATGCATACAAAAAGCACTGTGTCATCATTGTTCTTTTTTGAATGATAGAGTAAAGGCCTTCTGTCAGCTTAACTTGCAGCCAAAACAAATGAAGACGGCACAAATACAGCGACTCTCAACTTTGATGATTAATGATTGATGTCATTACCAGTGGTGGGACTAAATGGCTTTACCTCAAGTAAAACTGACGTACTTGCACTTTAGTTGTATTTCTCCATTTAATGTTACTTTATACTTTTACTTAAATACATTCTAGACAGAAATACCGTATATAAGGTATAATTAATTTACAGATTAAAATTCTACATAAACAACAAATCATAAAATCATGAAAAGCAATACATTGTCAAAAACTATACCAATGGTTCCTAACCATTTGGCTTGGTGTCTGGTTGGGGCCTTTGCCACATGTAAGGGACATTATCCCTCTAAACATCCCACGTGGTTTCATTTGAATAACTCTTTGAAGTCTAAAGACATAAAAATTAACCATTATTTCACTAAAATGCAAAGATTAGAGAAAATCCAAAAAATAAAAACAGATCAGTGTTGCAGAACTTTGTCTTTTACTTGTGACCCTTAAGGGGACCCGACCCCCTGGTTGGAAACCACTAGACTAACTTATGCAACTGTATATTAAGTGTTGGAACTGGCTAAACTTTGACTAGCTATAGTGCAATGCTGCTTAAACATTGATGAACAGTAACAGGGGCCATACTTCTGCAGGTTGTATGCTTTATTTCTATACTTATATTCTACTGATAATACCTACATACCTTTATTTAAGTAGGGTCTGTACTTTGTTGCATTGGTACTTTTACTTTAGTAAAGGATTTGAGTAGTTCTTTCACCACTGTTCATAACATTCAGCAACTGTGTTTTCTTTATCTTGGAAAAGTCTGCTTTTGTTTGGAAAAACAATAGGAAATTCTGTGTTAGCACCATTTGCTCACAGAAGGCTAACAAAGGTCCTCAGTGCTCACTAAGCACCACCAGCCTGTTCTGTGGCTGACAGGAGTCAGTCGGTGGAAATTAAAATGAAATAATGGCTAAATTACGAGACTTTTGTCATCTGTGATCTAATGAAATAATGGCAAAGACACATGCATATCTGAATTAGATCAATCTCTTAGTCATCCACTGCAACATTCCCTGTGCAACACTTTAAATGCATACTCTGAATATATGAAATGCCTGTTGTGGCCTGTTTTCCTCTAATTAAAGTCAAAATGCAAAATTAGCCATCTGGCCTTCTGTTCTTTCATAGTCTGGGGCTTCTGATATACTGTAACCTACAGCACCATGCGCAAGGAAAATCTAGGCTAAACCAGATGCACACTTACTTGATGTTCCCTACAAATAAAGCACAACCTAAACCAACTAAAACAGAAAGAAGGGAAATATAGTTAAATTAAATCATCAAATGCTATTTGCATATCAAGGATCTACAGATGCTATCATTGTAAGAGGCACTAAAGTAAGCAAAGGGTGGGTGGTGTTGTGATTTATGTCAAACTATTAAACGAGTTTTCCCTTTGTGATTTGGTCCAGCTGTGTTTTAAAATGCCAATGCATGCATATTAAAAACAATATATTATATCACTGTGCTAAATGTATCTGAGGTTACAGAATAAGGAGGTTAGGCATACAAGGAAAACATCTCTAGGACATACCTCTGTTCAGAATTCAGCGCTTAGTCGAGGTACTTAAAATAATTGGCCTATATTTGGGCAGTACAGTATCTGCCTCTGCACAATAATGAAGTAAATCAATCACTGTGCTTGGTTAAAGCAAAGAGAAAAAAAAAATCTAGTGCGTCGAACTTAGAGAGAGATTTTCTTACTTTGAATTGTACCTTGCAAAGCCAAAAATCACTGTGCTCTGCATGTTAAGTGGACTGGAATAGAGATTCCAAATATAAAATACAAATTTGTTTAAGGCTCATGAAAATGGTTCCACTCTGGAGGGATTAAAAATAGGAATCAGCTAAAATGGGGGATGGTGGGGGTCACTTCAATCACTGCTTTCACTGCATGTTTGTATTATCCGGAGCAGAGTCAGTGACGAGGAGCAGGGGTTGACCAAAACCTGTTTCACACTAAATGTTTTGCTTTTCCTCTTTCTTTAATCAAATGCACATTTTTCTGTCCTCTGTAATAAATGTCTTCCAAGATGGTGTATGACCAATGATTTCAAAAAAGCAATAATGCAGAGAAATGGATAAATCCCCCCCTCCCCTCCTTCACCCCACCCCACCTCGCACACACACACACACACACACACACGGGATGCTCTGGAAAAAGAAACTGTGTCGTCTAGTAAAATTCCATCAGCATACACTCAAAACCCCCATAAAAACCTTTTCAATCTATATGTTAATGCCACGAATTAAAATTTAATAACAAGAGATATTGAAAAGCAGACTTGAATTATACAAAAATAAATCCTGAAAGATCAGGCCCCTAAAATTAGAAATTCAGGGCGGCATCCGGTCTGCTGCTAAACCCTTGTAGGCTGGCAGATTAAATTTTTGATGAAAATCAAAATTGCACTGCACACTGACGCAGGCGCAGCAAACCTGGCACTATTGTGATTTATGGATTCATTAAACCCGCGGGAGTTTCACCCCTCCCCTTTTCACTCAAAGAAATGAGATTTGCCCTGCTGAAAATTTGTATTTCAGAAAAGCTACTCAGGCTCTGCTCTACCTTCAGAAAATGGTCAAGGAAAAAAAGAGGCTTCTGTGTACATAACCACTGCACGTAAACAGGCCTAATTTTCATTGCTGCAGCAATTGAACGTCCTTATGCATTATTCATGAAACCAATAAGGTTCATTTTTACAAAGGAAGAGGCAGGAAAAATATGTGCAGAATGCACAGAATTTTTTTTTAATGCAGCAGCCCCAACCCCTGAAAAGCCATTCCCCAGAGACTAATTTAAGTGAAGCCATTTTCAGACATTTTCAACATGCCACTAAGAAAATGACTGAACACAAGATGTTCGCTGTGTTTATAAAGGATGTATGTTTGCTCAGACACATCTAAGCACAAATCAGGAATCTGTAATTGTACATTAACAAAAAAGAACTGGCATGACATCAAAGGCAGACACTGTTTGTGTTTCACCGCTTAGCCCTTTAAACGGAAAACAAAACCTCTGTACTTAGTTAATGACAATTAAAGCAGCAACTACGTTTCAAACACTGAAACCCACAGGCTGCGATATGATCCCTCACCATCTCATGTTTATCAGTGCCTGGAAGGACAAGTTTCACCTCTCCATCCAAACTATTCGCTCCAAATATCCTCCGTGAATCAAAGCTTTTGTTCTTTTAAGTACAGACAGACCAGCATTCCTCTTACCTTGCTTAAAACGAGAACGCTCCCAGAATGCAGTTCCCATTAACCACATCAGGGTTTAAGGTGTTTTTCATTGCAACACTGCAGCATTATTCCTGAGAGCTTTATAACTTATTACTCGGTCCTTCAGGTATTCTGCATATAAACATTCCCATCACTCACAGAGTGATCCAACCCTATTAAACCCATGACACTGGTTGCCTCTCTTCACTCCTGTACTTTAACTCAAACTCCTGCATTTTGATTAGACTTTGCAAGCAAAGGTCAGAATTTACACCCGGATTTTTGCATACCAACCATACAATTTCCACCAGCTCTTTTTAAATTTATACAGATTTGAAGGTCAGCATTAAAATTACCCACAGCAAAATGGCCTCCGCAGTTTCCCCTTACATTAAAATAAAAAGCAAGCCGTGCAAGATGGGAAACTGTTTGGCGTCTGCAGGATTAATATAAACAGTAGAGCCACTGGTTGTGATTGTTTTTCCTGCCCTCAAATTATGCTGACATGGTCTTTCTTCTTCCAGTGCTGTTCAGTACACTTTGGATAGTTATTTTCCACTTACACATTTCCAATCTCTGGGAATAAAAGTCCAAATTGTTCCATGTTTACTAAGTAGTAAATTATGCCTGTATAGCCTGCATAACACAAAAATACACATTTATTCATAAGCATGCAATAAGAAACTGGGTATTAACAGCTAATGTGTGTGTAAGAGAAAAAAGATTGAGGTGGATTAACAAGATTTTTTGTCTTTATCTCACACACTGTCAAACAGTTTGCTGTGGAGGGTTTAACATGTACAAAATAATGTGAGTGCAGGATAAATCAAAGGAGATGCATTCACTTGCACATGTCTTTAAATGCAGCATTTAAATGCCATTTCCATTAAATGGCATGAAAAGCACAGGATAGTTTAAAATTGTGGCAGCCATTTAAAGAGGCGTCTATTTATTTCAAAAGCATTAAAACACGGGTTTATATGTGCACAAACTAACATTCAATTTAATAAACAAGTCGCAAAACTAGTCTCATTACAATTTTTTTTAATTTCCAAAATGACTGCCTACAGGTGGCGCCAATGACACCCAGATTTAAAATCCCCCTATCTTCCTAAAAATAAAATTAGAAATGTATTTAGACATGACGACACTTTGGTGTTTCTTCCTGTCTGTCTATCGTGAACACGGAGCCGTGAAACACGAGCAGAGCTGGCGTTACTGCTGTGTGAGTTTCAGGGGAGAAACTCCGAAAGCTCTGCTCAAATTTGCAGGAAAATTCACAAAACATGGCTGCAGGAGGTTTTTGTGTTTCAGATTGTTCCTCCCCTCATCGTCCTTCATGTTGCCACTATCGCCTGGTCCCCTTGCTCCACCGAAATATACACAGCGTGTTGTATCTAAGTGCTGTTAACGCTACATGCGAGCAAACTAGCTGCACAGGCGACTAGTCAGCAGTTACACGGAAACTTCATTACGAAAATTCAGGCACAAAAAACACATCAACAGATTAGGACTATTTCGGATGGCTTCAAAGCCTGCACCTGGTTCACTGGCTGGCAACATGAGTGCGAAAAGACAGCCAGGTCTCGTCTTGCTAAGTAGAGCAGCTTGAAACTTAACACCCGCTGCTGGAAATTTCTTCAAATTTAGGATTTCTAAAATCAGAAAAAAAGAAAACACAGCGGTCTGACATACCTCCAAAAACGATGCAGCTCATGCGAAACAGGCTCCCCGCTCCAGAAATCTTCCCTCCCCGACCAGAGGTGACTGCACAACTGCTTCCTCCAAAAAAAAAATTGTGAATTAGTTATGAGGAAATTCCAAATGTTACAAATTTTCACCACAGCGTCTCTTTTTTTCTCTCTACCCCCTCCGCGACACGCTACGTTACATTTTAGGAAAGAGTAATGGCGTAATGAATCATGAATTTGCCGAGGTTTACTTCAGTCCGTGGCGAGCTCTCCGTTTGTGCCTCGCGCGGGGGGTTTGTGTTGCGGTTCCTCCTGTGGAAATTTCGTCCGCCATATACAAGGGCAGATTCCGAAATTGCAGCGCCGGCCTGGCTGTATATTAGCCTACATGAAAAAAAAGAAAGAAAAAGGAAAAAAGTCTGGGAAGAAGACGGAAAATAATGGTTGGCCGACTATGAAGTTACGCGGGGAAAAAGGGAGCCTGGAAATTACGCAGAGGAAAAAATTCTCATGTGAAGTGACAACATTATAAAAACATGCTCTGACTGCAGGTCTATATTATTGAGCATATTGATCAGATTACAGCTTTCGTTTCAGTCAGTGATTAGGCGTGCACAGTTTCCGTGTTCACCTATCACAGCCATTTGGGGAGTGTTGTAGTGGGGGCAAAGTGGGACCAGTTACCAGGGCCCTAATGGGAAAGGGGGCCCTCAAGAAGCATGGTTTTGCTTACATATTTTTTTTTATTTCTAAGTAATTAGTGCCACTATGGAAGCTTATTGCTGCCACACCAGGGAAAAAATAATGGGTCAGTATTATGTGAAAAGTTTATTGTTCTAACAAGAAGTTTTTCAGGTTATAACAACATATTTTCACATTATAACGTGATAACTTATATTGTTAGGACATTAAATGTTCCACATTATTATGTAATATTTAGTCTCGGGAGGAGGTACACCCATACACTCCGGTTGTGATTTGACACTTAGGTATTTGCAATGAACAGGCATCAACATGGCCAAAAACATGGACTATATTGTTATAACGTGAAACTTTTCATGTTCTTACAATATAAGTTATCACGTTTTAACATGAAACTATATTGTTATAACGTGAAACTATATTGTTATAACTTGAAACTATATTGTTATAATGTAATAATATATTGTTATAATGTGAAACTATATTGTTATAACGTGAAACTATATTGTTATAACGTGAAACTATATTGTTATAATGTAATAATATATTGTTATAATGTGATAATATATTGTTATAACGTGAAACTATATTGTTATAACGTGAAACTATATTGTTATAACGTGAAACTATAATGTTATAGTGTGAAAAACTTCTTTTTAGAACAATAAACTTTTCACATGTGGCAGCAATGCACTTCCGTAGTGTCACAACTAAATTAAATAAATAGCAGAACTTAAGTGCTTTTCAGAAGTAACAACTGTGATATTATACCACACCCATGCACTGCCATCTATCAGCTTTATCTCACTTGCAACAAAAGACAATACAATACGGCATGGCTGTGGCACAAAGGAATATTTTAACTCTTTGGAAAACTGAGGATGCACCTTCTTTTATGACCTGGTTGGCAGAAATCACCACCTTGTTACACGTGGAGAGAGGAAAGTGCAGTGTTTCTCTCAGCTCTGTAATCTTTGATAAGACATGGCAACCATTCATGTCCTATTTGTCAAGAATGGCCCAAAGTGTTTGTCGTCTTTTGTTTTTGTACTGTTCATTTCCACAGTGATTTGTACCTGTTTTTTGTATTGTTTGTGTTAAAATCTGAAAATCTACAAATGAAATATAAAAAATGGCAGAATAAATAAGGTGAAAGACGTAATAGAATGTAATATGACAAAACTAGTAGCTCCTCTCTCAGACCCCTCTCACCCATTAAAGGCACATCTTTACCCTCAGAGCTCAAATTGGATCCTGGTTTAGATCACTGTAAACTCAAGCTGAAACAGTTTTTTAAGAGGAATTAGTCATGCCATCATGAATGATTTGGTGCTTCCTATTCTATGGTGCTAATTACATATTGCAGTTTGTGTCTTGTCTTGTTCTGTCTGTATTTTTATTGTTTGTACTTTACTGTTACTTGTGTTCTCGTTGCAGAGTCTTTTGTATCTTAAGGCCCAGCTGGATGGGCATTGTATATTAGTGTAGGCTATAAATGTTGTGTTGTGTGGCAGTCATGTATGCTACATACTTGTCTCTATACAAATAAACTTTGAATAAATAAATAAACATTGTAGGGCTCATTTATGCTTAATGTTAGACACATAGACAGACAGAGCCATCTGTCTATACTCTACGTTCATTCATACTATATGTGCACATTTTCTGAAAGCTTACAGCGACAGGTGAAACATAGCAGTACTACCAGAGGTCATGGAGGCAGTGTAGCATAGTTCAAGTGAGAATCCACCATAGGAGACGACGAAGAAATTTAAATAACATAACAAAGCTGTAATATATAATCATATACAGTAATATATAGTAAAAATAGTGAAAAGAATTCCCCATCCACATGTCAGGAAGTGACATTATATGGTCACACAGACTACAACACTGCCTCTGTCCACGACCACCTCGTTTGTTGTTGTATGAAACTTTTGACCCTGCCCTTTATTGCCATCTATGGGCTGTATCTATGCCATCATAAAGGACGCATGCAAGTATGAGGGAAGTGACGCTTACAACATTTAAAACGGACTTATCTTTTTTTCGTACATAAAGAATGAGCCTTTAGCCTGCCCCTGCACTTGGATTCGTCTTTAAATGCAGCCAGGATCATTTAAGTGGCCCGCTAATGCTGCCGCAGCACCCATGTACACTATCATGTTTTTCCCCTAGACATGGAAATCAGGGTTTCACAAAAAAAAGAACAGGAAAGAAAGAAAACTGACTTTGTGAAAGAAAAAATCAAAACGTGTGTAAGAGAGATATGAATCAAGAGAGGAGGGGCAGGGGTCTACAGAGAGTGTTTATGCATAGGGCCCAGAATTTGATGTTACGCCCCTGTTCACATCACTATCACTGTTGTTTTCCAAATGTTTTCCTTGATGCTATTTTTAAATGGAAAGGGAGATAGCAATCTGATATGAGCATTTTTTCCCAGTGCTGTTCAAGACTTAAGTTTCCTAACTGTTAATGTGCACAGTTAAACCAAAATTAAAACTCTTAACTGGACTTTAGTCAAAACAGTGACGACAGATTCACTCCTGTCAGTGCTTTTAACTGCAGCAGTCTCCACACACAGTTTGCTCTAAGGTTGCCTTTCAAGAGCAAGTTTTTGGTTGGCCAACAAATTTTCATTTCAAAACCTTACTCTGAGAATTAGCAATCTTTTTTTTCTTTTGAAATAGTTTAGTTCTTGTTTCTAGAGAAAAGTTTTATGTTCCAGCATGTTTAAAGACACAGCTTTGACCTGTCAACTAATTATTTTTAATAAATTAGTTGTGCAGGTAGGGTAGAAGCTGTTAATGTGTAAATGTGGGCTGAATTATTTAGAATAGACAGAAATATAAGCATGCACACTAATAACAAAAATACTAGCCTACTAATGATGATGATAACATAATAATAATGATGATTAAAATAAGTGATAATGATAATAACCATAAAATAAAATATTATTGACTATTATGATATCTCAGCTGTAATATAGCAATGAAATGGCATTTTCCTGTAGTATCATAAGTACTGACGACATTAGGGTTTTTTATTCCTGTTCACTCGGAGGTGAGACAGGTGTCCTGTAGTGAGAGCCTGTACGTGGTGAGATGTTTTGCTCTTGTTGTACAGTGTCCCCCAGTGCCCCATTTAGATCCTCTGCAAACCTCTCATGAATCATCTGAAGAATTAAAAGTTTTACTTGACTAAACTAGTCTATTAGTACATTATAGTTCAGTTTGCTATATTAATTACTTAATCAAATATTTTTTTCCAGTCAATCAATCAGTGAATGAATTCATTTGTTAGTTAGTAGTTATGATATGAAATATTATACTTAAAGCCACAGAAATTTACCCTTAGATCTATCAACTGCAAAGGTGAGAATTAAATCTCCAAATGTGCGATGAATTTATTCAGTATTTATTTATTATTAGTATTTATACTAATAACACACATAGAGACAGACAACCATTCACACTCACATTCACACCTACAGACAATTAAGAGTCACCAATTAACCTAACCTGCATGTCTTTGGACTGTGGGAGGAAGCTGGAGTACCCGGAGAAAACCCACGCTGACATGGGGAGAACATGCAAACTCTGCACAGAACCCCCACCCTGGGTTTGAACCAGGAACCCTCATCATGCTGCCAACAACGTGCAAATATAATGACACAAAATATTTTGTTACATAAGTATTTGACTGCTTTATTATGCACTTGATTTTAGAAGTGAACTAACTGAAGACGTAGGTTCTCACATCTGTATCTAGGAGGTCAATTTAAAGTCGATTTCCTGGCAAACTAGGTGAAGACTAGGCCATGAAGACCAAGAAACACACCAAACAAATTTTTGACAAAGTTATTGAAAAGTACAAGAAAATTTCAATAGCACCGAATATCCCTCAGAGTACAGTGAGGTCAATCAGAAGTATGGAATAACTGCAAATCTGCCTCCTAAAAAACTGAGCATCCCCATGAGAAGGGCACTGAAGGAGGCCAACAAAAGGCCTACAGCAACTCTTAAGGAGCTGCAGGTGTCCAGGTGCTTCACATTGTGGCAAAGAGAAAGTCTTAAAGTTTTGAGAAAAAAAAACGTTAACCAGAGCACGTGTGAGAGACTCAGAAATAAAGTGGAAACAGTGGAATAGTCTGATTAGATCAAGAATGTGTTTTTAGGCGTCATACTCATAGTAAACACTAAACACTCTGCACATCAGCAGAAACACAGCAGCCCCACCATAAATCCTGGTGGAGGCAACATCATGCTGATGCTTCTCTGCAGCAGGCCCTGGAGGCCCTGTGAGGGTGGGGGGTCAAATGAATGCAGGAAGAGAGAAATCCTGGAGGAAAGCTTGCTGCAGTCTGCAACTAGGGAGAGGATTTTTTTTTTCTCAAGCAAGGAAACAACCTTAAATATGAAGCTACAGCTATACAGGAATGGCTGAAAACAACAATTCTTATGTCCAGGAGTGGCTGAGTCCAAAGTCCAGTTAAGAATTTGTGGCCCTTGTGCAACTCGAGCTTGAGCAGTTTTGCAAAGAAAAATGGGGGGATATTCCATTTTGTGCAGATGTATGAAGCCAACACATACATACACTATCCATACATTGTCTGTGACCACTTATACTGGTCACGAGGGGGCTTGAGCCTAACAACAAGAGGTGGTGCACACTCTGGAAAGGTCACCAGTCAATCACAGGGCTGACACATGTACACCTTTTTTCAACAAAATTAGCTTGTGTGCGGGTTTTTTAAATGTGGGGAAGCCCGTTAAAAATAGGGCAATAGAGTGCTTTCCCATTGCCAGCAGACCGGAAATAGCTGCTCATGCTCACATTTACACCTCAACAATTAACCTAAGCTGCATGTCTTTGAAATGTGGGAGCTGGAGGACTCAATGGGAACCCACACTCATACTGGGAGAACATGCAAACTCCATCAAAAGGCCCAAACTGGCCAGCCGGTTCGTCCCCTGAACCGACAACAGTGCTAACCACCCACTTTCCCTGTATCAAAATATCTTTTTTTCACTCTGACACTATTTATTGGGCTTTTCGGAGTTTAAAATCTTAATCATAACCACTGATTTCAATGATTAATTGTTGAAAAACAACACAGTAAAAAGTCTAAGGCAGGATGAGTCTTAAAGGCATTGTATCCATTAAGAGAATTCTCCTTTCCTCATGGGTGTAGCATGATTTATTTTACCTCTAATATCAAATTAAGCAGGGCCATTCTTCCCCTTTTTTGATCATTATGCAGATTACTGCACAGAAATACAGTTCGGTATAAAGATATGATTCATATTTGAAAGGCTCCCACATTTTTCTGCTTTTCAAGAATCCCAGACACATGACAACACAATCTGGTATTCTCTGTTTTGCGAACTGCTCAATGATGAAAATATTACCCCTTTGGAAAGTTATGAGATCGCTGATAATTCCATGAATCACACCATATGTTTACAATTTGGACTCCAGCTAATAAGGTCATTCATCCTGTCTTATTAAAAGCAGGACTAACGATAAAACAGGGCGGTGGAAACAATGTATTTACGAGCACTTATAAAGTTCTCATGCATTTTCAGATGCACTTCCCTCTTGTTATCTGGATGATGTCGTTTTCATCAGTTACGCAGAGTTGCTTTGTATGCTAATTCCATCCCACATGTACTCGGAAATAAGTAATTGGTGCTGGTGTGATTTATGACTTATCACATACAATGAAGTGTTTATGATCTGGACTAAATGCCTGTCTTCTGTTTAGGCGTGTACACTGGATGAACCCTGCTCCCTCCCTCTTGCTGTATTTATGGTTTCTGTCCAGCAGAGAGCACCAACATACCAATAGTCACGTCCCTTGCTCCTATACAGTGGCCAGTGGGTACACTGCATCTTATACTGTACATTAGAACCTGCACATATTATTGCTCTCTTTCTCCCTCTGCTGCTTTCACTTTGCAAGAAAGATTTACATTTGAGCACTGTGGTGATTTTTTTTAAGCTGGCACTGTTGAATAAACATCAGCATAACTGAGGTGCAGATGGCAAAGAGTATCTTTATTTTGCAGCTAGGAGAGTCCAGATTTTTCAGGGAAAGCATAATCCTTTGTTGACTGACTGCCTCACTTTATTGATCTGTTTTCCTCATAGTTACGTAACATGGTGTCTGGGACACTGATGAAGGACAACACTTACCTTTGAGATGTTTTCGATGCCGGTGGGTTGAGGGAATTCAGATCCTTTGTGGGCATTAGAGTGATGCTTTGTTTCAAGTTTCCAGGTTATTTGTCTCATGCTTCAGGAGCAAAAGCATTGAATTCTCAGTCACTGGATTGAACGTAGATTGTCAAGTGAACATATATAGCAGGGGTGTCAAATATACAGGGGTCCAAACTGGCCCACTGAATGACTTTGCACACCTAATACTGATGCACTTGTAAAGGCAAATAGGTGGCACCTTTCAGGAATAACTCAAACAGTGAGTAGCCTACGTCCTGTCCAGAATACAGTTCTCTGAACCAAACAATGAATACTTATTGTGGTCACCATTAAAGATGTTGAACATCGTGCAAAATCGTCATTGGCAGCTTCAGTACAATCCGGTGGAACTCTATCGGTAAGACACTGCCAAAACCTTTGATATGAAGATGATTTGTAAGGCAGGGGATTACTTAACGTGGTTACTCAGTAGCTTCCACTTAAGTTTCGTGTGGTGATGCCAGCATTACTACAGAGCAACAGAAATTTATGGAAATGCACATGTAATGACAGTGAGTCGTGGACTGACTGAATGTGGAAAAACTGAGACATATTCTTAAAATCGCATCTACTTTCCTTGAAACATCTCAGGCTGTTCATCATCTGTTTTGTAAGTGGAAATGTTTTCAGAGTGTTCTTGTCCTTCTTTGCACAAAACAAAAGGATAAAACATTGGAGGTGTTGTTTTTTATAGATTATTATGCAGTGGTTTTACTGGTCTGGCCCACTCCAGATCAAATCAGGCTATAACTGTGGCCTATGAACCAAAATAAGTTTGATATCCCTGATATACAGCATATTCTTGGGCCAGGGAATTAAGTCAGTAGCAAAAATTCAAAAGGGGGCACAGCCTTTGTAGTAGAGGCCCAGGTGCTGGCTAAGATTGATGGCTAACATGGGAAAAAAAGGAAAAAGCCGCGCACTGGATGAAGCTCCCAATTGAGTTTTAATAAAAATGAAAAAATGAGGATTTACCATATGACAAGGTAACATTTTGAGCCTTCATGGCTCTTCATCAGACAGCTATAATACAGACAGAGGTATGTTTGAATAGTTCTTGGACCTGGTCACATGCCAGGCCAAAGAAGACCTGATTGGTACCAGGTCTTCTTTGGCCTGGCATGTGACCAGGTCCAAGAACTATTCACTACCCGTGAAGGCTCGAAACGTTACCTTGTCATGTGGTAAATCCTAATTTTTTTTAGTTTTTATTAAAACTCACTTGGGAGCTTCATCCAGTGTGTGGCTTTTTCCTTTTTGCCAGGGAATTAAGTGGCTTATAGAATAGTCACAAAATCAGTGTCCATCAAAGTCAATTCTGTATTACCCAGGTAGCCAGTGGAGCTGAAGCTGTTAAATGGCTTTTACATTTAAAAAAAAAAAAAAGTTTGAAAAAGACACAAGAGTTATCTTTTCTGCTGGTAAAAAAAAAGGCACAAGAGTTCCCAGGTCTGACTGTGATTAAAAAAAGTAATTTGTGATATATCCTTGGGATGATGGAAGACCACTTTGGTGATGGTGCTGATTCAGTGAACAGAAAGTGGTAGAGTACACTTGTGAACTCTGAAGTCATGACTTTAGTTGTTCTTTTTATCTCAGACATGTTAGGATGTTACATACCTTGACATGTTTCGGCGGAACGACGACGCGTCGCAACCACCACCAAGTGACACTTCTGAGGAAGGTAGAAGTTTCTGCTGAAACTTGTCAAGGTATGTAACATCCTTACATGTCTGAGATAAAAGAACAACTAAAGTCATTATCAGAAACTAAAGACATAATGAACACCATTGAACAACTCTGAAGTCAGTCCGATAGCTAACTATATGTGTTTGGTTATACTTTTAGCTGTGTTTTCTATCACTTAATTTTGCTTTAAAGGAATGCCACCCCCAACGACCATCTGTCTATCAATTATTCAACCTGTTTTAAGTTGAATTTCAGAAGAAAACTTTGTTTTTCTCACATGTTTAAGGTGAACGAAGAATCCAGAAAAGGATAAGCTTCTTGATAAACTGAAGTCATGGGGGACTGCATTTAAAAACAGCAAAACAATATCAAAACATCTGTTTACAAACACTCACACAACTTGTACAGTGACATTCAAGTCTTTTTTATCCTGTCCTTTGCTCTGTACTTCCTGTACCGCACTATCCAACCATGCCTGAGACTGTTCATGTGGTTTTGTGTGTTCTGAATATTCCGATTTCGCAAAAACGCTCCTGTTTGGGAAGTACTGAGCATGCAGCTGGGTAAATAAGACTTGGATTATACTGTAAAAGTAGTGTGAGAGTTTGCAAACAAATTTTTTTATAGAGTTCTGCTATCACCTATGACTTCAATTCATCAGTGTTCCATGTTTTTGGATTCTTCGTTCATCATGGCAGCAAGCCTGAAAAATGAAGTTTTCTTCCAGAATTTAATGTGACACACAGTGAGTAAATGACACACAAATGGTCATTTGGGGGGTGAGGTATTCCTTTAAGAGGTTTTCTGCTTCTCCCAGTGATGACACCAGCAGCTGAGAACATATTGAATCCACTGACTTTTACTGGGGAAAGTGTTTTTGATTGCTGTTGAATCATGTGACACCTCAGAAATATGGGATAAAACCTAGCAACTGGTGTCCTCAATATAACAAAACACACCACATCTTTCCTCTATAATCTTTCAAAACTCAAGGTTGGCCTGACCTCTTCTCAGCCTAGTTTTTGGGTAATATTCTTGCAAGTGGCAGAGGAACCAACAGGTGAGTGAGGCTGACAACAAGGATGCTATTTTCACTCAGTGACCTACTTTGACTTGAGAGCCGCCAGACCTTTGCTGCATGCTCGAGAGCTCAGCATTGGGAGACAGTTTCCCCACACCGATGCTACTACAATCTAGGTCTTTCAAATTTTGATGGAAATAACCCACAGAAGGAGAACAACAAATTACAGAAAGGGTACCTTTGTGCCACAGAAAGAATCACAGATATAAAGTGAACTGTAGAATAAGTTGTTGCTGCTATTTTGGCACCAAACTGTAATTTTGTGTCTAAATTTGACTATACTTTTGAATTCTATTCACTGTCATTGCTCCATTCTTTGAATTTGGATTAAAGAAAATTTACATTTAAAATTGTTTGAATGTATTAGAATGGAAAAACTGTGACAAAACACAAGGGGAGACCTGGATGTACAGTAAGTACAGCATTGATTTCAAATGGTGAATACAGACAATAGCAGAGACAGTGCATTCACACATACACGTGCTGTTGTTGGGTTATGTTGACATCCATGCACAAATACAGCAGATGGCCTCATTTTAAGCCATAACCCTCAATGATGACAGTGTTGACAACAGTTACAGAGCGCCAGTAAAAGGAACGACACAATCTCTGTTGACGGTTAAAATACCAAGTACCTAAGTGTAACCAGCCATTACAGCGCAAAAGTTTACCCTCCACCTAATATGTATTGTTGGGATGAGAAAACAGTAGTTGTTGGCAGACCACAGAGAGCAAAAGCAGGTAGGAAGCCTGGCTGTTGCTCATTACGTTGCCGCTGGTAATTGCCGGTCTTTGTCAAAGGCCAATTAAAGGCCTCTTGCAGCTATTTGAAGTGTTATTTCTACAGGTGATCCCAAACCAAAAAATAGAATATTTTTGTTTTTCTAGGTGACCAATATAAAAACAAAGAGGTTGGGTTAGGCTGTAGGCTTAACATATTTAAAGGAAGAGTTTGATGTTTTGGAAAATATGCTTGTTTGCCACCTCACTTCCTTAGACTTACTATGTAACCCTCCTTGCACCATGCCAGCTGACACCCATCTAGCTTAGGTCTTCCTTAGATGTCAGTCTCCACCTCACAGATTAGAGGATCAACATATGTTTTTACTTAGCTGTCCCCTAAACATACATGCAGTACTTCTTAGATAGGTGTAGTTGTACAGTGGTTGGCATTGTCACCTAACCTCAAGAGGGTGCCTGGTTCGAACCCAGGGTGGGGGGTTCAAGCCCTGGGATGGGGGAGCCCTCTTCTGTGGAGAAAACAGCAAGTGGGCCTTGAGTTAGCGCAGGTTTTCTCTGGGTACTCCGGTTTCCTCCCATAGTCCAAGACATGTAGATTAGGTTAATTGATGACTCTAAATTGCCCGTAGGTGTGAATGTGAGCGTGAATGGTTGTCTGCCTCTATGTGTCAGCCCTGTGATAGTCTGGTGACCTGTGCAGGGTGTACCCCACTTCTTGCCCAATGTCAGCTGGGATAGGCTCCAGCCCCCCCTCGACCCTCAAGAGCATAAGCGGTTACGAAAATGGATGGATGGATGGATGGATGGATGCATGGATGGATGGATGTGTCCAGTATCCGTACAAGTAGTACTTCAGATGTAGTGGTACAGTGGTTGGCATTGTCACCTAACCTCAAGAGGGTGTCCTTCGTAAACATGCAAAAAGAGACAAGCATATCTCTACTCTCTTCTAGGAGTAGAAGATAATGTTTCATTATATTTTAAAACAGTGAACTGTAAGTCTTGATGATAGGACTAAATGTGTTGGTTAGAAGTAATCTGTCTGCAGGATCATATTTCCAGGGAGAAACATTCAAGATTATATAAAAATAGATAATAAACAATCATAAATGACACTTACCTGTATTCCGCATACTTTAACTTGCAGTAGTTGCAGTAGTAGTATGACTGTATTTCAACAAAGTTGTTCTTCTATGTATAAATGTGTAGGTGTAACCTTTAACCTGCTTTACTCTTGACAAAAACAGATTCCACAATACATGAGTAGCACTTTGCCTGTTTTGAGACGAATGGTCATTTTCTTTCAACCTCAACCTGCAGGTAATCAGAGGCTCCTGGCTGTTTTGTTCTCTGCATGATTGCATGACACAAGCACATGGCAAAAGAGCTCATAATTGCTTTAACAGCATCTCTACACCTACACTGTAAGCACCTGATTAGGGACAGAGGAGTGAGTAATGTAATAATAGTTATGACATGGTAGCACGAGCTGACTAATCCGCCTATGCTTTCATATGCATGAAAAGCCAAAGATGAAGCTAAGAATAACACGTACAGTGATTGTGCAGTAAACCTCTGCTTACCACAATGACAAAAATGTATCTGATTACAGTAGTGCCCTGTCCAGAGCTAATTATAGTTACCCACGGTCTGCACTTGGATGTTGTTTTTGGTCACTGTAGTCGAGGCCACAACCTAAAATCATCATCAAGGAGCTGAAAATATAAAAGGCTGCATGCAATGTATTTATATTTTTCATTGAACTTGGCCAAAATTAAAAAATCATCAAAAAGAATATTTTAAACCACAGGCTTAAGTAAAATTAGTAAGTAACTAAATAACTTATTTTATGTATAATTACCCTCTATCTGAATTAGAATGGTCATTTTAAAACACTGAGTGTTTATGTGGTCTTTCTAACCTTGCCAATGAAAGCCACACGTGCTTTGAATCCATGAAAACAATGTCATCAGACTGAAATGATAAACGTTTGATTAGAAGGTTGAGAAGGGCTCAGACACTTTACTCTTTACTGCCAGAGTTGATCTAACATTCTCCACTTCTCCACACTTTCCTTTTGTTTTTGTGTTTTCAGTGCCTCATTACCCTGAACTGACTGTGAGCCATTAATGAAGACATTAACAGCATTATAGGCTGATACAGCTTAAACTACAGTAAAGTGACCATATGGATAAAAATCAGAGCCACGTCAGCAGCTCTCTGACTCCAGGACTATACTTAAGCAGCTCAATCTGAGCTCAGTCTTACTGTCAGCTGCTAACATGCTCTCAATAGTGATGCTAACATGCTGATGTTAATGGTGTAATGTTTTAGAATGCTAGCATTTGATAGTTATGGCAAAACACAAAATACATCTGAGTCTGATGGGAATGTCATTGGTTTTGCAATTATTGCAAAAGTTATTTGCAATTTTGTTCATGTCATGCAAAAACAACACATTCTCACTCCGACCTCATCACATATTGACATTTGGTCATGGACTTCCCACATCCACATATGACATGCAAGGTACCCTGGGTGCATCGGTTGTTGACGTTCTGGGACACCGTGTCTAGTTCTGCCTGTTACATGCATGGTCTTCTTGCGAAATACACTTCTGTTTTCACAGGAAATTTAATGTTTACATACAGTCTCTTTCAAAATACATGCACTATGTCAGTTCAGGTTTCAGTAACCCAACCATGTGTTCGCTGCCTTAAGTTTCGTCCTTGTCCTGCCACACTTCCCCCTGATGCCACTGGACACAGTTAAACTATAACAGCAACCAGCCGCGTATCATGTCAACGTCAAAAGACGCCTTTTTTCATTGGTTTCTGACACCGCAAGTCAATGCCCAAGCGCCGGATTTTGATGACTTCAGCATGAGACTGGGCTCCATGCAAAGATTCCATCACTGTTACACTGAGACTAATTTCCTTCTTCCCCTTTGATTAACAACAAAACAAATGCAGATTTGCTCTTTGCCTGAAGAGCAAACTTTAAGAACTGAGACAAATTTTCAAGCACTTATTAAAGTATCTAATAGCTCCACCCTATCCTCCACACCCAAGGGTGTTACTCTTGAGTTTTGAGTACTGTTATGGTGTTATATACATGTATACAAAAACATTGTTGTTCTTATAAAGTCAAACAAGCAAAGATATTAGTTTTGTTCTGAGCAGACAGAGCACTTTCTCTGGTAATTTTGGTGTTCATGTTTTGCTTTAACCCAGTTACCGGAAATAACTTTGGCATTGTAAATTTCTGCAAACCAAAAATACGTTGCATTTGCATGTTATTACGTAGCAGATATGTTGAAGCTTTACGTTTCAACAACACCATGGTGAACGTGTGGTTAGGTTTAGGCACAAAAAACACATGGTTATGGTTAGGAAAAGATCATGTTTTGGCTTAAGATACCTGGTTTGGGGGGCACAATCCTGGCAGGAAACACAACAATGTCACGCAAAAAACAGTCACTTTCAATGGAACTATTCCAACTGGAAAAAAACTGCGATGGGTCACTACAAAACACCTAAGTATGGGTTATATATTAAGCACATATGATACATATGAAACAAATGTGAATATTCATTGTTTGCAAAAAACATACAAAGCCAACATTTTTTTCTGGAAACTGGGCTGAATGCTTTCTGCTACACTTGATGTTATCACAAATGTGTTCCATATACAAACAGCCAAACATAAAATCTACAGTTCTGAAGTATCATGTACATTGATGTATAATAGATGACGCTCCCCACAGCAGTTTCTCTGCTTTGCGCTGAACACTGCTGACTCCTCGCTCCACATTCCCATGGGATGCTGAGTTCATCGCCAGCTAAATTAACTGATAGATAAATTGAGTTTAGTGTATTGAAAACAGTGACAATGACCTAAATGCACCATCTGTCATAACTTGCTGGAGAACAAAACCAGGATGCTAGCCAAGTTAGAGCGACATCTGAGGCATTACGAGGCACCCCAAGTATGAAGGAAAACAAAAAGAGTTTTCCATCTGCAGAGGGAGGAATACACTTGCCAGAAATTGCAGATGGTGAGAAAATTCCACAAAAAAAGCACAGATGGCCTTCTTATCAAGTTCAGGACAAATACAACTGTACAATAAATGACCCTGTGTTTGAATGTTTATAAGTGAAAGTTACATGAGTCAAGTTGCAATATGTTTTGTGTGTACTACTGTGAACCAATTAGGACACATGTCGTTTCAAGAGTTTTCAATTGTAAAATGTTTCAGTGGCTTTAAAAAAGTGCAACCAGTAGTAAAGATCTTGTGAGTACAGTTTGAGAATGCTGCTACCCCATGAGGGGTTTGCTCTAAAGACATTTGAGAGACCTTCATTTACATGAGATCTTGGGTAGACACAAATGTTTCTTTCTCAGTTTGACATCATTTTATTAAAGTCCATGTGAACACAATCAGTGATTGTTTTTAACAGCCTTGAGGAATTTGAAAATTTGGCACCGTGTGGTACGTCCAGTGTGTCAAAGCAGACCTTTGCCCTGACCCAGAGCAGGAGTTCAGACAGTTGACATGAGACAGGATGTCCAGACGGAAAGAAGACGTGGGGATAGTTGATGAAACACACACACAAACCACTGGAAATACTATTGGAAACCTCCATACTTGACATAGAATTACAAATATCTGCTTGCTTCAGCTGTTTTCATTGGAAAAGTTCTGGCAATTCAGGTCATGCTCACAGATGCATTGGCTGCACTAACACAGGAACTGTTTGGATCGGGATGATGAGGAGACAGCCAAGCCATAAAACCAAGAAAAAGCAGTCAAACCTCATCCTCATTTGTCATCAAAAGAGCAAGATACCCCCAGCAGTGTTGAGATTACATCCCAGGGTGGCAGCTATAATATACTTGATCGGTCATGGTCAGTCAGCAGTTTCATAAGAACAATCTAAAGCACCCTCATGGTCAAGTACCCCCTCGAGTTTTTGTTTCTAATCAAATCAAAGGTACTTACATAACTGTAACAGTATACATCTGGGTCAAGAGAAACCCCGAACATAAATTACTGGACCAATAAATGAAGAAAGCAAGACTTCTCAAGGTATTCGTAAATTGCATTCATCCATTAGGAATGTGCTCCTTAGAGATTCAGATATGGAGATTCATGTGTGTGCGTTGGCTTGACCTCAGCATTGACATCATATAAATGAACAGTCTATAAATGGAACCTCATTAGCAGGCTGTTATAATAGAGACAGGGCATCAAAAGGACCCTGGGGCCTTTGAATTCTGCCAGTGATGCAACACTTAGAGACGTCCTCTTGGCTCCTCCAAAAAAGAGTTCGGGCCTGAGTCCTTGCCTGGCATCCCCTGTGGCAATGTTATATGTTGGAGGTTTATTGCTGTAGGTTGTGGGGCTAATTTTTAAAAAAAAATCATATAATGTTACATTTCTGATCATTTAAAAATCGGAGAGCATGAGTTTTGCTCATCACCAGAGTCTCCATTGTCAGCATCTACTGATAGCTTGCCTGTTGACCTTGTGCCTTCCAGCAGGGGGGTCCACATAACCTTTGCTAAAGGGCAGCCACAGTGGCTACAAGTGGTGTTCAAGAGATGGTCTTGTGTAAATTGCTTTAAACCTATAACTGATTTTTTTGGCCACATAGGAACACAAAGCTGTTCACCTCTTAAAGGGGACCTATTATGTTTTTCCCTTCTTTCGGTCCTATCATCTTACAGTGCTGGATGTTCATATTAAATGTGGCCAAAGATTTAAATAATGCGACAAACATAAAAGCAATCCCTGTGAGCAAAAACCTCAGGCTTCAGGCCGCTCTGAATGCTCTGTTCTAGAAAGTGTTGCTAGAGGCCTAGACTGTTATAGTCATTCCCCAGTTGCAATGATGGTGCAGAGATGCCAAGATGCAGAAGAACGAGAAACACTGACTAATCAGAGCAGACTGGGCTTTTTTGGGAGGGGGGCTTAAAGGTTTTTTTTTGGTTAAAGCATATAAACATGTTCTAACACAGTGGTTCCCAACTGGTCCAGCCCCAGGGTCCAGATTTCTCCTTAGTCATTAGTTCAAGGTCCACACAGTTTACCACATTAAGCGTCACACTTGCGTTTTTGGCCATATTGTCGAGATACTTTGCTGTCTCTGTCAAGTAGCTGTCCATTGGTCACTCACTCTACAGCAGGAAATGGCACCTTGGAGTCAAAGCTCTGTGCTGGCTGGAAATTTACTGTACTTAAAAATAAAATGTGTTTTTTACAAACTTGACACATTTGACCCACGACCCACTTTTGGACCGCAACCCACCAGTTGAGAACCTCTGTTCTAACAGATACCCAAAATACTGTCTGATAATTGTGTATTTACGCATCCAGCAGATACGGAGACACATTATCATTCATTTGGAGTCGTGTTTCTGTACTCTTCCTCTCCACCAGCTTTTCAGAAAAATGTCCAGCTCTTCCCTGCTGAATGTTACACAATATGTTCACCATTCTTCATTTTCCGTCACTGCTTATCCTGTAAGGAGTCTCGGGGATGCTGGAGCCTATCCCAGCTGACACTGGGTGAGAGGCTGCCAGACTATCACAGGGCTGAGACATAGAGACAGACAACCATTTACACTCACATTCACACCTACGGACAATTGAGAGTCACCATATTTAACCTAATCTACATGTCTTTGGACTGTGGGAGGAAGCCGGAGTACCCGGAGAAAACCCAAGCTGACACGGGGAGAACATGCAAGTTCCACACAGAAGGGCTCCCCCACCCTGGGTCGAATCCCCCACCCTGGATTCGAACCGGGAACCCTCTTGCTGTGGTGCTAGGCAGGTAGTATACAGTGGGTTTATCAGATGACAATACAGTAAAGTTGCAGGTTGTAAAACAAAAAAAAAAGCTCAAAGAGTCCAAATATATGGTTAAAATTTGGTAATATTATTAGCTTGCTAAGCCATGGTGTAATTAGGTACATCCACATAAGTACCATATTTCCATATTGTGGTGCGCTGTGTCTTCGTTTACGCACAACATTTTAGATGGAAATGATGCACTTTTTACTTTGCTACATCCAGCTGACAGCTGGAGACACTTGTTACTTTGCAGAATGCGATTTTATATACAAAAAAATCTTATAGAAAATAATGTGTCCTTATAACCTTTCCACTATGAAGCACTTAAAATCGCTGCTTACATGTCTATACATCTGTTATAATAATACAGCACTATAATATGTATACTTCTTAACGCAAGGACTCATACTTTACTTTGGCCTTTTATAAACAAGGTGAAATAGTTATTTCATTCTGTGGCCCTAGAAAACAGTTTCCCTCACTAGGTCTAGGTTGTTTACTCGTGCCACCTTATTCATCCTTTTCTTTTTCAAAGACCTTGATGGCTCCTCAACCTTGTTACAGGTTATGTAATGCTTATCCCTTCAATATACTCGCCTGACCATCCACTTTACTGAGAGCTGTATGTTCAGCTCTTTGAAGCCACTGATTAGCCTCTTTTCCTTTTTTCCGTATTCATCAGCCTCTGTGTAATCTGCACTCAGGATCCACTCGTGCAGCTTGGTTTTGTCTCCTTTGTCCTGAATGTAGCGTGACAAGCATTTAAAGATAAACAGCCACAGGGAGACTTAAAAGAATCGCTTAATTAATCTTAATTTATAAGTAGGTGGAGGACATTTTACAGTTCCAGCTCTGGCTTGTGAAAGAAAATGTGCACTTTTTCTCGACTTGCCTTTTGCTGTAAATTTTGTCTCATGACTTGTGTGATTTTCTCCTCATCTGACCTAACTGCTGCTATTTTGAGCTGCCTCTTGCTCTCCTTTCTGAACGCTACTGCACCTTTATGTTGTCCTCTTCAGTGTCTCTCACACCTTTTCCAGTCTCAGCTTTAATCTTATCACAATCACATGCCCTCTCTCTGTCTGTCTCTATAATGAATGAAGAGTCAGTGAGTGAGATTGAGAACGGGATTCTGCAGCCTACACAAGGATGTTATAAAACACTGCAGCAAAACACTTATTCATAGTGCTGCCCTACTTTCACCGGGACCTGTACGTGCATGTATACACACCTACACTGAATAGACTGATTCACAAATTGTTCGTTTGTAATAGACAGAAAGGGTGATTCACAGATGTAGGTTTGAACAAGTTTGAGACTGAGGTAATACATACATCCATCTGCACTTTCCAGCAACTAGTGTTCCTGCTGGTTTACAGAGATCACATCAGTCAGTGGGTTTGAGATACTGACAACTGAGTTTCCACCACTGCAGAGATGAAGTCCATTTTCCCTGCTGTTGCCCCTTCACATAATATAGTTTACTAGTTTACTGTGATGTAATAAAATGCAATCTTTAAAAAGACCCACACATAATAAGTCGAGCACAATTAAATGCATTCTGCATAAATACAAAGAACTGCAGATCCTTACACAAGATATAAGAAAGACAAGAAAGACAGAGCTGTTACATCACAGACTTCAACAAAAAAGGCTGGCGCTTATTTTTTGTTTGTGTGGGTGCAGTTGTCTAAATGTATTCCTCTTGAGAACTAATTCAAGGGCATGTGTAAACCTTGCAGAGATAGGTCTTTGAAAGTCTCAGTCCAGTACTGCAGCACTTGTGTGCTTTTGTCATCCTTATTCTGTCTTTACATGCATCAGTAAGTGAGCTGCTCATGTGCTCTAATTGTATGAAATTACATAATTGACCTACAGGTATAAGTGACTTGCACAGCAGGGGAATAGGCTGTTCTCTCCTTTATTTTCTCATTGTGCAGCCAGTCTTTCTAATGCAAAGTGAATGCACACGTGTATTTCCCTAATAGAACTGAAAGGATGGCAGAAACATGTGGAACTGTCAAACTCTGTGAACTTTTTGATGTATTTAACTATTCTTTTTTTATTCAGCTATTGGAAAATGTGAAAACAAATCCAATTTAAGCGTGCAATCAACGTGGAACTTGTCATTTCGCATCATCACACTGGTAATTTCCTCAACAAAAGCCGACATAAACAACAAAATGAGCTGCACGATTCTCTGTCTGCGCATTTGTGAGTATTAACGTAATGTCATTCATCCTTTTGTTTTGTTTTCACATGCTAAGCTAAAAATAGACTTCAAATAACCTTAATGGATGAGTCCTCCCCCTGTGTTGCTGGGAGCTACAAATCCAGTCGCGTGCACGGTCACAAACACACACACACATGTGAATGTGCACTTTTGTTTGAGCATCATTTCTAATCATAACGCTTTGCTGATGATGCCAGAGTTGCGGATTATACTAAACCAAACGTGAGCTCTAATCTGGATGAGTTTCCCAGAGCTTCTGTCTCATTTTTGAGGCTTGAGCGGGAATGGAGCTCTGCGGTGACCTGGATGTTTTATACCAGGCTTCCAGTTAAGGTTTTAGTCATGAATGAATGAATAAAGTCCAGTTAGGAGTATCTTTTAACTAAATACTAAATATGACCATTTAGCTCGTTCTTGCACTCATTTTTCTTCTGCAAGTCAGGGAATTAAAGGGTGGTTCCATTATTTTTTTATTTTTATGTAGGTTTTTAAATTATTCAAATACAAAAATTAAAATTTTGGTCAAAGTATGTATGTTTTAGCATCGAAATGCCATTTTCCCAAGCCCCTCTAAAAAAATTTCTCACATGACCTGACAGATATCAGCATGATGACACTGATAGAATACTAAGTAATGTACTGCTAGATGCCACATTAGTTTCAGTTATTAAAGTCACACAGTAACACAAACTAAACGGTCAAGACAGTGGTAGACTAGCAACTCCTGTGTGCTGTGAGGTAAAATTACTGCTTCTCTCAGTGGAGTCTGGCGGCTTTGAAGAGGGCGATATAACAGCTTTAGTTTCCCTTTAGAAAGGGCTGTCTGACGGTCAGGTAAAGTGGTAAAAATAATCTAAATATAGCATATAAGTGATATTAATTTTTTATGTGGTCCTATTTCTAGTGGGCTAAAAAACGTTTTGCAGCTGCCCCCATCCACAGCCACCAGACCCCTTTGACAGAATCAGTAACTTTTCCTCACAGAACACAAGACGTTTCTGGTCTGCAGCTGCCTCTGATTGGTTAGTTTGTGTCATTGTGTGACTTTCTAAACCGAACGACCACAGCAGTACACTGCCTAGCTTCTGTACCCTGTTACTCCTGTCTGCCTCTTTAAACTGGGAGCATGCCTACCGCCATCCACTGTGGATAATACCCTGAAATGGATCTATGAATGTGTTTATATAATACAAATACAGTTTAATATTATACTGACTCAGCGTGTCTTCACCAGGTTGAATGAAGGTTTAATAAAAACAAATTGGCACCATCTTTTACCTCCAAGCTCAAATCTTCCAAGCTAACACGCTCCTCACTCAACACTGTCAGCAAATGGCAAAATGCGTGTGCGGGGGTTGAGGGAGAGGGCATCAGTACTGTAACCTACGTCACTGCTTTTCGCTAACAGTTGAGTGGGAGTTTTCATCTGAAAAATATGGAAAAGAATGCAGATGAGCTCAGCCTTTGAAGTGAATTTCTATCATTCTAATAAAAACACCAAAACCAGACAAACACCCAGCACTTGACTAAAAGTAGACTTAAAAGTTTAAGAGAGTCCATATGACTACAACTCATGTGATACTAAAATAAACACCAGTGAGAGCAGACAACTGAATCATGGTGGCCTTCACCACTTCTGCCTACCTCTTTTGAAGGTAACACACAACCTTTTGCTGCAGGCCACAGGAAATCTTCACCACATATTTTAGGCCTGGGAAACATGGGAGACAACCTTATGTGACGAGACTGTCGAGATTGTGTCCCAAAAAGAGCCATAATTAGACTTTTTACGGGAAAGATGTATTTGTCTACCTCCTCCTCTGGGGTTGGACATTCTGAGTTAACACAAAAAATCCCTGCTATATGTTTTATCTTCCCTAGGTCTCATTCCTCCTCGGACCAAAGAGAGTCACGAGTAACGTCACTCTGGAAGCCACAGTGTTTGGTCATGCTCTCTTGCAGCATTTACAGTATAGGGGCTTGTAGGGAGTGATATACCCTTTTACCTTCCCCCAGTGACATTTTGGTCTTTCATTCTCACAGCTGCTTAAGCCTGTTAGTCACAGTGTGACGTGAAGCATGCGTCACCATTATCGAACTGATAAAGTTATGGGCATGTGCGTGGCATAATTATTGAAACGTGTCATCTGTGTGTGTGTGTGTGTGTGCTGTTGAACTCAACACAACTCGAAAACAAAGCATGCGTTCTCTCATTCTCTTCCTGTGTTGATTCATTCATTTCTAGTTTTTAAATGTCTGCCAGTGAATTTAATGCTTCCCTGAATCATCTGTTTACATTATATTCATATACTCATCCACACCAGCCATCTACTCACCCTTTGTTTGTACGTTGGCGTTGATGTAAGTGGCACACTATGACGGTCGGTTCAACTAGAAAAACTTGACAGATCCATAAAACAATCATGAGTAAAGTTATCTGGAATGAAAGGCTTATAAACATCTGGTGTGCCAGCTGATTGCTCAGCATTTGCACCTGGTTTTTATTAGTTATTTCCTGTCTCCTGACACCTACAGAACTGGCTCCTGATGATGATTAAAAGCTTAAAAAAAAGCTTGAAACTGCAACAGTGCCTCTGTCCAGAACATTGAATCAATTCATTTCATTTATTTTACAGGGTAATTTAGCACAAGTCCCATTACTTCAATATTTGAGTAAAGGTACATGAATTTGAGGAGGAGGATGGACTTTAAGAATCAGCGACAATGATAAACTTAACATAACATACGGCCCACGAGCCAGAACCGGCTCACCAAGGGTCCAGTCTGGCCCACTGGATGACTTTGCACACCTAATATTGATGCACTTGTAAAGACATGTCAGCGTTTCTAAAATGAAGTGGTATATAAGCTGACCTTTGTCATTAAGAGGTAGAAGGGATGGTTGATGACATGACACCTAAGCCAAATGCCTGCCAAGCTGGAGACCACTGCAGATGACTGTTTGAGACCGACGGAAAAAAAAACTGTGTGATCTAGCGAGACATTGCTGTGTTGCCAGAGACTATTTAGGCACCACATGTGGGTGTTTTGCAGTGACATCCCGCTGTTTTTCCAGCAGGCTTTTAGACACCACACTCGGCTGTTTTGTATTGACTTGTCACTGTTTTACCAGCAGCTTTTTAGGCACCAAGTGTGGGTGTTTTGAAGCGATCTGTCTTTGTTTTTCCAGCTGGTTTTTGGGTACCATACAAGTGTGTTTTATAGTGACTTGTCGCTGTTTTACCAGATGGCTTATTAGGCACCAAATGTGGGTATTTTGTAGCAAGCCATTGCTGTGTCTTCAGCAGGTTTTTAGGCACCATACTGTTTTGTAGTGACTAGTCCCTGTTCTTACCATATGCAGCTGTTTTAGGGACTTGTCACTGTTTTACCAACAGCTTGTAGGGGACCAAACATGGGTGTTTTGTTGCAAGCAATTGCTGTGTTTCCATTGCGGTTTTAGGCACAATATACTTGGCTGTAGTGACTTTTCACTGTTTTATAAGCGGCTTTTCAGGCACCAAATGTAAGTGTTTTGTAGCAACACATTGCTGTGTTTTCAGTGGGTTTTTAGGCACCATACCCAGCTCTTTGGTAGTGATTTGTTGCTATTTTACCAGTGGCTTTTTAGGCGGGGTCCGCTCATAATTCCGAAATCCCATTATTCTGATATCCCATTGTTCCGAAAATGACCCATTGTTCCGAAATCTCAATGTTTCGACATCCCATTGTTCCGACCATATTAAACCCATTGTTACGAAGTCCCGCTGTTCCGAAATCTCATTTTTCATTGTTACAAAATATCTGTTTCATGGTTAAGGTCTGGTTAGGTTTAGGCACAAGAACTACTTGGTTAAGGTTAGGAAAAGATCATGGTTTGGGTTAAAATTATAACTTTCAACATTGTTTCTACGTCCTCAAAACAGGGCAACCGTTGTCGTCATGGCAACAGTAAACAACACGACAACACGGTCTCTTGTTTCTTCCCTTGCTGCTTGCTTTTTCAACTTTTTGCATTGCAACATTGAGATTTCGGAACAACGGGACTTCGGAACAATGGGTTCAATATGGTCGGACCAATGGCATGTCGAAACATTGAGATTTCGGAACAATGGGTAATTTTCGGAATAATGGGATGTCGGAAAACGTGGGTGTTTTGTAGCAACCCATCGCTGTGTTTGCTTTTAGGCACCATACCAGGCTGTTATGTAGTGATTTGTTGCTATTTTACCAGTGGCTTTTTAGGCACCAAATGTGAGTGTTTTGTTGTGACCTGCCTCAGTTTTTCCAGCAGGTTTTTAGGCACCAAGCGTGGGTGTTTTGTAGTGATCCATCTTTTTTTTCCAGCTGGTTTTTAGGTACAATAGGAGGGTGATTTGGAGTGGCTTGTCACTGTTTTCCAGAGACTTTTTGGCACCAAACATAGGTAGCAACCCATCGCTGGTTTTCCAGTGGGTATAGTGGCAGGAAAAGTGGTTGTTTTTTACTGACACGTCGCTGCTTTCGAGCAGGGATTGTCCATCCAAAATCGGGTATTTTAAGTGAAAACATGATCCTTTCCTACCATAACCAAGTGTCTTTTGTGCCTAAACCTAACCATACATTCACCACAGTACTGTTGCAACTTGTACGCTCCAGTACAAAACAATCTGTATCAGACTTCTTAAAACAATACAGGTGGAACCCTGCGGCTGAGGCATTGTCAGGACTTCTGGACCATAAATGGGTTGTAGGGGGTTAACTTCAGCTGCTTCCTCAAAAGCTTCCACTTTAGTTTGGTGTGGCGATGCCAGCATGAACACACAGGAGTGGAAATGTATGGAAAAATGCACATTTAATACCAATGAGTAGTAGACTGGCTGAATGTGGAAAAACTGACACATGTTGAAATTGCATTCGATTTTCTGAAAACATCGCAGGCTCATCTGTCTTGTAAATGGATCATTGATTATGTAAATGTATGTTTTTATACTAAAGAAAGGGGAAAAATGGAGGAGATGTTATTGTGAGGGTTTGTTTTTCGATGGTTTCTACTGTTCCAGCCCACTTAAGGTAAAATATGGTTGTGTGTGCCCCAGCAACTAATATGAGTTTGACACCCCAGCTTCAGGGGGTACAGGGGAGAAATTTAATATTTTTGGGAATAACTGCAGCCTAAATGTTACATAACCGAAATTCTCAGCTTGTGTAGTAAAGGATGAGTTGGCCTTCCTGGTAGAACCTCAGTGATAATTTCATTAGTTATTTTTAGTCTCAGACACTTGAGGAAATTGTATTTTATCATCACTCCCATGCTGGGGAGGAGAACGGCTTCCAGTTATAATATTGTTGTAGGCTATTAGCATTTTGGGAGGAAGGAAAAAAATAGTTTAAAGCTTTAACCAGTAAGCCATATTAAGAGCAACAGGGTTCGTAATTGAAATTAAATTGAAAACATTAGAACTATTTTTTCTAAAAGTCTGTGGGAAGTGAACCTGCACCCACTGATGTGTGTTATGTTAGGACGATAGAGAGAGATCTTTTATTTGGACTCAGATACAGACATTACCTTTCTTAGACATGTGGTTTCCCGCAAAAGGTTTTACCACCGAGAAGGTCTTACTTAATATCCCATTTTCCAAAACACCCTATGATCCCCTCTTCATCTGCAGACACATGCCACAGCACGCCACGATTATGAGTAAAACAGAAATAGCTGTATTAAATACATTCAAAGCATTTTTTCACGAATCTGTGGAAATGAATACATTAAATTTCAGTTACTGAGAGTAAAAGGGAAGTTAGGTTCCCTGATCCAGCAACATATAATGTCACCATGTTGTGCCACTTACACTCAAGGTTCCTGTTTTCTAATTTTACATCAGAAAAAAGGAGATGAGGAGTTTCCTGACTGCATCCTGGGGGATCAAGCCCCGGTTGCTAAGAGACTAATGGAAAGTCAGGGGCTAAAGGAATGGCAGGGGTGAGTCACTGACCAGGGAAAACTGGGCGTACGAGTGAGAGATAGAGATAATGAAAGGGGGAAATGATGCAAAATTATCTACCTCTACATCACTACGGAAAAAATAATAACTGTAATCATCACTGCTTTCGCTTTATTATTTTCATGTGCGTGCATCTGCATCATATTATTCCATTAACCATCATCCCACATCATCCTTTACTGGCTGTTTTTATTGACTTAATTTTATTGATCACTAGTTCCACTGCAAAAAAATAGCTAGAGGAATTTCAATTCAAAGTATGACTCAGAATTACAGATGTTCATCCTTCCTATGATTAGACACGCTGCGAGATGACTTTACCTATGACAGCCACCATCAACAGTTATTATTTTTACTCAGGGAGCGGTTTATACTGTAGCTAAGTCTCTCAGGAACTTTAATGACTTTATTGCACCTCCTTCTAGTAAGACAAGGCGTGTTTGTTTGTGCATCCACATCTGTGCAGCGTGTCTGTAATAATCTGTCACGGAGCAGAGTAATGAGAAGGATGAGTAGGTTAGCTGCATTTATTACGCATTACTTGGCCCTCCCAGTGCTATTAATGTCCTATTGACGCCACCATGATGAGGCTGGATTCCTGTATGGATGAACTACGTCAGGGACAGGATCTAAAATATTGTACACCAACAATGCATCTGGACAAAACAACCTGTGACACTGTATCCCTTGTTTTGTCTCTTATACTCTGAGTTTAGAGTTTCTCAGATGCTCCATAATGATAATAACTTAAGATTTAAATGAGAAGATTGATACCACTCTCATCTCTGTACAGTAAATTCACAGACTGTATAACAGCACTGGATGTAGCGTCCATAACATCATCCATTGGTTTGTAGATTCCTGTTTTGAAGGCCCAAGTTTGGCATTTTGGCCGCTGTTATTGGTTTTTTGTAGCCAGAAGTGACCATATTTGCACGAGAGGGCAAAGTTATGGAGAAACGAAGGGTTGAATTGACTGAGAACCAGCGGACACCACGTCCAACTATACTGGCAACCTGACTGCTCATGCACGATAACACATACAACACCTAAAAAAAACTAGTTTATACCTAATTGTACACAGTGCCATGGATACACCTAATTTTGACTGACAGGTTGCCATGGTAGCAACTTGTCAATCACAAGGCAGCCAAGCCTGAAAGCATACCCTGCTTTATTATCTATTTTAGTCTAAATGGGACCATCATTTGCAAAATGAACATCATGCCTTATTGAAGAAGACTTGAAATTAGCTATTGAGACCACAAACCCTTTAATAAAATGTTTACTGAGGTGATAAATCAAGTGAGAAGTAGGGTCATTCTTGTATGGACTTCTATGCAAGCGGACACCTGTTTGCAATCAGTGGAGTCGCCCCCCGCTGGCCATTAGAAAGCACCTTCAGGATTCATTTTCAGACCTGGAGTCTGATTTATAAAACAACGAATAGGATCCATACTAAAGATTTACATACGGACAAAAGCCAAAAATGACGTGCGGCAAAATATTTTTGACAGTTTCTACAGTCAGGCCACTACTTTACCATCTGTGTTGCCAATTTCCCATCTCCAAAATGTTTTTAAACATGGATCAAAGTTTTTTCATAGATCACAACTTTTGCATGGGAAGTGGCGTACGTCTCTTTAAGGCCTCGTTTTGTGCATACGCAATGTTTATAAATGAGACCCCTGGTTGCTACGTCCACTTTTTGATACAGTCTGTGCGTAAATATGAAGCTCCACCAGCAGCTGGTAAATAAGCTTAACACGCTGACTGGAAACACAGGGAACCAGCTGGCCTGGCTTGGTCCAAAGGTGAAAAACTACAGCTCTTCTAATCAACATCTTGGTGCAAAAAATGAAAACTTGTGGCTTCACAGGAAGTAACATGCTTGAGGTATGTGTGCTGGAGCTAATACCAAACACCAACCCTTTGCCACATCACCTCGTAGCAGCACACATGGCACCCTTTAGTGTATCTATGTGACGCACAGCTGAACACATCGTATCACATGGTTGATGTTGTGAAACGGTTGTGGTTAGGCTTAGGCAACAACACCATTTGGTTCGGTTTAGAAAAAAATATGTTTTGGGTTCAAATATCTATGTTTGTTACATAATATAATGTGACATAAATAGGCTATGTGTGGTGACTGACGTCAATGCACGGCGATCATACGTAAATTGCTTAATGTAGCATTAAAACAATGCTGACCTACATATTACATCAGTTTCTCTCAGCTTTAAGTATTGCTGTGAATGGGATTACATTGAAAGCCCACTGTGTCTCATTAATATGTTAAAGGGTGCCTTTGGCGTTGATGTCACAGGCCGAGAGGCATGACAAAGTGGTGGTAAACTTTGCGGGAATGAGAATTGGCTGAAGTTCTTGGATTCATGGCTCGTTACCTGATGACAAGATTCCAGGAAAATAATGATCCGTTGCAACCTGATAGACTTTTACTGGTATAAATGATAGGTTGCAGCTGAGTTTGATTTCTGGCATGTTGTCATTTAGACTTAAAAATAGTAGATACCATTTCTATCAAGGAGTTGTACCTCAGCTGTACAGATAGACATTGTATGAAGCTGAATTTGTTGACGTAAATATATAGTGTTTCTTCTTTCTGTCACATAGCTAGTAAGAAGTTATTAGTTTCCATGACTGATCATCCATTCTGTTTGTGTTAAAGGGAAAAAATTATTCATTCCATCTGTGTCACAGGCTTTTCGTATCACAACTTAATTTGTCACTTCAACTTTCGATGAACCTTTGCTCAAGTGTTTATTTCTAGGCTTAGTACAGAGTGGGCAAATTTAGGATCCACACTGAAAACCTGGCAGAACATGCTGACATTAACATTGCGGTATTAAGTAACACGTCTGTGGGCGAGGGGAGGACATGAGTTCCTGTCAGGTTTAGCATGATTAAGTGAATCTGCAATGAGGTCTTTCCTTGACATTTGCAACAAAAGAGAGAGACACAGAGGGTGTGCGCTACAGAGCTGCTTTTGTGGGACAGCCATTTATGTACCTTTCTGGTGAATACAGCAGCACAACAAACAGGTTTCATCCAATGACATAGAAAGATAAAAAAAGATCATTATTAGAGGTAATTCTTTCACAAATAGCCTCGCAAACACACGTGTACAAACAAGATAGAAATATTCTTATTGCCAAAAGAGCCCTGACAAAAAATGCTTAGAAAAGAGTGCCTTTTCTACAATGTGAGGGGGGCAGCGGCAGCTTGATTTATATGTTTATACATATATACGCAGGTTCATAATGAGGCATTTCAGAAAACAAGCAAGCACTGTGCTGTTTGCAAAATAGCCTCACTGTTCAGTTACAACAGAAGTCACTCAGAGAAAATTTTATTCCTGGGGGAACAGACGTATAAAATGAAGTCACACAGACACACTGAGTTTAGTGACTTCATCATTCCCGCAACTTAAAAGGAAAAAAAATCTGGAAAATGACACAAAGAGAGTAGGAGTGTTGTTGTAGGTGGATTTTATATCTGATTGTCCTGAAGGTGTCAGCTGATGGTTACACGTAAGACCTCGTGGCACAGATCATTTTTAAGTATCCCAAAAATAGAGGCATGACAAAGAAAGCTTTTACATGATCCGAACTTGCTGACTTGTATCTGGAGAAATCAATAGAGCACCTGCTGTTTTTAAAAGGCTCACAGAAAAGACCTGAAACTGCTGTCAATCGTTGTATACCTGCAATTTGTCAAACCACCGGTTCAGTATGTGAGACACGGTGTCTGAGCCAGGAATAGATCCAAAGGAAGTGAAGGAAAGCAGTCACACAGTGGAAAAAGCTCATATGTCATCGCTACAGTTTTTACTGGGCTTCTGTGGCTACTATTGTTGATTCAAAGCCAGTTATTCTGTCATTGTCCAACCACAAACCAAATAAACTTTTTAAAGTCCCTTTTAACAAGGAAGAGATGTTGTAAAGACAAGAACGGCCTCAAAGAAACAGAGGTTGTTTGGAGACCAAAACTGTACCACTGTGTCTTCCAAAATGATCCACGATCAACCCAAATGTAATAAATGTTGCCGATGTACGTTTCTGCATTCAGAAATGTAACATTTTACATTATTATGTAGCAGATATGTTGGAACTATGTTGAAAGAGATCATATTTTGACTTGCACCCACTTTTGGTGCCATAATTATTGCTAATGCTGCTCATGTCTTGCCAAAAAACAACCTGTTCTGTTGTTTGTTGGTCATGAACAGTGGACAGCAGTGGTCTACAGCTTGACAGCCTCCACCCCCAGGTGCCACGCCACCCATCATCCCCTCCACTTCCTGATGACAGCTCAGATACACGTAATCAGTTGATATAATATGTATGAAACATACATACGAACAATGCCAACATTTTCTGGGCTGCGACGATCAGAGCCATGTGTTTCCCCCTCCGGTGATGTAACCAGTGTGAGTACAGAGTATAGATTCCAGCCTGAAGCAGCAGTAATCAACAGAGGATACACAAAGGGATTGAAAAACAAACAAATCTGAAAAGCTGTACCCCATCATCATCATCATCATCTGGAATTTCCGACTTTTTTGTGAATAGATGCCAGGATTGCTGCATAACAGAACAGACAACAATCCTTCCACATATGTGTGACAATGACCAAACCGAATACCGCTGGCCACAGATGGCTGCCAGGCCTCACTGCTTATGATTTTGTTAGTCAGAGACAGTTGGAACACACTGAAGCACACTTGTTGTGCTGGAATGAGGCAAAGAAAAGATCCTTCTTTGTGGAAAAACAGCCCTCTCCGTTTTTCCCAGATTAATGGTACATGTGTGTATGATTATTGACATGTATGCATTTTCCAACACTCCTGGAAGAAAAGTCCAACTTGCAATCATGCTATCTAGATATCTCTAAACCTTAACTGTGCTGTTATTTTGAAATTACCAGATATATTTTTTGTTATGGTCTGTTTTTGCAGTGCTGTGTTCTATGGTGTGGCCACTGGCCAAACCGCTGCTCAGTATTAATGGACTGTATAGCTGCCATGGAACATTTCATTTGTACCAAGGGGGGCTTTGATTTGTGGATATGTGGAAATAACTTATGTCCCCTTTTCCTACAGTTGTATAGTATCATATATCTTGTTTGACATTATAAAGTGTGAAGTTTAGGAAAATAAACTGCCCAACACAAAGCGCTTGCAAAGAAATTAAAGCACTGTAAGGAGAATGATGGTGTAATATGTTGTGCTGTGTCCTGGCCCGCTTTATCTTGATGCTGCATTCTGATGGTCTGTCTCATACTTTACGCTGTTCTTCCTCTTTCGCACCCAGCCCTTCCTTTGTCAGTCTATTTTTACATCAAGTATACTATCCATTTTTATCTGGCAGCCTATGACAGCGCCATTAAAGAATTAGTCGTCTGCCATCACAGGATGTGGGCCTAAAGCCAACAGTGAACAGCTGTTGACGTGTCAGCGTCTGATCCTGTATGACAGTGCCACTCCCGCCAACCCACCACCCTAAGTGATGAGACAAACAGGAAAAGGAGGGGGGACGAGTCATTCATATATCTGATAGTAACCTGCCTCAACAAATCCTTTACTGTAACCTCTGGGTTTTACTAGCCAGAGGTTAAACCCCGCCTTTGTGTGATTGGCTGTTACAGAAGTGGATGGCACATGGAAATATTTGCTAATATTTAAGAGTAAAAAAAAACCTTAAAGGGTGATAAAGTATACCATGGTTGCTGTGGTGAGTTTGTTTTGGAGTCAGCACTCTAATAGTCAAAAACTGCTTAACGTAGCTATTAGCTGTGGCCAAGCTTTTTCGGTATGTTTTTCCATTCCCATGCCATGCTTACACACACAGTTTTAGCCGATGGTGGCTTTTTAATAGCTACCTCTAAGAAATATTTTTCTAGGAAAAGTATAAATGCCTTAAACTGTAGAGTAAGACTTTAGCAGACAAAAACAAAGTGGAGATCCAACATTTGTATTGTGTAGAGGGTGCATTTACACTACCTGCTCAGCACCAAACAGTATACAGACAAAGATAAGCCTCATTTCCACTGAGCAGTACAGTAAGGTACAGTTCAGTTCGGTATGCTTTTTTCTGTTTCCATTGTGAAAAGTTGTGGATGTTACCAATGGAACCGTTCCGGACTGTCCCCTTTTGGTCACCCTTCTGTTGGGGTACCTAGCACACTGATCTGGCACTAAAAGGTGGAGCTGTGAACACTGCAGTCTGTTGATTGGTCAATAGTGGATGGTCACTCTGCTCAGGGCTGTGTTGTGGCTGGTTTTGGGGCTCATGTAACCACTGTTGATAATGTGGAGAGTTTTATCAGTAGACTGTAACAATGAAATGAAAGGATGTTTTGCTGCCTCTCACAGCAGCTGGAATTGGAGAAAAAATAACTTAATTCACCGGGCCAACTGCCAGCAACTTTTAAGGTGGAATGTTATCTTGTAATGTTACTCAATGTATGAGTTGACAATGTGAATCCATCCGCACACCATTGACCATTCCATTCGTTTTTATATGACATACACTTTTAGTAATGAGTGGCTCTTCAAGAGTTAACATATAGTTTATATATTTATTTCAACTGGGACAGCATATACCCCAATCCTTACTTTAAAAAAAAAAAAAAAAAAGCGTCACAGAACATTGTTCCTGTGGGCTACGGCAACACTAAACCCCTGAGCTTGTCTGAGAAGGACTACATGCACAAACCCACTATTTTTAAGTATCCCATTGACAGAGACTCTCAGTGCAGCCTGTTTATTTTGTTCTGAAAATGTCAGTGTCCAACCCTGTTCTGTGGATGATAAACAAGGTGCAGACTGTGTCACCGGTGATGAGGAAATATAGCGAGTGCTGGACATAGCAGTGAGTAACAACGACCCAGCCCGCATCTAAGAGTATTGTTTGTCTAGGTACCGTATCTGAAGGGTTATTTTTGGTTCCAAAGGTACCAGGCTGAAAGTGTTTGGTGGAAACAGGGCGTAAATGACCTGCTGGTAAACATAGTGAAGCATTTAGCAGTGAGAGAGTCATATTTCCCTCAGGAGTTGGCGGAGACCAAAGGCAGAGCAAAAAGGAGTGTTAAACTTGGCCAGAAACACAGCTCCAAATTATTCCTAGTTTTGTAGTTAGTAGTTTTTGTCCTTAAAATGTGCTGTTTCAAAGCAAAGTGATGCAGTTTTGAAAAATTTGCTTACCAACAAACACATCAACATAATTCATATGTCTATTATATCTTGTGTGACATAAAATGACAAATAGTCTTAGTTAATATCATTATCCTGACATATTTATTCTGAAAAACATCCACAACACAACCGTATCCTAATTATTTTATTTGTTTTACTGAATAGTGCCACATAAATGGAGTGCTCTTACTTGAGATACTGCTTTCTGCCTCCTGCATTAACTCACACAGTCTTGGCTGACACACAAATCCTCAGGGAGATTCAGTTTGCAGATGTATGACTCGCTGCCAAGATGGAAACCGCTGAAAACCCCTTTAGCTCATCCAATGCCATCAGTCACCACATTCTTAGCGATGGAAGATAAACTTTGTACAACCAAGTTCGGAGTCAAGGCTGCTGCCCAAATTCTTCTCTTCTGCAAAGGAGGGTTTTGTATTAGTGGGTGCAAGCTTTGCCAGATGCATCTCACACACATTTTATGTACTAGTTGCTTGTATATAAATCTTCTGCAGATAGAAATAATAATTGTATTCTTTACCACCTGCCACACACATTTTTCTTTACGCAGCAAAAAAAAATGCATAGAGGCGCACTTCATGTATTTATAACACATATATGACAGACGAAACGACAAGTCGAGAAATGGAAAGCAAGAAGAGCAGAAAGACTGTCTGGTTAGTGTTAGATTGTTGCATAACCAAATGGCTGCGACAGAGACGGAAAATGGATAAATCATTCAGCTTTGGAGATGCAGCTCAAAGCACACCTAATCCATGTGTAAATCTTGTATTGATTAGTATAGTGTGCGCATTGCTTGTTTGTCTATGGGACCTAGAGAGTTGTGAGTGTGTGTGTGTGTGTGTGTGTGTGTGTGTCTGTGCAGCATATGCCTCAGGAAGTGCAGTTTGTTAATATTTGTGTGTGTTCAGCCACACTGATTTCTGAAGCCCTCAATCTCCTGTGCTCTGCCTCTGAATAATGAACACAGAAGTAGCTGAAATTGCACTTTCTGGAACAGCGTTTTAGAAGTCTCAAGAGCGCCTTTCATAACATTTTTAAATTGATTTTGTGTTTTAGTGATGTACTGTGAAACAAGGAAATTACACTTTTATCATCACTGTGAGAAATGACAACATGTTTCATTCAACCTTGACTTTTATAGGTATACCATGCAGGATTTTCTTAATAAAAAAAAAAAACTCATACAAAAGTACTCCCTCTCAATCATCACTTATGACCATCTAGAGGTGTGTGGCTGTGTATTTAGTTCTCATTGCTTTTGTTGGTTAGATTGTTTAGATTTCGGCATAAGGATTGATACTGGTTTGGGTAAGGGTAAGCCAATAAGAGTCAGTGTAAGGTAGAGTAGGGCAGGTAATGCCTCCACCATCCTGGGCTGCAACCTCTGGGCAGCGGCATGTAGCCCCCAGCCAATAACATTGCGCAAGTAAGGTCAGGACATTATTAAAAAAGTATCGACCAGGTAGCAGCAACATGCTTTCAAGAGGAAGCTCCAAAAGTCATGGACACGGCACTGAAAAACACAAATATAGTGAAGCGAAACACCAATTGGACAAAGCTCGTTCCAAAACAAGAGTGAATCTGGGACTGCTTTCACTTTCGCAGGTGAGAACTGAAGAAGAGGATGGGGATGACTGTAGAGTTTTCTGCTGGACAGGTAGGTGCTGGCGGTTAGCTTAGTTAGCTAAGTATTGGCTTTTGCATTACAGTGACTGTGGCTCAAGCAGTGGAGGGGGTTGTCTCTTGACTGTATGTCAAAGTGTTCTTGAGCAAGAGACTGAATGCCAAGTCGCTCCAATGGGCAAGAAAGCCCCTTGCATTGCTCCCCCACCATCAGTGTATAAATGTGTATGTCAATGGGTGAACGAGAGACAAAATTGTAAAGCATTTTGTCCAGTAAGTTTAAAACACATTACATAAATGCACTCCATGTACCATTACAACAAACTGGACGTTACAAGTACAGTAGTGTACAAAGCAGAGTAGGGAAGAGGGGCCAAGATTTAATGTTGTGTTCACAAACAGATAAAAGAGTAGCACATACTACATCATGGTTTTAATGGAGGTGTGCATATTTTTCTTTTTTAACTGACAGATTATTTTGGCTCAGATCAAAGCGCTGCCCAAACAAAAAACCTTCATTGGATGGGCAAAAGCAAAACCCTGGTGGGAGAAAAGCAAACAGTGGAGTATATGCTCAGGATTATCTGTGCAGAAGACAATATACTACATGGTTTAAAGCTGCTCTAATACATATTTGTATATGAACAATAGACCAAATATGATGTGAAAGGGGTTGCTCATATGACGTACCGACAGAGAAATATCACGGCAGCTAAAGAGACAGATTCTTTTCTCTGGAGTTGGTGAAAACCAGAACATTCATCAGGTGGCCCTAATGACATTAACCATGGCTCTGCTTTATTTAAGTGTCCCAGTCAGCTGTGACTGTGTGACAGTGAGCTAGCATGCACAATACCAAGATCTCGAATCAAAAAAGTACAATTCAGCCTAATTTATTTTATAATTCATACCTGCACTGTTTCTCCTGTCACATGTCAAAATGTCTTCCATGACAAAGACCTACTGCAGGATTAAAGGGTAATTCTGGTTTATCACAATTAGGTCTCTTTTTTAGATTTGATGATGAAAACATTCCCACAGCTCATCAGTTACCTTGAATGTTATTATTCAACGTACCCTCATACAACGGTTTGTGATTGAAAACATCCAGTACAGGCAGGCAACTCAAAGTCAAAATGAAAGCAGAACAAAAACTAAACTGGCCGAGGAGGAACACAGGCAAGAATGCACCCAGGAGGAACACAGGATGGACACAGACAAACTGAGGAGGGCACGGGCAAAAGGAGGGAAATGGGGATTGGCTAACAACAAGGGTGTGGTGGGGGAAATTAGGGTGGAGCAGACAAGACTAATACAGAACAGGTGTGAAGGGAAGACTCTGGGAACAGGGAAGGACTAACGAGACAGGTGTGACAGAAAACAGGAGGGAAAACACACAGACAGGAAGTAAAACCAGACACGACACATGAGGAGAGAATCTATGAAATTAAACAGGAAGCACATTAAACATGAATGAATAACGTGAAACAAGGAACACAAACAGAAAACAAAGTCCATAGGATAACAATATATCAACAAACCCAGGATCATGACAGTTTGGTCATGGACTTTTCGTGTCCAGATACGATGTGCAAGGTATCCTGGGTGCGTTGGTTGTTCTGGGACACGTTATGGCAAGTTATGGCTGTTACATGCATTGTCTTCTAGCAAGATATACTTCCGTTTTCACAGGAAATACATAGTTTATATACAGTCTCTTTCAAAATAAACGCGTCTGGCTGTCCATTGTCCAGCTTGTTGGCTGCGGTGAGAGTGGTAAGTGCTTGCTAGCTCGCTGCTGCTGCTGCTGCTGCTGCTACTCTCATCCATGTTCACCCACACCCGTTCACACTGCGCAGACTTGGAACACAACAACGCGAAATTCCGCACCGCGTCCGTACCGCGCCTGTGTGTATGGTTTAAATGCGGAAAAGCGCTGCGCGAATATTCCGCAAATCCGTCCCTCCTTTCCACATCGCGGCAGTGAGAATGAACTTTCAAAGGACGGCTTTTTTCACTGGTGTCTGACGCTGCAAGTCACAGCCCAAGTGCTGGATTGCGACAACTTCAGAGTAAGACCGAGTTATAAAGTTACATAGGATAGGTTTAGGAAAAGCAACATGGTGACGATGTACATTCAAATAACTTAAATTTCACTTGGTTCCACACAGTCTTGAACACTGGTCTCCTGTGGGAAAGTCCTGTGTTTGTTTGACCTGTCTACAACCCCAACCTGCTTGCTAATGCAGAGGTTTGCTCTTTATACTTCTACCATCCTTACTCCTGTCTGTTGGTCATGTGATCACAGCATTCCTGAGTTTGTGGGTTATACACAAATTACTGTCCTATGATTATGTGTGTGTTATACATGGATTGTGGTGCATTACTTATTGGAGGCATGCATACAAACAGCCTGTATTATTACTGATAGACATGATGGCTAAACTAGAAATGAAGGACCCAGGCTGTGATAAATATAGGAACACCTTCATGTTGCATGATAAAATCAATGAGATTAAACAATAAAAAGATATAGGTGAAGGTTGAAATGGGACGTGGTGTGTTTTCAAATTGCTGTGCAGTAGCAGCCACTGACCAAATAAAGGTGTTCAACCAGAGTGCTCCACAGAATGGTCAGCTGATGGTCAGCTATTCTGAGTTGCTTCAAGGACTTAGTATTAAGTCTGAATCTACACGTTGTGCTCCATTTAAGGGCAGCTTTTTTCAGTTTTTTGTTTTAGCTGGTTTGTGGGCTTATGTAGGCCACAATAACAGAACATAATATGTGTTCAAGTTTCCATTCAACACTTTCCACTCCCGTTTGATCATGAATTAAAGCAGGAGCTAAATATACTTGAGAAATTGAAACTCACATTCAGTATTTCCATGTCTTACGGCTTCTATCCAGACCACTCAAATCCTTCTGATTCGAGCTTCCCTTGATTCTGTCCCGGCCTCTCTGTATGTTCCAAGCCGTGGCTTTAAGATAATCCAGAGCCACATGGCAGCAGAGGATAGATGAGTAGTTTGACCTTATCTGGCAAGGTTAAGAGGTGTCCTGGCACTGCTGATATTGTACAGTGGTAGACAGAGCTGGGTCAAATGATACAGTGTACAGATCAGAGGTGGCTGTTGTTTAGTCACATCACAGCTGGATGGGCGTTAACCAGACAAGTTATGTGTCTCACATGTCCCCTTTGTTTTCTGCTCTCTAGTCATGAGAGTCTCACTGTTTATCCATAGCGTCAAGAGCTCCAGATCCGTTGTGTATCCGGCGATCAGGGCAAAAGAAACAGAGAAAAGAGAGATGGATGGAGAGTATCAATTTATACTGTCTTTCCTGTCTTCTCTTGAGGTTTCCATGCATAAAGTCTTATTTCCATATCCTGTGATTATAGAATTGGAGCTGCAAAACATCAGTGTCACATCACATCCGCCACACAACCCTTAATCTGTTTTCTGGCACAAGCATCAGCCTTTATTTTTACTTTCAACAAGTCTTCCAAGAACTGATTTCGAAGCCTGAGTTGCCAAAGGGTTTGTAACATTATTAATGGCGTGTGTTTAAATGTAAAGAACGTGTGCGGCGTTGTTTCTATTTTCAATGCATGAAATCAGCTAACTGAGGAGAAAATTACACATTCGTCGTTTTATTTGCTTCAGTGCTCGGAGATATGCAGGGGAGACAGCGCTCGGCTCCAACCAAGTTCATGGTCACATGAAATGATGTGTGAGAGCGTCATCTTTTCACAGTCATGGACCATCATTCCTGCGATTATGCCTCTCATTTTTTCCATTTTTTTTTATTTTTTATCTCCACTGAGCCTCGAGGACAACATTTTTTCCATATAAAAGGGAAAGTGTGCCTCTGTTCAGTTTATATTTAGTTAAATGATTTCACATGTCACAAGATCTGTGTGAGCTTTGTGTGGCCAGATAAAAATAAAGTCAGCAAAACATGTTTTCTGTGGAACTTCTTTGTGCTTGTAACAGCAGGAAGAGGAAATGAAATACTGTATTAACATTATTTCTCTGTGTGGGTGTTCTCACTGGATGGTGGCCCCCTATAGAAATCAATTTCTTCCTCCACTACAGTGATTATTCTGCCTGCCTCTGCGCTGGCTCCTTTATCATATCTGTGATCAAACACGTGAAGTGAAACCATGAGTCAAACAAGATCTTGGAACAGTGTACTATTAGGTTTGTGTGTGACATCATGAGCTTGATTCACTTCCGTTGTTTAACTTCCCCACTTTCAGTGACACGTACACTCACTAATAGCAGTTTGCTCATTAATGTAACTCAAGGCAAACAATCAACAATGGAAAGCACAGGAGGAGGAAACACTGTCATAACTGGCAGAGAGTGCATGTCTGTAGCTGCCAGTCAGGAAGCTACACAGAGAAGTCTGGAACACTTCACATACAGAAAAAAAGGTCCCAGAAATCACAGATGCAGATTGTGTTAAATTAGCTTAGCTGGCAAATCAAATACATTGGTTTGGCTTTGGGTTTAGTGAACAACAAAATAGGGTTTTTGTGAGTGCATTCTCGTGATCTTATGATCCAGTAGAATAGCAGACTTAAGAGTCTGTAGTCATGCCAGCAGCTCTGTGAGACTGTAATGCTCACTGTAAAGAAATCCATACTGCCAGACAAACAAAAGGATTGGAAAGGCTGACATCTTTACCAATGATGGTGCTTGATATAAGGGGTCAATAGATTACCGAAGTCAGTGAGCTTCATCTTCTGGAGGTCAACCCAATTTTATGGCAAGCCGCTCAATACTTGTTGATATATGTCAGTCTGAACCAATGTTGTCAAACCGAGTGCCAACTAGAAAGGCTAAAAATATCTGGGAACACATTTGGACTTTGAGTGAACTGCAATCAGCATCGTGTTGCTCATGCTTGCACTGTGTGGACACAAGTGAGCACCTGGGCATCGGCTACAACAGAAGTGACAAACATGAGACTGAACGTGATAGGCCGACATCATGTTTATAGAATGCTGGAAAATAAATTACAATAATATAGAATAATATTACCATCTGTACTTTTTCTATATTTTATTTCAATAAGGCACTGAATTTGATGAATTTACTGTTCATCAGACCACAGATGCTTAAATTTCAACTTAATTATTATCTCGGACAATATCAGAAATAAACGAGAAATTGCAAAAATTCCCCAGCTCCAACGAAAATAAAGAAACTCCTACCACACTCATCTAGAAACTGAAACAGTTAATGCATCATCAAGTCAATTAAATACTGTGCAAAGGTAAAATACATTGATAAGATAAATAAATAAGAAATGAATAATCAAGGTATACAATCTAAAAACTACCTAATCCAGATACACATAATAAATTAAGCTTGTCAATGGCAACAGGGATAAAAGAACAAGAACAAGACAAGAATTAGCTAGTTTGAGCCTGATCCTGTGGTCCCTCTGCGTCACTCCCCACTGCTCTGAGACTATTTCACCAGGAGGAGAGCTAACGGCAGCTCGGAGACTGAACAGACAAGTCAGTGTTGCATTGGAGTTGCGACAGCCCTAACTGAAGGTATGTCTCTAAGCCACTGCTGCAAAATGTATGTAATGGAAACACAGCGTGTGTGGACGCTCACCGTTGCCCACTGTTTCACACTGTTGGTGCTGTAGTGGAGCTGAAGAGCGGTAAGGCACATTGGAGCACGAGTAACATCTTATCCTTTTGAATTTTCCTTAAAATTCGTCCCAAGTTCTTTAAATAGAAATCAGTCCAGCAGAGAAAGTCAGGGAAGGTCTGAGCTTTTAAGTTACGTTACTATCCATTCACCCTTTGGCAGTAAAACATGATTAATACATGTAAAAACATACATATGCACCCTTTAAGTATAAGAACATTCCACTTCTACAACCAGCAGTCTGAGGCCTCCCTATTTCCATGCATTAATTAGTTAATATACAGCAGTTTGCCTAAAGGATAAAGAGATAGCTGACAGCATTTCAGGGAATTAATGAAAAATTAATGAAACCACCCGACATTAATAGCCCCAAACTGACATAATTATGGATGCAAAAAATCCATAATCCATAAAAAAAAGGCTGAGTTGTCCTTATTTTAATAGAGAAGCAGGTTTAGGAAACAACACCACTGTGATACTGTAGGATTTTATTTTCTAGTAGAGTAATCTGATGAGGTCAGTGGATTTTGGTTGATTACAATCCTATTAGTCAAGTGCATTGTTTAAGCCTACTGTACTTAAAACATTCATCATGTAAAGTGTTCTGTTGTGGAAGAACCCACCTGTCTTTTCTCCTGTTGGTGGAACATGCAGCGGGGTTACTGTCAAAACAGCTCAGTGAAAGAGACTAAAAACGTGCTAGCATGTGGGGCACAATAGAAAACTGAATTTTGATGCACTGTAGCAGGATATGGGTGTAATACAGAGAAGGTGAGGTTGGGTATTGATAGGTGTTGACTGACTTGAGACATAATGTGTATAGGTATATCAGAAAGTGTAGTTTTTAATATCTAAAAGGTCAAAACAATGACTCAATGTAGCTTAATGACATAAAAATAATTATATATTCCCTCAGACAGGATGGAGATGCTAACGGACACTGTAGTTATAGGAAAACACAATCCAAAAAACAGGAATATCCTCTTATACCATTATCATGTCTCAGTCTGAAGTGTCATCGAACCTCGTGAAATGAAATGAAACATGAAAGTGGAAATATCCATCACACTCCAGATGCTCTCTTACCTGATGCTTCACTTGCATAACGCATTCCAGTGCTGGCTGACCTTGCAGAAGGTTACTTTGATGTTACAGTTCAGCCTCTACAGGTTGATATAAACTGCTGCCTGGTGTTGATGACATGCTGTGACATTGTAGAGGAACCATGCAGTGTGATTGTCCCTGACCTTCAGGAGCAGCAGAAGTGACTATATGGGACTTTAAAATGACTTAGGAGGAGACAGTGAGACAACATATTCCTTTAAGATGTTGGTTTCCAGAGAGAAACTGTTGTGTAATGTAATTGATGGTTGGAAGATATTAGCTGAGGAGTTTAACAGAACCAGCAGTTATGTGGAGGAACTGTTGGGTCGCAGGAGGAAGCAATCTGACAGGCCTTGACACTAAAATTGCATTGTGCTGCACACAACTACAGCTCTCGACTTCAGAACAGTCAGGTTCACAGGAGGACTTCCACACAGTAATGTCTGTGAGTGCTTTTTTTTAAACAAATAGTTAAGCAGTTTTTATTTGTTTTCTTGTGGAGATTTTGATGAGAAGACCAATAACACTCTCACGACTGTCTGCTAAATATGAAGCTACAGACAGTTAGCTTAGCATAAAGACTGGAAACACAGGACAACAGGTAACAAAATACGCCTACCTGCACCTCTACTAGGGTTGGGAATCTCTCTGTGATAGACGATTCGATATGTATCTAGATACACGGGTTACGATACGATTCAAAAACGATATATTTTTAATACAGAATGATTCGATACGATTCGATACAGTGTGGTTAACATTTGTTGATGTAGACATTAATCATACATTATAAAATAAAGAAGCCAATTCTATAAAAGTGACATTCTTACAGTATTTTCAAATTTGTAAAACACCACATCCCCAAGCACTGTTGCTGTATGGCACTGGCAAAAATAAAATAAAAAGTCAAACAACAACAAAATCACATGTCAAATGTATTTATTTTTAGACATGGACCAAAAAAAGTCTTGCTGAATGAACATCATTTTGTTGGATGGGATCAATATAAAAATGAGAAGAAGTTTTAAACTTTAAGTGAAGTGAACTTTAAGTAAAATTTAAGTGTTTTAAACCTACTTGTTGTGTTGTTTTTATGGTATTGTCTGTGTTTTTGTATGTATCTTATATGGACTTGAGTCTGGAATAAAGTTTATCATAACGCTGTACAATATAAACATAAAGCAGAATAAAATAATAACATGCAATGTAGGGGCAGAATCTGACATCTCCTGTTATTAGTTGATATCATGGACTGTGATGACTAGCAGCTTATCACTGACAGCATGTCAGACTATTTCTCTGTGTTTGCTACACTCTGTGTTTGTCATTTATAAAAAGATAAATCACTTTTCTATAATACATCAATGATATTTCAATGGAATAAATTACTTATTGACTTATTCATACTTCAAAAACAGCATCAATAAGTGATTAACATAGGGGGGATCAAAATAAAATAAATAAATAAAATAAAAATCAACCAGCCACCCTCCTCCCCTGACAGGTAAAGAACAGTCCCTAAAGTGCGGTGAGGTTTGTGGAAATATGAACTGCTCGTTTCTCCTCTGATACGTCACATACCTGTGTGCTGCCAGGGCTCGCCTGGTATTTCTGGGCAGTCATGACACCGACGAAGACTTCTTGGACCTGGAGCCGGGCTTGTCGGTCGCCAGTAAGCCGTTATCATGCGCCGCCGTATTTGACAGGAATAAGTATTTCTGTCTGTGTCTGTGACCCCGTGTTCAACCCACAACCGGCAGGATTCGCCTTTAGTTTCTGCTGTGGCTTGGCTGCTCCCTGGTTTATCTAACCAGCATTAGCTTCTGTTCCTCATCTCCACCGGTCAAGTTGGCGCTGATGTTTACATCCATTATTGTTGTCAGTAATGCCGGCTGCTACAGAGCATGCCGCCGGGTCTCGCGTTGTTTTAGAGATGCAAACTGTTAAAGCCAGTCAACCGATTGCTAGTCTCGCGATACCCGAATCCATGACTCTACAATCGATTCATCTAAGGATTCATGGCTGATTCGTATCGACTGAGGAGGCTGCTACCGACGTAGCCGTATCTCTCGCTTGTCAAACCGGATATCCGGTCGTATCGGTTAATCGTTCCCAACCCTAACCTCTACCAATCTATTTTTTGATTTACAGGGGTTATGTGCAGGGAAGCTTGGCAGAGACACCTTGTAGTCTTGTTGCTGTATGGATTAACCAAAGAGTTTAATGTGTTAATAAGTGAGCCACAACAGGTGGACTTTTGGACACCGAACACCAGTCTGGGAGAAAGTACAAATTGCGGTACATTGCTTTTTGTGGGTGTATGTTTGAACAGTGCACGAGAACAGCCTGTGTCAACTTGTTCTCATACCAAAGTCGTCACATATCGCCGCATGGTCAATGATTGTGGTATCAGATACCGATGCAAAAAGGGATCCTTTTGTGGTGGTGTTATGCGCTGCCAGGCGGCGTCAGTGTATAACGCCGCCAGATGGCATCGGTTTGAAACCTCGCCTGATAACAACATTATTAAGGAGCTGGAAAGTCACTACAGGGTGGGTGTAGGGGGTGGTGGATGGGAACAAACACTATACTTTGGAACATCAACAACAGATGCAGGAGGATACCTAACGCATCATATGTAGACGTGAAAGTCCACTGACCAAATGGCGATATTTGACAAGATGGGAGTGAGAACATGTTGCCTGTGTAGCTTCATATTTAATGGTAAGAACTGACAATGATATCCATCTCTTCATCTAACTCTCTGCAAAACGTGAATATTCCCCAAAATGTCAAACCATTCCCTTAATTAAATGCTGCAAATTAGGCTTCGTCTGACACTTACACTGTATGTTTTTCATGTAACACATAATCAGATAGCTACAACGTTATTTGTGTGGGTTGAGCGTGTCTAATTCTGAGGTCCGCAGCTGCTTCCTCTCAGTCCAGCTGTGTCTGCCTGAATCTCGGCTAAAATTTCTCATGTTTCAAGAATGAATGGAGGAGTTTTATCCTCAGGTTTTTACACCCACTCACACTTCACATACGCATACTTACATCCCAACTCACTGTTACAGAAATGCAGAGCACCTTGTGATTTGTTAAGGTTATCATCAAAATTAGAAATGGGTTTGTTTAGATAGACGGTTAAAGATATGGGTTTGCTGTGATTGATGTGAGAGGATAGGTATCTATGCTGAGACATCAGATACCAGCTATCAGCTTTGACGTGATCATGTTTGTCATTGTCAGCTCTCCCTCCCTATCACTTCACAATGACAATATACTTGTGAATTAAAGGACAAACCCAATTAAAGTTTCACTGTGTGGAATACTGTTCCTGTTCCAACAGAGAAAAAAACCCCAGCAGTTCATTGTACACATTTTGTGGTTATAGGCTAAAACATGCAAAGTCACAGATCTTTGAAGGAAAAGTTAGACATTTTGGGAAAGACACATATTTGCGTTCTTGCAGAGAGTTAGATGAAAATATTGAAACCGCTCTCATGAGATCCGAATATATATTTTCATCAAAATGGATAAACATATTTTTGACCTATTCCTGTGAAGACCTCCATGTCCAGGATTTTGCAAAACATCAGCAATCCTTGTATAACGCTTATCTATCTGTATAAAGGCCATCTATATATAATACTGACCTTTTGTGATTAGACCTTTGGGATAGGACAGACTATTACATTTTGTTTCCTTCCAATCTCCCTTCCTGCGTCTGTCCCTGTCCCTGTCTATGAACAGCAACAGCGACATCCGCTAAAGCTACTGAGCTTTTTGCCAATACCAATACGAAAAACTGGACAGGTGCTGCAGCTGTGTATGAGGTAGGCAGGTAGTGCCACATGCGATTAAGGTGAGTTCAGGGCATTCAGGCCCCCATAGCTGCTTCGACACATTTGATTCCCTTGTGCCAGACTGAATCAAATCTGGGAACATGTACCTGTGAATCAACAGATGGTACCGTTACCAGGGTGCAAGAACATAAACATCTCTTGGTGTTCATGAAGACATCACCTCATGTAGCAGGTCAGAAGATACAATATGATGAATGTAGCACATAATACATATAAGGAAGACTCTCCAATGGAAGTGATCCTTTTTTTTTGTCTGTGGCATATTGTGTTAAACCATGTGGAAGAGACTCTGGCTACTGGTGTGAACATAAGAGTCTGTACATACAGCAGAGCAGACAACAAGTCCCTCCATGCCAGACAGGGTTGAGGTGTCCACTGAGTCAGCGAGGGTAACTGGGAGGGACGTGATGTTTCTTTTGTAAACCTGCCAAGAGTTGAAAGGATAGGCTGATCTGAGAATTAAGGATTAATAGAGGCTTAAGCCCCTTGACTGCTGCACAAATAGATGAGAGACAAGAGGGGAAGCCCCAGTGAATTCAGCATGACTGCGTTTTTACAGGTCCTCTGGGTTCATGGTGCTAAGAACCAATCTCTAATACACAGTTTGCTTTAGAGATAGTTATTTATATGAAGTCATCTGATAGAGGCGTACAAATGCGGGATTGTTTAATAATCCTGATATAATGACATTTCTTTATTGAGTAAGTCCTTGTACAACTCTGTACATTCTTGAAAATGTGTATGTGGTACTTTCCCTTCATGACACAAAATTCACAAGGTAAAAAAACCCAAAGAATTTTAATCCAAGGATGATGTAGCAATGATCTTATTCAGTATTTTGCTATTAAATAAAGTTGCAAAATCCATCCACATATAATGGAAATGCTATGTGGGAACTGTTGGCTACTGTTTGTAATTAGTATCACCAGCAAAAGTTAAGGCTTGCTCCAGATTCACTGTTGTTCTGGAACCGGCTTTTCCCGCTTGATGTTTTGCATGCTGTATTTACGTTTTTTTCTGCATTGTGTCTGTAGCTTCCTCTTGGATGTGTTCTACTTATGGTCTGGCACCTGGTTGCTACCTTTTTATGAAGCCCCGATTCCATGCTGTGTCCAGGAACACCCAGAACACAGCAAAATAAAAAGGAAATCAGAAAATCCAGACGGAGGGCAGAGTCTCTGATAAATACACTGCCACACACTTTTAGTGGGTCATGAGTGATGACTAAGAGGGATTACTTTTACATGAGTCTAGACATTGTTTTTTAGGAAAACCCTGTGTTGTATACCTTTAAAATGGCCTGTTGTCCTTGAAGACAAATTTAGAAATGCTAATTGTTGACCCTTTGCCAAAATCAGGGGTGGTCCTAGACTGGTAATTCCCATCCAGTGCAGCCACGGGGTCCAGATTTTTCCTTAGTCATTAGTTCAAGGTCCACACAGTTTAATATAGTCAGGGTCATTCTTGCGTTTGGCCATGTTGTCAAGCTAGTTTGCTGTCTCTGACATATAGCTGTCCGTTCTCTCGTTCTACAGCAGGAAACGGCACTTCAAAATAAAAGCTATGTGCCAGAAATTCAAATACTTCAAAAAAAGTGTGGTTTTTTACAAACTTGACATGTTTGCAAGTCACTTGCGGTTCATTCAGAATGGACCCGCAACCCACTTTTGGACCACGATCCACCAGTTGGGAACCACTGTCCTAGACAGTTCAAGGCGAAACATCTTTGTAGCATATTAAAGTATTTTTCTGCTCCAGATTTTGAAATGTTTTCTAAAAGTTTTACCACCTTAGCTGACACTGAAATTAACTGTTGAACATTTTAGAAATACGCTTATTTGCTTTCTTTGAGAAGATCAATACCACTGTCATATCTGTAAGCTAAATGTGAAGCTAAACCAGCAGGTGATTAGCTTAGCTTAGCTTAGCTTAGCTTAGCATGAAGACTGGAAACAGGGGGAAACAGTTAGCCTGGTTTTGTCCAGAGTTCAAGAGCAAAACAGCACCTATAACACTCCCTAATAACACTTTATACTATTAGAATAATCTGTTTTATAGGGAGTTACTAGCCGCAACTACTTCTTGGCTAGGCGGTGTAGCCTACACCTTCGCTTCAAGTCTTTATGCTTAGCTAAAGCTAGCTTCATACATAACGGACAGATATGTGAGTAATCTTCTCATCTAATACCAAGCATCACAGCAAGAAAGCAAATAAGCTTATTTCCCAAAATGACAAACTAATACTTAAAGTTTCTAGTCCGTAGCACATGAAGTGATATTTTTATGAACTGCGACTTTAGTTTTTCTTTTTAATGACATGCCAAGTGTACTGTGAGGGCTGCTGAGCTGACAAAGCAATAAAGATAAAAGGGATTGGAAGCTTATTTCCCTGTAGCCCGGCAGACAAGACACGGGTATCTCTATAATGTTACACAACATTAAAAAAGTGCTGTAAATAAAAATAGTAACACTGCATATCCTGGTGACAAATTTTAACGTGACAAGAAAGTCAGATAAGAGACTGTCACAGTGGAGAAAACACTGACGGCCATATTTGGTATAGCAGGACACGAGATATCTGAGCAGGAAATGCGGGCTGGCGGGTTTCGGGACTCACGTGACAGCTGAATTTAAAAACAATGACAGGCACTATAATGTGGTTTACACAGATGACAGAGAGGAAGGAAACTTGAACAAAGGGATTTGGTAAAGGAATCCAGCTCAAGAGCAGGACCTCCATTGTATGGCATTAAGGATGAGCATGAAAAAATACAAGCGTGGGTTCTGAAGACAAAGAGACAGTCAACAGGGAGCGAGACGGAGAGGAAACAGGCCGGGACAGGCGATAGAAAAGGTTGATGACAATTCCTTTTGGGGAAAAAGAAGCTGTGTCTGTCAAAACAGATGGCAGCTGGTAAAGAGGATTAGACGCTGTTACTACTGTTTCCAACACCACTTCAGACTTATCAACCCTCGAAAACACAGACAAACACACACCACACACACACACAGACAACTGTTTCCCCTCATCCCAACCCAACAACCCGGCCAACACTCGACCCTGTGTCACTGGCCTTTCTTTCAGAGCAACAAGACAGCTGGGATCAGTCGTGATGTCCTGTGTCACCATCTCAACACTACTCCGAGTCCCAACGATTTTGGAGTGTTGAGAAAGTATGAAAACACAATCATCTTTTTCAGGCTGCATGGGAGCTAATTTTGGCCACCATTTCTCTGATAAGTGGGATCTGGAAACAGACGCTACTCAGATAAAGTGTGATGGGACAAGAAACAGAAGCTTGCAGACGATCAGACATGTTGGAAACAAGCCAACAGCCCTGTTATTTGTGAGTAAAACTAAAAGGAAGCACAAATTGTTTACATGCTAAGCCCCAAATGTCTCTAAGATAACTATAACTAAACTATAACTATATTCATCTGACTAATCTTGTTTTAGCTGTCAGGTCTATTTTTAGTGTCATCGCCATGCTCCAATTGGTGAGTATGATGTTATCATTACCAACAGGGATGATGGCTGAAAATACGAAAATTAGATCCAAGGTATTGTACCTTGGAAACCAGAATCTTTATGTAATGTGGTTTTTAGTGTTCAGTTACTCAAAGAAATAGTTTGATATTTTGGGAAATAAGCTTATTTGTTTTCTTGCCGAGAGTTAGGAGTTCAGTACAAAGCTAGCAGACGATTAGCTTCACATAATGACTGAAAGCAGAGGGAAACAGCTAGCCTGGCTCTGTCCGAGGTTTTACAAGGTGCGGCCTGCCAGCACCTCCAAAGCTCAGTAGTTAACATGTGATATCTTTGTGTAGTCTGTACAAAAACTACAGTGTAAAAGCCTCAGGTTGTGGTTTTATTGGAGTCTTATCACCTTGAAGTCAAAGACCTGGCACAAAACGGCCCAGTTTTTGTATTAAATACACAAACAAAATGTTAACATAAAAAGTAATCCCTCTCAATCATCCCTAATGACCCACTAGAAGTAAGTGGCAATCTATCTGTCTGCAAAGACCCTGCCCTTTGCCTGTATTTTCTTCTTATTTTGCTGTGTTCCAGACTATCTGGGTGTGTGGCCCCTGACCAATAACTTTACAAAAGACTAATAAAAAGATAGTGACCATAGAGTAGCAGCAGACATTCCAAGAGGAAGCTAGATAATTGTGGACATAGTGCTGAAGAAATGCAAATCATAAGGACACCAACTGGACTAGGCTTGCTCCAAATGAAGAGTGAATCTGGGTTTGGCCTTCGCTTTCACACTGAAGGAGAGGATGACGAATGACGCAGAGTTGACCTGTTTTCTGTCAGACAGGTAGGTGCTGGCAGTAGTTTAGTATTGTTTTTTTCCATTATGACCAATGTAACTTTCCTAAAATAGCAGTTTGCAGTGTACACAAACAGTGTGAGGCGGGGCCATGTTTGATTGTTGTGTTTACAAACACAACTGTGGCTGCTAGCAGTGGATTCATATTTAGTTCGCACTCATGAGTTCTTTTCATCTCTCTGCAAGACAGTCAACAAGCACAACTGCCGAAATATCGAACTATTCCTTTAAGCCAGTGGTTCCCAACTGGTGGGTCGCGGCCCAAAAGTGGGTCACGTATCCATTCTCATTGACTGTAAGTGACTTGCAAATGTGTCGTTTGTATAAAACACACTTCATTTTGAGGTACAGTGAATTTCCAGGACAGAGCTTTAATTTTAAGTGCTGTCTCTTGCTGTAGAGTGACTGACTAAGGGACAATTACTTGACAGATGCAGAAAACTAGCTTGATAACATGGCCAAAGGTAAGTATGACGCTGAATATATTAAACAGTGTGGACCTTGAACTAATGACTAAGGAGAAATCTGGACTCCGTGGCTGCACCAGCTGCTTGAATGCATTGAATTGAATTGGCATATGAGCAAATGCACATCATAGGAAAAAAATCCAGAGACAACAGATCTTACTTCATCAGTTGGTTGGTTTATTTATCATTAGCAATGACACCAAATGTACTCTACTGTTTTCACTTGCTATCATAGGAGATGCATTTTGAATTGTAAACAGTGAAAATGATAAAATGCATTTCAGAAAACTCCTTACAAGCAGTGTATGACCAGGGAAAAGAGCAGATTGTACCTGCTCTTGCTCGCCTACGTTTTTTTTTTTTTAACAATACATGTCATCTTATAGTTTTGAGTCTCTCATATTTACATAGATACAGCTGGGTCCCACATTCACCAGCAGAGACCTATGGGTTTTTTGTTTTTTGTTTGTTTTTAATGTGTTATCACATAGTTTTCTTAAAGAATTATATTTACAACCATAATGCGCCCCAGCTGCCTGCTGCCGGGGGTTAACACACAGTTAGAATCACTTGCTTAAAATTCATTAAACTACTTATGGTTCTTGAAAGTTTACGTTGTAAGTCAACCTTATAGCTCTACGTTTTGTTTTTTCTCTTAACAAATAAAGTTAATACAGAGCTCAAGCCGTTCGTCTTCCCCATAAAAATTAAAAATTATCCAAATAAATGAACAAAACCAAACATAATAATAAAATAAAATTAAAAAAAAATATTGCACTTAAAGTTCAGGACAGCATTGGACCTGTTTGGTGGTTAAGAGGAAAGTGAGAGCTTTTAGCTGAGTGCTTTAGAGGAGGTGAAGGTGTCTGTAGAAGCATCCAGCGAGTTAATCTAAATAAATAACAACATGAAGCAACTGTTTTTCCTCCGACTACAACATGAGCAACTTCTTGTGTATTGCTCAGTGGAGCTAGGGAGTGCAGGTTGGAACCCTAAAGCATATAAAAACAGTGAGTGTGTAGAAAAACAGAAAAGAAACCAAGCTGGAACCTGTCATGGCAATGTCCTGAGAATGCTTCCTCGATTAGTCCAGAATGAGCTACAACGTTAAAGGAAATGTCGTTTGGCTGCACGGAACATTTTTTACTTCTTCAGTTTTCATTCCTCGTTGTAAACAGTCTTTGGAGACAGGAAGCAAGTCGTCTTTTTCTTCCATTACTGGCTTTGAATGTGACTTTAAATGTCTTTTAATGTGAGAGTAACACACGTCTGTGTTTCATCACAGCTCCAGTCCATCCGTTATTTATACGTGTTGTGTTCTTTGCCCGTCGCTGTCTCCGTCTTTGTCCCTGTTGAACTCTTCCCACAGTCTTGGGATGAACTGAATGAGGTGGAAGCTGTTTATAGAAGCTTTTAGAGGGTGTAGGTGTTTAACAGAGATGCGCGTGAAACAGAGCCAACGCTAGCTTTCATTCAGACATCTTTTTTTTCCCCTTCCGTCATACAGTTTGGAGCCTGATAAAAAAAGAAAATACACAAAGAAAAAGGACTTTGTGTCGTACCGACAGCTTTGAAGTGGCTTCACAGAGAACATGGTGGAGGAAAGGAGGGGACTTAAAAAGGAAATTAAGGAAAAAAAAGTGACAAAACAGTACCGGACTGTCTTCATGTCTGCAGGGTTTTCTGACCAACCCCTCCTTTTCTCCAGTACAACTGGACGAAAACTTAAAAACACGACCAAAAGACTGACACCACAACTAAAGAGAGACAGTGATCAGACAAGCGTCCAGCTCCCGCTCCAGCCCTCAATCGTGGGCTTTTTAGTAACATCCATCCATGCATTCACCAGTCCATTCACTCATCCATCCACCTGGTAACTGTGTAAACTACATTCCTTTGCAGTGCCATAGCTTTGCCGCGTCCTCTCACACCATAACAACAAAAACACAACATAGTGGACAGGATGACATACACAAAAAAATGTAAAAAATAAAAAGGCAAACAAAGACCCTCACATCCCACCCACCCACTTTTTTTTCAAGTCTGCCCCTTTTTTGTTCTCTCGTCATCGTCTTTCTCTTCTCCTTAGATCTTTTTCTGGTCTCTTATGACGAAGATGAAGTCGGAGTGGAGCTGGGCTTTTTTTGGTTGATTAAGTCCACGTAGAGTTCTGAGCGCAGGAAGCGGGGGTATGAGTCCTTCTCCATCAGCCCGTATATCCGCCTCTGCGCTAGGTCAAAGCAAGAGCGTGTCACATTCTGCAGGTTGTCCTTAGTGTGATCTCTGGTGTACGAATCCAGATTTACCTGCAGAGGAAAAGAGCAAAACACATGAGGGAAGTGTAAAATCAAGCTGTTATTTTGAAGAAATAACAGCAGGGAAAATGCATGTGTTCTATTTTTTGCAGGAGGCTGTTTTGGTGCCATTTTTTCCCAGCTTCCGTATGTGTTGCGTGCACTCTCACTCACCTCTTTACACGACTGGATAGCGATGTATTCTGCAAAGATTTTCTTGGCTTTTGAGGCCATCTTGGACTGCGACTTGATCTTCTTGTATTCCTCACATGCTAGCCAGAATTCCAGATTCTCCTCGCTAAACTCTGTGCGCAGGAAAGCTCTGAACGCTGCCAGACCATCTGAGGGAAAGCAGAGAGCAGGGGGAGAATAAACAACAGGAGAGTTGACTGGAGTGCCATGGCAACCTCACAGCTGAAGCGCTTCTTGGAGTTTCAGCTCCTAAAATAGCTCCTGTGACGGCCTTTTGAGTCATGTGGTTGGAATAAAGTGAGACATGAAAAAGCTCTGCACATGTTCAGGTCCTCAACATCCTTTAAGTGACATCATCCACCCTTGAGGATGACATCCATGCATTCCCCTCTACCCATGCTGTGAATGAACAAAGAGGTGACTGTTTTAGTGTTGCGGGGGAAAAGGACTAATTGTGGCACTTTGGGCTTTTTAAGTTTCAGTCCAGTTAATGATTTGAGGAAGAAGGCATCTAGAAGAAAGAATAGCAGGAAGCCATGTCCACCCACTTCTCCCGTCTGCACCTTTCCGTTCCCATGAATCACCCACGCTGATAAGCAGTGCCGATGCAGGCGGTCAACTCTTAGCTCATTCTGGTAAGCAGGAGTGAGGTAAGAGGTGGAAGAAAGGAAATAAGAAGGGGGGGAATAAAGAGGCCAACAGAGATGAATAGGTACCAGATGTGGTGTTGGCTTTGTATCAGGTTTAAAAAAAGGACTGGGACTGAACTGTGGAAGATGTATTGTGGAAACCAGAAATAGCAACACACTTGCATTTTGCCTGATTTCAGTCTCCCTTCTTCTCTCTGTGTAACACATGGACTCTGTCCGTTGGGATTAGAGAAACTTGCTGCAAGCTGCCCGTTCACTGCGGCAGTGTGTGTGTGTAATCCATATATCAGTACATGCATATTTCCTGTGCTCACCACCCTCCCCCAACACCTCATGAAAGCACTGTACGTCTATTTTCACCCACTTTCTAAAACAATATTGCACTTAAATACATTGCACAAATGAAAACAAAGACAGATGACTGCCATGTGTGTAAAGGAGAGAGACAATGAGAGACAAAAGAGAAAAACAATGAAATAAGGAATTAAAAGTTGCTTACATTTGTGTGTCAGCAGCTTGTCAAGTGAGTCCCCCCATTTCAGTGCTTCCTCCGGGGTGGGCCTGCAGATGAAAGCAGAGCGATTCTTTAACAAGCCCATCTCAGCCAGGTTTCTCATTGTGTGACCCATCCGCGGAACTTGTCTATGCTTGGATAGATGAGTGGAAACGTGGAAGTGGGTAATTCCTTTCCGTTGCTTCCTTCCACTTTAGTCTGTGTCTACTGATCTTCCCCTCTCATGCGGTTTTGCTTTGAGAAAACCAACAACGCTGTGAGCCATGAGTCTATCTGCTTTACCCTGGTGGGGGTAGGCTTTTATATTCCCTCTCAATGCAACTTAGAAGGCGGGAGGGGAGGGGCTCCAGCCGGCCAATGGGGATGTGTTGACAGGTTTAGAGACCTCCTCCCCCCACCAGTGTCTGTCTGCCCCCTGCTGCCTCTCATCCTTTCTGTACACTGCTGTAAAGCATGCCTCTTTACAGAGCTCAGCTTACACTCACTGTAATCCACATCTGAGGCCTCATTAGACACAGTAAGGAAAAAGTTGCTATGTTATTTCAGGTACATTTTAATCAAATTGAACATTTTTCTGTGCCTTGTGGTGATGGATTTTAGTTTGAGCACACATGCTGACATCTATTCTCTATCACATCAACAAAAAATAAAGTATTTTCTTCCAAAATCTGCTATTTTGTCTCGCCTTTAGAACATGCTTGTACAAATATTGCATTTCTGTGTTGAAGCAGCTGCTTGGCAAAGTGCACTGCCATGTTCATACTGTTATAATATATGAACAATGATAATACAATAATATAAAGTATTGATTTTTTAATGTAATTTAATAGAGGACATTGATAGTGGTTGTTTGGGACCAAATGGTTTTCAAGTAAAGACTAAAAAGTTGCTCATCTTAAATACCTTTACATTGTGTTAGCTTCCTGTGAAATCTAATGCAATCGCCAAAATAAAGGCATGGAAACAATATGAGCCTTAGTTGATATCTGATATTTCACATATGTGAAATATATTTGATTTGGTGATTCATTCTACATATTAAAAAAATCCAAACAATCCCTCCTCCTGACATGACACAGTTACACGTTCATTCTCTCATTCATTTTATGGATGCCACACATTACGAGCACACTCCCATCACAGCTACTGCCCACATGTCTGCCTTCCAAGGCCAGGTCATTGCCAGTTGTGGCAAGACCCGGAACACAGTCTCACACACACCCACACATGCCTATGCTGTCAGGAAGTGGCCACTTACTTGACTGACTTCATAGATTTGTCTAACTTGCTGGCTGGGTTGCTTCCTGGGGATTCATTCCTCCTCCGCAGGAAAGCCAGCCGATTCTTCATGTCTTTGGCCCTGGGTGAGAGGAAGATAGGGAGGAGGAAGAGGGACAGAGTTGGCAAGAGAGGGAAGGGTGAAAGATTTATGAATCCAGAGGGAGGTGAAGGAAAGGGGGCAGGACAAGGAGGAAAATGGGAGTAAGGATGAAAGGAGTGATAAAGTGGATAGAGGAGGTGGACAAAAAGAGACATGGGAAGAAAGTGTGTTAAGTCCAAGTCCAAAGTCCGGAGTTCAAACAATCCAAGGCATGGGAGTCACCATGTTCTTCAGCATTGTAAATCCACAAGAAATCAAACCCACAAAAGCCAGAAAAGGTGAAAATAGATGTTGTGTTGTTTACATGTTAGTCTTCAGCCAGGTATGCTGGTTTGGTGGAACAGAACTTTTCCAAAAGGCGGATGTCAAGCTCCCTATCCTCGGATTGTGTCAGCGTCGCGCTTGTCAATCTAATATCTCTAACAGTCTTTCCTGTAGATGTGTCCCTGGCAGGTTCCTCGGCAGGGACTGAGCGAATGTGGCAGAGAAGGAGGAGAGAGACTCAATCCTCACTCCTCTGTTTCATCACGCCATTCTCCATGTGCCTAGAGGGGTTGCTGAGAGGGAGCTGACCCAGGGCCGAGGCAACAGGGCACAGTGACCTCCTAACTCCTCTGCTGCAGCACCCAAAATCCTCCTGACCGCCCACCTCACCTGTGTCACCTTCCTCAAACCATCTCACACAAACACACAGTGCCGCGCTGCACATGCGCCACCTTAAATCTCACACAAGGTGATACACCAACCCCTCGGTTCCCATGGGCCCATTCAGAATCCTGCGCATTCCCATAATCCCATGGTAGGTGTCCTGGCTTTTCCCGACCTGGAGCACGTGCTGCCTCATTGGGATGTGACCTCACTCAACACCCATTTCCTGAGTCCCTGCTTTTGATTTCCACTGTGGATTGGCTGGCCCGCTAATAATGCAGCGCAGCAGTGTGGGCTCGCTGGCCCTAATCACTGCAAGCTGTGCCACTGCCAACCCACAGCCCCCAGGAGAGCATGTACACCCCAAATTAAGAAACAAGGCTTCCAGTTTTAGACACTTATCATTCAAACGTGCACGCACAGAGGGGGTGGAAGAACACACAACCGCAGATTAGCACAAACACTGTACATGATTATGCTCGAATGGGGATGAAAGAACGACCACACAAGCGTTTCAAAGAGCCCCCCCCCCCTGCACCTGTGCCAACTCATGCCCACTTCACTGGTGCTTTCATGCCAGTCACAGGTGTTGGAAAACTCCCAGCCTCCACCAGTGTGTGCATGTGTGTGTGAGAGAAGGGAAGTGGGAGAGAGATAATTTATGCATGCGTAAATGCACAGTGGTCACACAGGGCGGCTGCCGAACTGAACAGAGAACACAGTCAGCTGTCTGGTGTGAGTTTTTCCAACTGCCGCAGGAAAGGAAAGGTAGAAACATGCCCATATACACATGATACAACATGACTGCATGAGCTGTTGGGAGCAGCAGCTGAATAGCTCCTTTAAAATCAGGATGAGTGTGACTTTGTGAGTATACTGATTCGGGTGTGTTTGGGTTTGGGGGGTTCAGCTGGGGCAGGTCACTTTAGCCGAGAGTCACAAGAGGCCTTTTTTGAAAGCGTTAGTGAGTTTCGGGAGAGTAAAAGTGATTATGAAAATGAATGTACTACACATGTAATGCTGTGCATCTAGAAATAGCTATGTGTGTTTTTTTTCTCTCAGGCAAGGTAAGGGAAAAAATAAAAAGCGATCGAAGGACACTCAAAGGACAAATTTCATAATGAATTCCACATCTAATCTGAAGGAATACCTAAACGTCCGCACAGCATCGCTGGTGGAGGGATGACTCATCCATTGATTGCAATAACGTATGTGTTCTGTACGAAGCCAGCTTAAACCAGATGCTGAGGGCCTCTCTTTCACTGGAAACAACAGGGTGCTCTAACGCAGTATCCCTGTAAATCGCTCACACTTCCCAGCCTGAAGGACATTATTACCCAAATAAAAAACTCTCTTGCTGTTAAATAAACTCATAACATCAGAGCAAGATTCATTAGATTGTGCTATTTTTAGGTTGCACTCAAGGCAATTAGGTCTTGAGCTGTGCATGTGTTCGTTAAAAAGAGCCTCTGTCTTCCCAGTGCATGTGAGGACGAGTATTTTATAAGGGCTGGAAAATATTTTGATGGCCTGACGAAAGACGCTTTATTATTTATGTCTGGTTTTATACAAGCTGAGCCCACAGGAGTATGGTGTGACAATGAAGTCATAGCAACAGTCACTTTAAGGAAAATGTATGTTTCTATTCTGCCACCATGTGGGTGTTAATGGAAATTGCAAACACAAACAGTTGACATTTTCCGCCCTCTTGCTACGCAGGCTGCTTGCGAGGCATTCCTCTACTTCCAATAGCTGGTGTCAGCCCTGAAAACAACTCCAGCTTACATCATGCAGTGATTTATCTTGCCACTTATTTTCATAAACTCAAATGCAGCGCTGACACTGTTATTGAAAACAAGTGATACATATTGCATATTGTGTAGCTGCCTCATTTAATAAGCCCCTGTGCACTGGCAACACTGAGTAGCACTTTTTTCAGAAAGCCTGCATGCTAGGGAGTATGTCATCAGAATCAGGATCTGGTTTAATGCCAAGTAGGTTTTCACATATAAGGAATTTGCTTTGGAGTATTAGTGCATAACATAAACACAGTGAAATGAAATTAACAGTAAAAGCCACTAAAAATCAAGGGACATAAGTATAGAAGAAAACTCCATTCAAATAGAAAATAATAATATAAAAACATGTACAATAGATCTGAATAAAAATGAGAGAGCTGTGCAGGTTTTAGAAGTGGCAGTTTCTTCCAGCAACTGAACTGATACAGCCATAAATGAAACCGCCTGTGTGTTTATTAGCTCAATGGGTGTCAACAGCAACTCTAACTTGAAGGGGAGCCACATAATACTCCTCCCTCAAAGTAGGCAGGCACATTCTTTATCCTTTGAAAGGAGTCAATTATGTTGAGCCTGTGACCTCCAGACATAGAGCTTTGCATTGTTACAACACCAGACATTTGCAACATTAGCTACCTAAGTACAAACAAAGTGGAGAAAACCATTTACATGTAGAGGAAAACCCCCTCGGGTGAAACTCTAAACCCTTAACCCAGACTAAAAATGGCAGGAAAATGGGTGTGATACAGGCAGCCACACAGAGGAAGTACTCATACCAACCAAACCACAAACCACACTTAAAGATATTTATGTACGTGTTTTCTTAATTATCACAGATGGGAAGTAGTTTTGTACTTGAGTCTATTTCTACAGCAATGTAATTTAAAAATGATACTCCAGGATGTTGCGATGTCTCGATGGCAACAATTACAGCAAATTCAACCAATACCCTTGAATTCTGGGCAACCTTTTCACCAATCACTGCAGCTTTACTTCCTGCAAATTTGACCAATCATAGCAGTAGCCCACATAACATCACCAAACTCACTTCCTGGTTGTAAAGATGCAGACATATGTGACACAAATGTTTCACATTTACCAACTGCAAAAGACCTGCAGAGCAATTCCCTGATGTTCTGCATGAAAGTGGAGGTAAGTTGTGGTATTACACAAACAAAAATCTTTAATTGACAAACACTTTTCTACCGCACCTGGATAATGGCTGAAATGCATTGACAACAGGTCAGAGAAATCACCACGACAGAGGCTGCTCTATTGCAAGTGTTGAAAGAATCAAGGTGAATCAGGTTAAATATGTAGGGTTGGTAGTAACATTGATGTAGTATGAAAAACAAACTCAAAAAATGCCTGAAAACATTGCAACATGCATTGCAATTTCTTAGCAAAGCTGCTGTGAAATCAGGCAACAATCCCCAAAAAAGCCATGGAAATCCTGGAGGGACTGGACACTGATCTTGTAGTCTGAACTTTATCTACCCAGTGTACTCTGAAACTCTTTATGTGCTAATGGCACTTCTCACAGTTGAGTACCTCTGTATTTAAAGTTGATGCTGTACTGTATCTGCTAATAACTCCCCAGCACTAACACCATTAGCAATGCACTCCATTTGATTTATTACAAACAACGACCCCTACACTTAACGTAATCTGCTAAAAGACTGACACGTGCTCTTTAGAGATTATCAAATTAGGATGATCTTTGATCCGACACGCTGCCACCCAGAAATGTATGCTCTACTGCCCCACGAGCACGTTAAATACATCACGTCCATGTTCGCAGCACTGGCATAATGTGTACAAACACTTGAGTGTCTGCTTGTTTCTGTGCGAGAGAGAGTGCCTTTTTGTGCTTGAGTGAGGGAACCAGAGGTCTTTAGCTCCGCAATTATCTGCAGGTTTCCGTACTCTTTATTCCCTCTTTGCTTGGCTCACATTAGACGCACTAATAGCACCCCGCTGGCTATTCCTGGTGTTCTGAAAAGTAGGCTGCACTCCCAGGGAAAGGCTCTGGGAGCACATGGGCGAGAGCTGCAGACAGACATACTGCAGATCACAATGTACCACACAAGCACAAGCTAAATCCACTGCCCCACTTCATCCCACTTTTGTTGTTTGCCACACGAGGCTTTGTTTCCCACAATGACAGGAGATCGACCTTTGTGAAGCCTGACCTGTGAGATCTGGGGTGCAGCGGACTGAAATACAGATGGTGAGAGCGGCGGCCCAAGGTTCAAGTGTGTTTTCATTCCCTCTGCTGCTTTCTATTTGCAGAAGGCTGTGTGTGCCTGTGAAGTGAATACAGCACATGACACACAAATAACACTGTGCAAGTGTGTGAGGCTGTTGGTGCATCTGTGTCTGTGTGAGTATAATGGGTCAAGGGTTGTGTCAGCATGTCTGTAACTGCTTAAATAACATTTATTCTACTTGGACCTGGTCTAAAAAGATATGAGAATAAACTGTGTCTGTCCTGTACTTTGTTCAAACATACATAACGGCCCAGAGATACAATGTCTCCAAGAACATTAAGTAACACAATAACAAAGAGGAAGCAAATCTATGAAGTGTCTCATAACAAAGACAAAGTCACTCTGCCATATTCCTAGAAGAACAATGAAAAAGGGAATTGTCCTAAATTTGGTCCATAAATATAACACTATCTCATTCACAGTCTCCCTCAATCAAGACCAAAAAAAAAGAGCTCTATTTCTGAGCAAACTCACCTTGCTAGCCACAAAGACCACATGAGCAATCCTATTCCTGAAATCCAGGCTGCGTATAATAAGAAAAAGGGGCAGCCTCAAGTTAGAACTTAAAGCTGCTTCCTCCAAAATAGTTTGAGCGCTTCAGCCTCTTGGGGGTTTCTTCTCCCTCACTGCGACTGTCAAATGAGATCCATGTAGAGGTCAGATAGCTTCCTACCAGCTTGAGAGAACCGATTCCTGCGGGACGCAAAGCAGCCCCCACCCACGCTTTCCTTACCCTCCCTCCTCATGTTTCTAATTCTTGATAACCAAAGTACAGATGAACCGATACACACACACACACACGCACACACATTTACTGCCTTGCTCTTACCTTTCCAGGTACTTCTCCGAGAAATCGACCATAGTGTGAAACATGGGTGCCAGCCTGTACACAGGTTCACTTGATGTGTGTGGAAAAAAGACTGCATGTAAGCGTGTGTCAGGAGTGCCGGTGCTCAGGGCCCAGGGGTTTGTTTGACAATCACATTCCTCTAACCCCTGAGAGGATGTGGTGGAGCTTTATATAGTCCAGGGGGTCTGGGGAAGGCGGACCTTGGGCTCACCCAATCACCACGCAGTGTTTAGAGAGGACAGATTCCTTCCACTGGGGCCTGGACGGGTTTTTAGCTTCATGGGTTAGTAAGCGGAGATGACATTTGCCTTTTTACAAAAGAAGTGACTTGACTACTGTAATGCTCTGTTCATCTGTCCCAGACAACAAGCAGTGGTAAAGCTTTGTGCTAAATCTGCTGCCAGGCTGTAGGAAAGACTAAACACGCAACAAAATTCATATTGTCTCTTGCTGGATGCTTGACAGAATTTAACCGGTTAGTTGTAAGATGACTGCAGGTTTAGTTTCTAGCTGTGTCTTTTATTATTCAACACTTATATGTCAAAGTCAAGCGGCAACCTCCGTAGCTTGAGACTGAAGCCATCACAGAAGTGCCAAAAACTGCAGTTCCTTGAATGGCCACTTGAGGCTGGCTCCAGAAGCCAGTTGATCCCCACAGAACTTCATGTTAAAGTGCCCAACTTTAAAGCAGAAAAAACATGTTCACAGCCTGGTGCAAAAAACGTTTTAGGTCCCTATAACTTTATTTAAGACTTGCATTTTGGCATAATTAACAGCTTGGCTGCTTTGGCTGACAGGCTGTCTGCCAATAGTGTCCTCTGCTTCTCTGCCAGATTAACCCCTTGCTCCTCCACAGTGCCAGCCTCTCGCCCAAACGTGGCTACTTCTAGGTCCAAAAAAACCAAGATGGCAACGGTTGAAGTGCCGAACTCAAGGCTACAGAGCCCTTAAAAGTGTAATGAAACACTCTGTGGAGACTGTAAGAACTGTAATTTTGTAGCTGGGATTCTCCAACAAGTTTCCAAACACATTAGAGATAGTACATGGTGAAGACAACATTCAGGAAGTTTAATAAAGACGTCTTCTCATTTTCCGTATCAAAAATCTAGCAAAGCCATTTCCACTGCTAACAGCGACTGCAGCTTTCTAGGTATGATGGTGATTCAGATGAAACAATGGTGTAAGTTAACTGGATGTAACTGCAGTTCTATACGTATGTGCGTAGCTCACTGACCTCTATGTAAACAGCTATCGTGGGAAAGTTAAAGGGGAACTCTTGTGAAGTATTACTGCATTTTTGTATAAAACCTTTTGCATTTCCTGATGCAGCCGCACCAAGTCTGATAAACTGCCTCAAGATATCAGTTGAGGCAACGTTATCTGATCTGGGGCTGAAGACTACAAGTTTTTTGGTGTGTGGAGGATACCAGACCTCTGTAACTTGCTCCTTATCTCTGCTTGAAGCCTGTTGCTTGAGGCTACATTAACCACTGCTAACATAACACACCCGAAACTATAACTGAACTGTTGGTGGTCAGTTTGCTTTGTAGGTAATGCAAGCGCCAGGTTTTAACAAGAAAAAACAATGCTTAGAATAAGAAAGAGACCAATATTGTTGTTGGGATTAAATGCTAAGTGGGGGGAGCACTCTTTTAAAGCACCGTGTTGCTTGATCACGTACAATTAATCAGTCAATAATTGCAGTGGTGCTATCAACATCTGAAATCTGATGCTTAAATAAAAATCTACACCTGAGACGGCAGGACTCCAGTTGGCTTCTTGTATCAATTATAAATTCAGCTTACGTCAAAAGCAACTTCTGTTTTGCTCTTAAAGGAATTCAACACTCATCCAAGAGGCTTCATCACCTCCATGGGATGTCCTCACTTCGAGGTCCAATTGTTTTTTTCTCAGTCTTTTGTTATATACTTTTTACAAGGCAATGAAACATTTCAGTTTCGGGAAGTCTAGTTAATGTTGATTTATCACCTGTACTCTGATCTTTCATTCAAATACCATATTAATTATATTGTGAAGAAAATGAAGCTTGGTATGGGTATTTTTTGCAGCTCCAGATATAACTTTTTACTGACTGTTAAAAGAAGCTTGCATTACAACTCATTTTACCAATACTGGATTATGCTGATGTTGTACATCAGGCTGCATCCAAAAATGTCCTTCTTCCTCTTAGTTGTATCATTATCATCATTGTATAATGCATGAAACTTTTAATTTGTCCTTGAAATAAAATGACAGCAACATTGGCTGTAGCTTATTTTCAAATAAATACATTTCAATCACTATTTAAAGGATTTAATTAATAGTACTTTTCTCCTCTAATCATCAATTAAGACACTCTACACAGTTTTTTTCTGTTCCTGCAGTCTCTACACCAAAAGCTACGAGAGCCTTTATGTTTCCAGCTCCCTCTGATTGAAATAATATACCTATAAATATAAGCTTGGTAAATTCTGTTTTACAACTTGATGATTTAATGCTATCAGTGACATTAACACTTTTCAATAACCTTTGACTGATCCACTTCATGCTGAGTGTGATCTCCTGATTTTGTATTAATTTCTTTAGTTGTTCATTTTTTGTCTATTTGGTCAGTTTTGTTTTGTTTAATTATCCTGTTATTTTGTTTTTTTTTCTGTAAAATGTTTTGTCTAATTAAGCTTATATATATGGTACGTCTCGAGGAGTTATTTCGAAGAAAGAATTTTCAACTTCTAGATGTCTATATATATGTATATATAACCTGGATGACCGAGACTCCTCTCAGACATAATAGCTTTAAGTGGTTCACATAATGTCACCACTTATTGTACAACAAGGTCAGTGCACATCATGTCTAACTACATAACTAACATTCACACAAACACACAAAAGAAGCGTTACATGCACCTTGGCAGCAAAACCAGGTGATATCAATTAATCGCCTGCTACTGTTACTAGAGATGCCACAGAATCAGTACTATGCTATAAAAAAAACTCTGCATATACAAATATACATGCATATACACACAGTATGTGAAGTACAACCATGCATACGTCCAACACAGAAACACAAACACACAGATGGCAATATTGGGTTTCTTGCACAAATCTTCACAGGCACTGCGTTTTGCTTCGTTCTTCTCTGCCCTCTCCATCTGTCTGTATTTCCTGCCTCTATGACTCAAATTTCCATTTCTAATCACTGAGGTATTTGTATCCCAAGCTTGTCAGTATGTACATAAAATAAAAACTTATATTCATCTGTCAGCAAGCTCACGGTTCTGCACATATTTCCCTGGTGGACCAGTTGATGTGCTCTAGGGTTTATGGCTTCATTGTTACTGGCTTGAAACAACCGGATAGGGAAAAAAGGAGCACAGCTGTGCAGAGATGCATGGCTTGTGGAAGTGGAACACCTGGACTGAGAAAAAAACAAAAGGAGATAATGGAAGGGGGAGAGGCAAGGATAACGTGGACAATTTCAGGAAAACAGTTGTGCTGGATCCAGAAAATTAGATATAGGAAGTAAAGTGTGCTAAAAGCGGAGAAGGAAAAGGTGTCTGAAGTAAAGAAAAAAAAAAGTGAAAAGGTAGGAAGAGTACAGCGGGAAAAAACTAGAGCACGAGAGCAGGAAGTCTTAAGAAGTCGATGACCATGGAGGCCATGTGCTTGGAGAGAGGGTAATGTAATGTGCTTTAACATGTGACTACCATTTTAACCTCTAAGTGAAAATACAATCAATTTTCCTCATCCATAGATGTGTATGTTGTGTATTTAGATCTGTTTCATTCAATCTTACCTTACTAATAATGAAAATGATTATCACGATTAAGGGAGGAAGAAAAGTGTTTACAGTGACACTAAAACTGCTGTCAGACTGAGACCACCCCACAAAAGTTGTCAAACGCTCCAGGCTACACACAATGTACACACAGGAGGGAAGAGGAGAGGACAGGAAATCAAATCTTCATCTCCAAAAAACCACATGACCAAAGGTCAAAGTACCTTCTTTTAGATATAAGTTGCTGCATCCCAGTGTGATCTGACCATGTCAGACACTTTTGGCCATGGGCTCTCTGTGTATGTTCTATATCAGTCTCCAACATCTGGAGGAAATAATTTAATTTCCTTCATGCTTGACCATATAGGAAGCCTGAGATTTCTATCTATAGCAGCAACATATTGCCTTGTATTCCTCTGAGCTACACAGACAGATATTGTATAGAGAGTATGTTTATTGATGTGAGTTAATATAATTTAGTAGATTATTGCCCCCGAGGTTGTTTGACAGTGTGGCATAATAAAAAAATTGCCTGAAAATGGGTCAAAAACTTCAAGATGAAAAAATCTTCATAAGCGATAAGAGGCTCGTGACATTGAGGATTTAATGGAAACAAGGGCTGTAAACACTGGAGACAAAAGGCAAGTGTGCAAACATGTAGAGCGCTCAGAGAGCTTTGTGACTTATCGTTGTGATATTGACTACTGATGACAGAGAAGGGTCGCATTCAATGACAGGAAGTCATTTTGTCTACAGCGGAGAAAACCTTTTCCTTCATGCAGCTTTCATCAGTGTCACAACTCTGCAGTGCAGATGCCTCTTAAATTGCAAAAAACACAGGTGAACCCATTTAAGGTAGCAGTGCACCTGGAGAGGCAATCAGATACAATACAGCCTGTCAACAAGGAGCTGGAACAAGGTTTACTATAATGATGTGTTAAGAGTCTACCAGATTTACTAATACATAACATTTCTCATATTTGGTAAAATCTCTCTTATAAATAGCAGAGTTATATTCATTTTTACGACCAATTTTACAATAACTAAAATTGACGGAAAAAAACATGAGGCAACATCAGTTACTTAGGGTTAGGGTCAATTTAACACAAATGTTAATTGTACCTTAATACATGACTTTTTTGGCCATGACAGCAACGAGGGTAGAACAAAACTGCAAATACCTGGCAACTTTGTGTTTCTCACGCAGTACGTTTAGATGACATTAGAGAAAAAAGATTTATTGTGTCAGTCTAACTAAAATTGGACTTTTGAAATACATGTTAACATGTTAGGCTGCGGAACAGCTGGATGACACTGGATTCAAAAGGACACCCGAGCAAATCCATGTTGGGTGGAAGCGCCTAAAACAGGCCTACTACAATGCTAGGAAAAACAGTCAAACAACTGGCCACAAATGAGTTTCAGGTCCAATACTTAACAAGCTGAATGGGGGCATATCGCCCCCTGTTGTAGCAGTCAGACATACTTCAGTCAATAAATCAATTTCCCTCCCTTGTATACTGGGAAAAGACCAGTAGTCCAATTAATGGCCTAGTCGAGCTACAACCGTAGTCAAGATGTCGATGAAGATTCTCAGTCATCCAGGTCATGGTAATCATAAGTGCTATACCGTGGGCAAATGGACTTGCTTGCGTTTCTTGAAGACTTTTTGCCTCTCAAGAAGCTTCTTAAGTTCTGGAACTGCTACTTGAAGATTCTTGGCTGAGGGGCAAAATGTCCTCAAGAAACGCAAGCAAGTTCAGTCACGATATAGGACTTATGATTAACTGTAGTCGAGCTACAACTGTGCATGTAAATGTACTGTACTCACTGATTTGATTCCCACTGTGCTGGGTTTGAACAACATTTTGCTTACAATACACCGAGCCTCGTATGCATTGCCTTTCACCAGTTTCAATCATGCTGCGAAATCTTGGTTAAATAGCCAATTTCCATTGAATGTGCCCTACTCCACTACTTTTAGGGAACAATGACAGCTAGCTAGAAGACAGTGGATCCTCTGCTCTGAGTATACCGGCTGGAAACAAAATATGAGTGTTGTTGGTTTGGCTATCCTGATCTGCATGACGTTAATGTGAGAGGCATTCGTTTTTTTAATATATGTTACCAATTATTTTAAGTTTTACAATGCAACATCAGGAAAAAAAACAATTCATAAAATCCTACTTTTGAAAGACTGATTGAAGACATTTTAAAACCTATTTGGGCCTTATTTTTAGATGAATGAATCCAATGCCTTTTAAGACTTTTTAGAGATCTGTGGGAAGCCTATATATGGGTATTAACGCAGGTGAAGAAGTGGTACTGTCTACATTGGGATATAAAAAAGGGAAAGACAGAGTAGATTACCCTATAAAATTTATTTAGATATATCGTAAATGTCGTTTACCATATCAGAATTAAAGAATAAATGTATCTGAGGAGTGAAAATAAATGTATTGTTGTTTGCGTCACTCTAGTCTGGACCTTTCAAATGATTTACTGTATTCAAAAATTGCAGGTTTTCATTTAATCACAGTTTTGCTTGTTTGAAAAACAAAAAGAATCCTCCGCATGACAGAAAGGTGTGTAACATCAGATGAGCTAACATCATGATTCATGTTTGTTTACCTACTGTTACTAACAAAAATCACTGTTTGCTATCCATGACCTATTTTAACAAATGCTGTTGAGCTGAATTGCTATGTGTGGCCATGACTCAGATTGCCAGGTAAACATTACACAGAGTCATTGCACGTTCTATTATGTGTATCGACTCTTTAGTTAAATAGGACCAAATCACTTCATGGAACAGCTATGAGAAGTAATGAATCATTGATTTGGAAATAGACTTTAATTTGTTCCTGCAAACTGACTAAAACAATCACACATTTTAGACTTTAAATGAAAAGGACGGAGAGAACACATTTTGTAAAGCTAGAAATCAGTGCTGCTTTCTGTGTTATTAATGGAAATAAAGCTGGAGCTGTTTGCAGCAGCTGACAAAAAGGCAACATACCCTGGACTCTGGAAAAAAGGCTGTGGAATCTTAATCACTTAATCTGCTGGTTAACTAAACAACATAAAACTGCAGCTTGTGCAGAAGAATGGGCAGCTATCAGGCCCAAAGACGGCCGCTGAGAGTGGTTTTATTGTCCTTACGGCGTGAAATGTGCTTTCATCTTGATGAACAGGAGCGTGAATAAGGCTCATTGAACAGCTGATGAATCGCTGAGGCGTCAACGCGCCCATCTGACACACACCCAAACAAACACTCTTCGCTCTTTAACACACATACCTTGCATCTCACACCGCTGAGAATGTGAGACACACATATGGTACCACGCTCCTCAGCAGCACACACATCATTTACCACCTAATTAAGCAGATGATGATCAGCGTTGGATGATTAGTTTTCACAGTCACCTTAAGCCTAAACCATGCGTCTTCTTTTGCAGCTCTATGAGCATGTGCAGGTATAGCACAGACAGGCACAGTGGTCAAAATATTCATGTGAAACGTAAATCTGATTCGTAATCCTCCTAAATTGATACAAGTAAATTACCCAAAATAGAAAGGAAAGGACAAGGTTTTAAGTGTAGCTATGGTGGTGTAGATACATCCTGACTTTCAGGCCACCAATCCAATCACACCTATACTAACACATTGTCAGAACAAGTCCTGACGTCTCACTTAAACCCCCCTGTGCTGAGCCAGCCCACTGATATTTACCATTAACTTGGACATAAGATGCAAAGACATCCTTTTAAAATAATGGATGCTAATGCAGAGTGGGAAATTCTTAACCCTTTTCCTGGATACACATGGTAATTGAATTAGCATGAAAATAAAAGGCTGATGACTGAAAACAAAAGTGGTGAATGCTACCAGGACTATCAGAGTGTGATCTATTGTGCTGCTTCTCTCGCACTCCATTATCTTCTTTCTCACACATTATCTTTTTATTCTAAGCCTGAGAGTCAAAGCATTGTTTTCCTAAATAATGGTTTAGTAATGATAAATGATAAAATCCAAATTAAGAGGAAAAAAACCTTCTCGTTAACACTGAAAATAAACACAGAAAGGGAAAAACACACACACACACACACACACACACACCAGATTGATTTGAGTACTTACAGGTTCTTGGATTTCTTTCTCTTTGTTCCTTCCGGGCCGACCTCACAGCTACAGGGGGATCCAGAACTCAGCTGAGGGGAGATGAAGGAGAGCACACACTGCATCATCCAACCTCCGCACAGAAAGAGGGCCCTGTGGCCTCATGCAGATGCTAGCTTCACCTAGCTCCAACAGGCAATGACAAATAAAGTTGGCTACTAAGCTAGTGAGTCCTCTGTGTGTCCAGTTAGGCTAGGCTGAGACTAGTCCAGCTGGTAACACACAAAGCCAGCCACCAGAGTGATTAATCCATAGCAGCAGTCCGCAGTGTAAATCCCACAAGCTCTCAGAGGTGTGTGTCTGTATCTTGGAGAATGAAACAGTCTGACTGTGTGTATGCAGCAGATGGTATTTGTAAACAGGGTATAACAAAGTAAGGAAACTCTGTGAGAGTGAGAGAGTGTGAAAGACTGCGGCTGTTGTTTCTGCTGGCCTCCAACTGTGCCCTAGGTTTGCAGTGTTGAGCCAAGACCCCCGGTTTCACGTTACACTTTCTGCCAGTCCCACCGTTTTGATTGGTTAAGAAAAAAAGGGAAGTTGCTGCAGGGTGGGGAAGGGGTCAATCTCTACTAATCTGATGGCCTGGAGCTACCCCATTGTATGTGTGTGTGAGTGTGTGTGTGAGGCTCTAAATAATGAGCCATTGTATTACAGGAACACACAGTCGAATCTGAGGATACTGGCCACAGCTGGTGACACATGGTGTTCTCTATCTCTGTGGGACCCAATTTGAGTTTTAACCTTCGGAGTGAGGACATTTTTGGCAAACTGAGATTGCTGGCTGGCCTTCGTTTTTTCAAGGTGCTGTTTTCACGGTTAAAGTGACATTTTACCCCCCCACCCCAGGCTTTAAAGTTTCGGTATCAAATGACAAACCCCCCCAAATCCCAGCGTCTACCAGTTGTAACCCAACAAGCCACATTTACTTTCTACACACTTTTTTTTTTCAGCCATAAAAGCTGTTTACGATGACAACTGCCTGACTTCAAGCTGACCGCAGCTGTTGTTCTCCATCAGTGAGGAAGCTACAGACTTTTTACAGTCACCCTTCAAGCCCAGAGCCGGCGAGTGCTGAGTTAAAAGATAAGATTTTGTATGGCCTTTAAAGGAACAGCCTGACATTTTAGGCAATACTTTGTGTCTTGCCAAGAGTTAGACATACGAGAGTTAGGCAAGAAGATCGATACCAGCTGTTTCCAATTGTTTCCAGTCTTCATGCTAAGCTATGCTAACTGTATCCTGGCTGTAGCTTCATATTCAAGGTACAGAAATGAGGATGGTATCAATCTCCTCATCTAACTCTTGGCAATAAAGTGAGTAAGATTAAAATTTTGAGTACTGGTAAAGGCTAGTAGTGCACTGTAAAGCTGGGTTTACTCTCCTCCATTTAGTCCATGTTTACGGAATGAAGAAGGAGCAGCCGGAAATGCGTAGCAGGAAATACGCTGACAACAAGCTGACCAATCAAAGTTGTTGCGGTCTGCGTAGACGCGACGTGTAGTTACAATTCTACATCGATGTGAAGCCTACGTCGATTCAACGCATAAGTATAAATTCCACATTATGCGTCTGTGTTGAATCTACGGCATACCTATGGCAAAGGCTACGATATAGAGAATGCACCTATGCCCTGATTTATGTTTTTGTAAACTGAAAACCATTTCCCTTCGTAAAAGTGAAGCTTTTATTTACTTAAAGTCTTGTATGTCATTTATCCCAGCTTATTATAAGAAGAGGAAAAGTCCATTAGCCGCTAGTTAAATTTAAACAATACAATGCCATAGGCTTATATGTTGTATATGTGGGCAAAATGTGTCTAATATAAGACAATTATTTTGCCCATGAACCTTGTGAGTTATAATGGAACCAAATTTTGTTTTGTTAAATGTTGTAGCCATTGTTCCCAGCTTCATATGAGTAAGAAAAAATCTGCTAGCGCCAGGCTAATTTATGCAGTGTAAAAATGTCATAGGCTCATGCTAATAGCGTTCGCATGTTGTATATGTGTCTACCAAAAGACAATAGTTTGTCTGCGAACCGTGTGTTATAGTGGAGTCTAGGAGTCTAATTTTGTACTTTTGTTAAATGTTGCTGCTGTTATACTATGATTTATGTGTTACTTGAATCAGTCACACTTCACTGCACTGAAACTCAAAACAGTGGCACAGAAACCCTACTGACCACTAGTGTTTTGGCAGTGTAATTGCAGAGCAGTGCAGACACACCGCTGCACAAGTATAAATACGATGGTGTAGGCCACTTGCACGAGCAACAGTGTAAGCTCTGTGTTGAGCCTAAATAAAACTGTAAGTCAGTCTTGTTATGGTTAGAGGCTTAAAATACATCACATCACTGAGGGTCCTCACTCGTATAATACTATAAATATATGGATGTGTATTTATGTGTCCAATTGTACATGCATGCAGTAAAAATGTATGTGCACGTAGTGTTTGTGAGGCTATTAGTTTATGTAAAAAATAATGCTTAGCCCCATGAGCAAACCTAGCCTGCATTATGTATACATCTACGCTGAGCCACTCTACATAAATCAGCAGACCAAAGTAATATCCTGCCGTGCTTTTGCATTGTTCTTGCACCTGGTCAAATTGCTCTATGAGACATAAATTAAAAAACATTAATTATTTTGCTGTGAAATGATTCATCATGCCTTTATTGTAATTCAGTGTTTGTATTAAAGAAAATATTAACCATGTTAATGACCCTGCTTTAGCCAGTGCCTTCTCAAATGATAAGAAATTACATCTCTTGATTATAGAAATACATTTTTTTTATCCTCAGATTTCTGTCAGCAGCACAGCACTGAAACGCCTCATGTCAAGGTTGTAAATTAGATATTGTTCAATGCTAGGGGAGTACAATGTGCTCTTGACCTTGGTGCAGGTTCTGATAGTAATGATTGGAGCGTCCTTATTGAAATATTTAATGGTTGTGTGTATGTATGTGATAATGTGTTACCTACCTAGTAAATCCCTAGTGGTGATTGGATTTGTCTGCTCACAATCCTGGGTCACAGTAAACCATCTCCTTGACACAACCTTCCCTTTTGAACTACTCCCTCCAACTGAGGCCGTACTGAAGCACTCAAAGCTTTCTGACTGAAGTCACAGTTGACTGTGAAAGGTGATTGAGTGTATGTTATGTAGGAGCCGTCTAAAAATACGTACAAGCTAAGAGCAGGAACGGAATATTTTTAGAGCCACTGTTTGATGGGTACAAAGACCTGTCGAACTGTATAATGTGTGTGTGTGTGCCTACTTGCATGACTTCAAAAAGACCTGGTATATGTTTGAAAGCTAATCTTGTATTCAGTGGTTAATACTGACAAAATACTGTTATTTGGTGACAACTATTGGTGCTTAAAGGTACTTACACAAAAGAAATGTTTGAGAAAAGACAGCTAGTGGTGTTGATATAATGACCAAACAGGTAAAGACATTAAGTCAATCTTAAGTTCATCTCACTCTATACAAAACAGACATTTAAAACCTACCACCAGTTAAATCTACACTGCTATAACCAAAACCCATATGACATATTCTCACACCCCAATATTTGATGTATATCCTCCAGCTGTATAAGTTACTAAATAATGTGTCCAAAACAGCTACGAACACAGGTCAAATCATCTTGCAGTGATTAGGCCATTGAGGGTCATGACACAAGACTTCAAAATCTAATCAGTAATCTCAGCAGGAACCGCACAACGGTCCCCATGGAGCCATCAGCAAAGTTTTTCCACTGAAACCACAGAAAACAATTGGAAAACGACACAGATTTTGACCTCCCAAGAAACACTTGTCCTGATGTAGCCCCCAGGACAGGATTATTCAGGGGTATCAGGAAAACAAATTACGTCGGCTTGTTGGGTCTGCCTTTGTTCGACTAGTTGCCTGCATGTAAGGACTGGATGCTCATTGACACTTAACTGCTATGTTCCAGCTGGTTGAGATCCACATAGATATACTCACAGTGAAATGTGTCTGCTCACGCTACAAGTGGCTAACTGGATACATTCTTGGAAAGTAAAGCGGATATACTGTTTGAATTAATCAACACACACCCACCACTGACCATATCTGCAGAGATATTAAAAGAACAATGTGGATGGCATCCAACCAGAGGCAGTGAGAAAGCTGTGGCCAAACATAGATAAAACAGATTATTCTCTGAGACCAGAGGGACCTGTGAAAGGCACTGACATGAACACATGAATACACGGCTAACATCACCTACGGTTTCTTCACAGATTTAATGACAGAGTCAAGCTGTTTTGGTGTGAGTTTGTTGGACCCTTTAACAGGTGCTGCTGTGTTAGCTCATGCTAACCGGGCAGATGTTGATCTGACTCTTCTTTGGGAGGAAAACAGGTCTGGAGATTGTCCCTCAGTGCACCTGAGTAATGGCAGCAACTGAAAGTTTTCTTATCCAGCATGGAGTTGGATAAGCAAGGACGTCAGCTGAGTAGGCGGTGGCCATATGCAGCCCAAATAACATTCAGAGATGGTCTAAACAATCGGATCTCCAGATGCATTGAGGACACATTTGGTGCATTCTCACCTATACTTTCAGCTGTCCACTTGTGATCCAATCACCTAAGATGTGTATGTTAATACCAGGTGAAAACAGTGCCACAGTTTCTTCTCTTCTCTGTGTTCTTTCTGGCAACCATTCCCCACCCGGGGCCCCACACACTAAAGAGATTAAGAGACACCGCACACACACTCAGTAACCAGTGGAGTATAAAAAAGTCTGAGTTGTTTCTAAAAATAACCCTGGTGTGTGTTTCTGTGTGTGTGTGTGTGTGTGTGTGTGTGTGTGTGTGTGTGTGTGTGTGTGCATACTCATGTTTATAGACCCCTCACATGCCTAACTTAAGACAGAAGAAAACACCGAATCTGCCAAAGACCACACGACAATATAGCCCCCCGAGGCATGGGATGCAGATGTTGACACGCCATTCAGGGTTGTGGGACGGCTGTGCAGATGCACAGATAAAGGTCTAAACTAGCTACGTATGTTGTACACGTGTCTTTGTAGCCAATTCTATAGTCCACTGTACCTGTACATGCATGCACGTGTGAAGGCCACTGTATGGGCAAACACGTTTCTGGCTGAAGTAAGCGCAAAACATTAATGAAAACATTTATAGACACATGTACATGACATGGGAACATGTCTGTTTAGCCGAACTCACGGGAGATTGGTGTGTGTGTGATGTTGGGAGAGAAGTTCGGAACACCAATGGGCTGCTAGTCCCTGATAGGACAGGGTATAACTGTCTGTCTTTGTCTCAACAAACTGTACATTCCTCAGTTGTACTCTGCACTAACAAACACATTGTAGGAACAATATTCTAAACACAGCTCTGAAACATTCTTCACACGGACTCCAAATCCTCCAACAACCTAAAACCCCAGAGGTGAAGAAATGAATCTTGGTCTTTGTGTATTTAAACTTCTTCTCACCAGTTCAGCCCCTGCTGCTTTTCTTCATCAGACCTCCCTCGGGCTGCTTCCTTCCTTCTCATTCCCCTGTTCCTTCTTTCATTTGAAAACAAATTGACAAGCTGGCGTCTGAACAATGTTATGGGGACCCAGACAATCTCCCATTTCGTTTAGCGCAGCTGGATTGGTGCTACATGTTAGACTGTAGTTTCCTGACATTGTGTGGGCTTTACTCCTTTTGCGTGTGTGACTCATACCCATTTTAGACTGACGCAATAACATCATTCAACCTGCCATCATGACCCTGTTCCTGACCTGGGTTAAAGCAGCTCTGGTGCTGCTAAGTTTTAGTGTGAACACAGGTTTCAACAGTAACCACAGGATTACTAGACAGCTACTGACATATTCAAACTGTCTTCCCCTCAGAAAACAGCTGTACCATCTGTGCAGCTTATTATATATGCTTATTCCAACATATAGTATATTTACATTTATTGTTGGGCGACAACCTGTAGTAGCCGTAGTAAGCAAAGGAGGAACATCAGGTGACGTAGAGTAAAGGGCAACAAAAGTCTGCGTACGGTGGAAGTCGGGGCACAGGACTTTCACCCATCAGAATGCTGTTGGTTCCCGTGTGAAACCCAAAGTCAAGGTTGACGTATTTTAAGTTATATACATGAATTAATTTGTGCAACGTTCTTAACTTATGTATTTAAAAAACACTTATTTTAGCGCAAAACATGATTCTTCACTAAATCTAAACAAGTAGTTTTGTTGCCTAAACCAGTGGCTTTCAAACTATTTGTGCCAAAGATACACCAAAGGGCCAGCCAAAATCTCAAGGCACACCTGTATTAATATCTGTGTGCAATAGCTTCTATAACATGTGTTATCACTCTCATCATGACATAAGACAATAAAAATAAGAAAACATAAGACAGGTAGCTTTCGTGATAGTGTGTACTGACAGTATTTTTTTTTCTCCTTTCTTTCTGTGGTAGGTCGTCCAGCTGATGCTTTGTTGTTTGTAATTTGCACTGTACAATAAAACGATCCATTGTCCCACTCATGGCTCTCTCCTTTTAATTGTTATCATCCCTCACACTTGCTGCCAATCAGGACTTTTGATATGTCACACACTTATAATTCCCACGGGCGAGTGACAAATTCCCTGTGGGGTTTGTAAATTAAATTAAATCACATTTTATAGCTAGAGTTTGCCTCTATTTGTGTGTCAATTAAAAATTCATTCATAGTTTTTTGTATAGGCCCAGTTGAATATTGCAATAATAATGTGTGGTTATCACAAAATCCCACGGCACACCTGGACTGGCGTCACAGCATACCAGTGTACTGCGGTACTCCATTTAAGAAACACTGGTCTAAACCTAAACAACTAAAACTGTGATCATTTCACATTAACCACATGTTTGAAACAGCAACTTTCACAATGTGAGCACATGCACCTGTCGCTGGTACCTTTCAGCAGTCATATATATCATTTTGGAAGTAATTGGCAAAGGAACTGTTTTGTCATTTTGGTATGAGGACGTGTTGGATATATTACACTGGCCTGTTACAGCCTTCTCAACAATACATTCTGCTCATCTCAGCCTCAGTAGATTTGCATGTTGCTGGATGCTGGTGGTTGCATCTATTTTTCATAAGGTGGCTAATTAAAGAAAAAAAATCCTGTAAATTTTTACAACCTTTCCCACTGTTACATTGGATTTCAATTAAACATCATATCTGTTAATGTACTACCCAAGTGAGACGTTATATACTTATACAAGGTCTAGGGTTAAGTGTGATTTAAACATTATGTTCATAATTTGTGAAGCTAATATCTGTAAGAAAACAGAAAAAAAGGTTGGTCAAGGCTCCTCTGTGTGCATCTACTTGCACTTTCTACTATTAAAGACAGGAAATAGAGCGCACTACAGGCTTAATCAAAGTCGTGTGTTTATCAGGATGTGGAACCAATAAAATGCACAAATAGAGGAAGACATTATTCCCATGATTGTCTCCATGTGGTTTTCCGAACCAGACCGCACTATTTTAATTCAGTGGATGCATCTGCTATTTGGTATGCAGGAAACGTGGGTCAGTGTATTTGGGTGTCAAAATCCCTACTTGCACATTCAGATGTAGTCACAAGAGCTGTGAATCATTTATTTCTATTTCTGATTTTTTGATATAATTTAATTCCTGCTTTTTTTCTCCTTACCTAGAATATTACCATTCTGTTGTCATCAGCCTCCCTCTTTCTCTTCAATAGTCTGAAGATGAATAGACAACAGTGGGTAAGTTTGGCACAGGATGAAATGTGACAGGCAGTTATCACTCGCTGTTTTGTGTGTGAGTATGAGGCTCATGTTAACAACTAATTAGGCTCCAGCATCCACCAAAGCAGATTGCTTTACATGAAAACTAAAGAAAGTGAATTAGTTTTGGGTCCATGTTTAACGCTTCTCAGAGGATGAAATCTGTGCTAGCAGCTATGAACATTTAATGAGCTTTCTTCACCTAATAATTTACTCTTATCTGCTCCATGATTCAGGAGAGCTGCAGAGTTGGCTTAATGTGTATTGGAGCTCCTAACAGGTAAAACACTTCTTGCAATTAACATATAGTTTACACTCAAAACAGCAGCAAGAAAATACAGCTGCAGCAGTGATGATTTGGGACACCTGTGACTGCATTTACTCTACCTACTTTCACTTCACAAAAAAAGCTTCAACACATATTGTAGCCATATTGTCGGTGTTGCACATGAAGCAGAGATGTGTCGTAGCCATGAGAGCGGAGCATTAACAGAGCTGGAGCATCTCCTAAATTAAAAATTAGGCATCCTGGCTATGAAAGTCCATGATGGTGTGTATCAAAATCAAATTGTGTATAAATATAATTCATTTCTGTTTAGATTAGCCTGTCTGCCTTTTGAATGTGTTGACTGCACACTGTGACTACAGAGAGAAATTACAATGTATAACTTACTACATTTTATGGCTCTGAGGGTTGTCAAACACTCAAACCTGAACCTTTACTTCACGACAGAAGCTAAGGGCATTCACACACTGAGGGCAAGGCAAATAAAGGCACGAAAATGCGTAATACTCGGCTGCGAATATTTCACATCAAAACTATTCATAGTGGTAGTGATGAAAATTCACAAGAGCTGTCACAGGTCCGAATACTGTTGTGACATTGTGACGTGATATCTGTTCCAGACAACATGATTACCTGATGCCTTTATTCATGAAACAAAAGCTCCGAACAATTGACCTTGTCCTCAAAAAAAAATCACTTTTTGCCACTTTATAATTTGCATTTCAACCGAAAATGTTCATGACAAAAACAAGTGGAAAAAAACATGAAAAACCCCCAAGTGTGTAAAGGCCTACATTCTCAAGCTGCACTCTGAGGTGCAAATATATTGAGTCCCAGTTTTACCTGAATATAGGCCCTGGGAGAATATGATCCCTAAGTCAGAAAATACATGGTTCCAGAAATGAGAAATTTTATTGTGCAATTATAAAATTCTATTAAAGTTATGTTATAGTTCCTGTATCTGGGCAAAAACATGCCTAATTTTAATTTACTTGCAAAAATGTAACTCTGTCAGCTGTTTCTACGTTGGAGGTGAATAGCAAAGCATTTCCATAATCAATGTGAGTAAACAAAGCAAGTAACTGGACACAGCTTGCTTGTTTGATGATAATCTTTGCCTCGATTAGTGTCTGCACTTCCTCGTAGATCTTGGCCAGGGAGTTGAAAGAAAATAAGAAAAGGGAGACAAAAAACAGAAGACTGGGCTCTCTCTCTCCGAAGGGCATTGACGAAACAATGGAGCCTTTATAAGAGCCAGAAAATACAACGAGATAGAGAGGAAAAAAAAGATTTAATAAAGGCCCAAACTGATGTTTAAACAAAGAAACGTGGGAGAGAAATCAGAAAACCAAATGCTGAACTCAGTGGGGGAGTTAAATGATTATCGAGCGATCAAATCCATATATGAAGCTGATGTCTACTGAAATTTTCATGATGTTAAAGTTCTCAAACTGTATTCATAAAGATACAGAATAAGATTTTATATCTACATATATATCGAGTATTTTTTTAAACCCTTTTCCGCACAGTTAAAAGCCTTGGGAAAACTCCTGTGATGTGTTTTGCCACCATAATTGTCTTTGATGTGTAATTACATAACTGCTTTTTTTGGCACGGTCTGTTATGTTTTAATTTTCATTGTTTCAATTCTTATCACAGGAAATATTGTTCCAACTTCCTTTGCAAATAAAAGGAAATTTTGGAGTTAAACAAACTTGCGGTTGTAGCTGGGAGTATGATTGTGTATGTGTGTGTGTGTGTGTGTTTCTGTGAGAGCGTGTGAGCTTGTGTAGTTGGATGGCAGCTACACTTACACACAAAATACACACATACAGTACAATGGCAAAACCACAATATTCAGTAATATCTGAAAATAAACTCAGTGACCCACAGACAGGATACTGACTCATTCCTAACTACATAATGAAAGCAGATACAAATGGTGCATTGTCTGCACTTTTGTGTGTGTATGTGAGTGTGTGTGTGATTTCAACAGTAGGAGAGAGAGAGAGAGAGCAGTGTGTGTGTTTTGTACTTGACTCTTCTCTGCCTCCTGTTATTCAGCACCGCTCAGGAGATGGCTGCTTCCTGCGTAAGTACTTCCCATGTCACAGGATGTTAATGAACAATGCTCTCATGCTGCGTCACGTCTCTGAGCTGCTCTGAAAAGGTGTCAGGTTACTCAGGCCTGGAACTGGTGCTATCTATTAAAATGTTATTGACATTTTCTGACCAGCGGATGACCTTTCTGCCTGGAATTTTAATGGCCGCAGTCTCGCAGCTCTTTCCAAAGTTGGCAGTTATGCACAGAGCGACCATCAGGAGCACCAGTGGGCCAATTATTCCCAGTTGGCTGCAGCCACAATGGGACAAATCATGAATATATATGTTCTTATTATGCTGCATTGTCTGCATACATGAAATTGTTTGTTTTCAATAGTTTAAAGCAACACTTCAACTATAAAATGATAATTTGTATATCAATTACTCAACCCATGTTACAATGAAGTCAAGAAGAGAACTTTGTTTTCTGACATGCCTCCACGCTCAACGAGGAATCCAGAAACGGAGAGCGTAAAAATGGGCTGCTTTTAACTCATTTTCACTTAAACTGTACTATTTAAAACATTTCTGTTTAAACAGTCACAGGCACAGACAGGGACAAGCATGTGAACTTGGATTAAACTGCACCACCTGAGTGAGAGTTTGCAAACTGATGTGTCGTTTTACTGTTGTTTAATGCAGCCCCCTTTTTACTCCAATTCATCAAGAATTTTCTCAGTTTTAAGATTCTTAGTTCACCGTGGAGGCATGAGAGAAAAACTATGTTTTCTTCACAAATTTAAATGTAACACGGGGTGAGTAATTGATATTCAAATGATCATTTTGTAGGTGAAGTATTCCTTTAAAGACAGCTGTGAATGCCAAAGCTGCAATCTGTTGCAGCCAGACTCTGGGGCTTCCTTGTTGGCAGACACTCTCATAGGGCTATTATCAAAGATGAAAGGTTTGTCACTTGCAATGATGCAGTTTCATTAAGAAAACATTAGTGACACATGCTGCTTATATCTCCATCTATCTTGCTACCAGGTTTAACAGCTCAAAAGATAATACAGAATTAGAGCGTGGTTTGTTTTTGTTTTGAAAGATTAGGTTGAGGGTTTCACTGCAGAATCCAACTATCTTAACTCCTGTACTGTGACTATGTCTTATAATAAATCACTATTATAGTGGTCCAGCTGGATTTAATAAGCTTACTAAGTGTGTTTATAATAATGCTGTTGTGATTATGACATGTTCCATCCTCAGAGGTCATATGGGTGTTTATTTTTATAATGTGCCATTGTTTAATGACAGAATATTATAATAGCATTCCTAGTATTCTTATTGTGTATTACAAGGGTGAAGTTATGTTAATGTAGAGAATGGTCTCCTCCTCAGGGTCATTTGCTGCACTGTTTTGAACATCTATGTGAGTGACGTCCATCACATTGTCACACTGTCTTGATGTTGCAACATAGGGTTGGCTGCCGATCCCTCTACAAATTCCACTCCCATTCAGTCCCTGCCGGCAGCTATGCAGCAATATAATTGTAACATCTACTTGAAGTGTTAAGGTGTTGTGAGGTGTTGGTGCTACTTAATGGATAATTATTTATTGCAGAAATTCTATTCACTGCCCAAATGAAGAGCCGGTTTCCAGATAAGGAAAACGATTTCTTGGAAAGCAGCATGTTCGGATGAGTTGTACGGCATTCAGGAGGGAGGGGATGAATGCTGCAAATGAGAGTGTGACCATGGCAGCCGGGGAATGATATCGGCCACACACGTGCTCATGTAAAGGTCGTGCTTCACCTCGCAGTGGAAGTAAACAACACATTGCAGTCATGGAATATCTGACTTTGGCCTCTATTTGTGGAGTGGCGGATGAGAATAAAGCATCTGCTCCCTCTCTTTCTTTGTGTGAAGCTGGAATCCAATCTATCTACAAGCCTCGCTGAGTGTGTTATATAATGCAAAACCACTAGCCTCAACATTTTTAAAAGGTACATCCTCTTGTATTAGCTTCAATCATGTCATTAAAATGTGCATAAACAAAAAGAAGACTAAAAGCATATCACATAGACCAGTGGTTATGAATTAGGAGCTGCTTTGGTGCTTGTCAAGGTCTTACACAGAGAAACGCATAACTCGAGCCAGCACTAAAAGAAATGATTGTGTCGATTCTGGAAAAACAAAACAGAAAAGAAAACTATACTAAAACCAAAAGTCAAGCTCCTGATGTACTTTTATGTTTTGCGGTTCATCATTTCAGCTGTCTTACAAAAAGAGAGCAAACAGAGCTTGTGTATTATCAGTTGAGTGAACAAAACGTCCCCAACAACCATTAAGGGTTCAATAGTTCACTCTGTGTCAAATACCATAGACTGCACTGAAATCTAATTTAAAGATAATGTACTCAGACTAGAGCCAAAACATGATTTGACATATTTTTACACAGCATGTATGCAAAAATTCTGTCCTTCTATCGCTATTTATGCCATAAATAGGTAAATTAATTAATGTCATAAATAATGATTCCAGGAAGTAGGCCGCAGCTGCAACCCTTAGGTGACTGCCATGTTTTCAAACCAACTAAATGTTTTATTTCTTAGTGCACGTCTTATTCTAACATCAAGCAGTGAACTCTGAATTACCTATCTCTGCCTCCAGGGCTGATTGTTCCCTTGACCCTGTTCCCATCCTGTGAGGACAGCCTGTGTGCTCCCATCATCCCACCAGCATTGTTCACCCTGACTCTTGCCTCCTGGGGAGTGTGAGTGATTATGTGTGTCCTGTTTCTACATGTGCTGATACACAATTGCATGTGTCTAAAAGTCTAACCTAACCCTACGTGCTGATGTGGAACGCACAACTGGCAGGCAGATAAAGTACACTGAGTTCTTGTTATCTCATTGTATGTACAATTGTTTTTCCAGAAACAGAACACACGGGGGCTCGGACAAAACGGTGTGTGTCCTACACACTGAACCAGTTGCAAACAGAGTCCTAAAATGGTAGTGAGCATTTAAGATGCAATTGCTGTTTTCGGGTGCTAAAGGCATGTATAAACATTGATCTCACCATTTTTTATAGATCTTTTGGAGAGTAGTGTGTTATGTTTGAGAAAGTAAGACATTGAGAATGCAGGTCAGGATTCTGCACATCTGTCTGTGTACTCAAAATGTCTCTCTGTATGTGTCTGTGTATGTGTGATTTCAGCAGTAATACAGCTCCATTAAGGTGGTGGCCACAGTTAACTCAAGTATTTTAATTTGTTTAAAGGACAACTTCGGTATTTTTCAACCTGGGCTCTATTTCCCCATGTGCATGTGTGCGTATGATTCATGGGTACCACTCGTTCTAAAATTGGTTCAGTATTGAGGCGCGAAACGAGCTAAAACGGTAATGGGGGCAAATGCGTCCCGTATAAAAGTGTTTTTTTTTGCCACTGACTGGTTCAGATCGCCAGTGTTATCTCTGTAGATAGCATATTGTAGCGGCCCTGGGGCAGTGGTCAGCTGTCAGTCAGTGTTGGAGCAGAGAGGGGAATGGCGTCCCCGCTCGGTACTGTAAGTGAGTATGTGTGTGTGAAGTGTGTGTTTTTTCGCCACTGACCGGTTCAGATCGCCAGTGCTATCTCTGTAAATAGCATACTAACTTAGCCTTTCCTTACCTCTGGGCTGTGTGATGTCATGAGCTTTGCTCCACTGTGTCTGTAGCTCTCTCTACTCGTGGGACAGCCGTTTTCTTGAGGAAGAGGTGTTTCGGGATTAGATGTCTTCTCTTCTTTGGCTGGCAGTACTCATCTTGGGAGAAGTGAGCACTGCAGACCCGATGGTCTGCAAGGCGCAGTGTCTGGAGAGGAGTGTTAGCATCCATTTGTAGCACAACTAGCCACAACTTCAGCATCTCGCTGTCTGACAAAGGCAGCCTATGAAAGCTGTATGGGGTGTTGCGCGACATCCTGTTCTTGCGTTCGGGAAAAAGGACCGTTTATTAGAGCACTCCAAAAATTCCGGTAACCCTCCAGGGGGTAGCACGTAAAAGACTCCGTCCTCTGACTCTTCTAGCGTAACACACACTTCACACACACATACTCATTTACAGTACCAAGCGGGGCCGCCCTCCCTCTCTCTGCTCCAACACTGACTGACAGCTGACTCCACTCATTCACACTCACCACTGCCCCAGGGCCGCTATAATATGCTATCTACAGAGATAACACTGGCGATCTGAACCAGTCAGTGGCAAAAAAAAGCACTTTTATACGGGACGCATTTGCCCCCATCACCGTTTTAGCTCGTTTCGCGCCTCAATACTGAACCAATTTTAGAACAAGTTGTACCCATGAATCATACGCACACATACACATGGGGAAATAGAGCCCAGGTTGAAAAATACCGAAGTTGTCCTTTAAGGTAAATTAAAGGGTTTGGTCATGGTTAAACTAATCCAGTGGTTCTCAAACTTTTTTTGCAATACTGCACCCTCTGAAATATTTCTTGACCAGCCCTCCAAGCGGGTTCCTGGTTCGAGCCCAGGGTGGGGGAGCCCCTTTGTGTAGAGTTTGCATGTTCTCACCCGTGCCGTGGGTTTTCTCTGGGTACTCTGGCTTCCTCCCACAGTCCAAAGACATGCAGGTTAGGGTAATGGGTGACTCTAAATTGGCCGTTGGTGTGAATGTGAGTGCAAATGGTTGCCTGTCTTTAAATGTCAGCCTCGTGACAGTCTGGTGACCTGTCCAGGGTGTACCTTGCCTCTTGTCCAATGTCAGCCGGGATAGGCTCCAGCCTCCCGCAACCAGCACAACAGGATAAGCAGTTATGGAAAATTAATGAATTCAGCACTGCACCATCAGTGTCTGGTTTACTTAACAACAACCTTGTATCTAAAAAACACTGAAGTGCTACATTCCACATGTTCAAACATATCACACAACCAGTACTCCAAATTACCCCTGGGAGTATGCACATTTCACAAACACTGATCTAATCAAAACTCAATGTAAGATCATTCTTAGTGTGGGCCGGGAACTGAACCTGGATCTTTATAGCTGAAGGCGTTGCAACTCTTCACCCTGACCACAGTGTTCAAGAACATTATTGTGGTTGAAACACTTTCCACTGCACGGTTTCAAGTGTTGCCTGGCTGCTGTGTCTCCTTATCCTCTTAAGGTGGTATTTATTTATTTATTTTAGTACGGAGTAAAGTGAAAGTACACTGTCTGATGTCAGCTCAGGTTAACTTTACACACTATCTGTGAACATTTGGAGTGTAGAGAGTGTGAACTGGTGTTAGTATGAGGGAGTGGGTTTAGTGCATGTGTGTCCGTACATGCATGTGTGTCCGTACACGGGAGAAACCATGTATCAACATTTATGTAACTGATTCCCGATCCAGCCAAAATACTGCTATGACAACGAGCGCTGTAAACACCTCCATCCAAACATAGGCAAGACGCAACTATGAATCAGGGGGCCTTCTGGATCCTCTCTTGGATTATGTGAACGTCAGGAGAGGGCTTTGTTGTCCTGCAACAGCATCCAAACTCCTGTCGCTTCATGACCGAACTGCGTACACTGCAGGGCACCGAGATGGGCAAAGAGCACGAGTCTGCTGAAATAGGTCCAGTTGCTAAGTGCCATGACATCAGGCCATCACGTCGAAAGACAGAAAGACATCATCAAGGCCGTGAACAGCGATTTAGTAGAAAGGTCGCTGAGGAAATGTTATTGCTGACAGTAACTGCTGGATATTCCCCTCAACTGGTTACTGTATAATCCTACGTTGCGTGTGATGCGCCTTTCCATTATTGTATTAGTCATGTTCATTGTCTTTATTTACCCATGTAAACCAAGTGAGACTAACTGAAACAATGCCCTGTCTCTCCCATTTCCACGCTTTGGCAGACTGTATTGTCTTTATGTTATACTGTCCTTCAGCGTGTATATCATGCACAAGAAACAATGCTGTTGCCTTTGTCACTATTTTCCTCAAATGTCAGTACTGTTAGCAAGTGTCATGCATAAAAGCAATCTGTCACCATGAGAATAGAGTTACAAGTACTGAGCCAGAGGCCGCTGTGTGCTGACATTCATGTCACGTTTGCCTTTTGCTTTTGTTCCTCTGTTCAAATTGGAAGCAACAAGGATTAAACATTTTTCTTAGAATCAACAAAGCTATTATATCCCTCATGCTCATTGTATTACAGTAATATCAGAGTTAATGGATGGAAACAGCGTGTTCCCACACTCCTTCACGCACAGATCAAAGCACTAACTATACAGGTAGCTCATTAAAAACCCCAGTAATCGCAAGCAACGTATAATCAAGGGGAATGCTAGCTTAGCATTTGTGGTGGGGATTTATGAAAGGTTATAAGTCTGAGCAGAGCCTACTGAGTGTTTTAGCAGCACTGCAGAGAAAGAATGAGGGAGAGAGAATACAGGTATACATGCTGAGTTTTGGGCCACGTGGGAGTTTCCCTGGCAAAGAAAGATTAGCGTGGGAAGCTCTGAACTCTCATGAGGTCACAAGGAGTTACTAAGTTCACCAAGACAAATAAATTCCATTTCAGGGGAAAAATAGCAAAGGTGTATTACTCTGTTTCTGGAAATGATCTGAAATAATCCTGCAGGTGTTCTGACGAGTAACCTATTTGAGCACTTTCAGTTTGAAACCTTTAATTAAGCTAAGGTTAAATGTTTCTTTCAGATGTACAATAAAAAGTTTCATTTGATTTTGATGCCTTTTTCTGTTTCATACAATTTTAAATCAATTTAATCTAATCTAATTTGAATATAACATGTACGAACATTAATATAAGGCTACAGAAATAAAGCAATCAAAAGATTCCATGGTAGTTATCAACCATTCATCCATCCATAGGCCTAATTTGTGCACACATATTTTGAAAATCTTAGAATTGAAGTGAAAACACATTTAACTTCATCCTTTTGGCAGGGCAGAATAAAATGTAATAAACAGATGTTAAGAATTTATATAATAGGAACAAGTCATTTTTTCAACAGTCAAAGTCACAGTAAAATGTCTCTATCAGGACCGCTTCCCAGAAGACTCTTATTTGTTATCACAGTTGCTCAACTGGCAATAAATTTTCCCCTTCCTGTCAGTGTGGTTGGCTATCTACGAAGCCAGAATATCAAATGTACTTTTCTCATTCTGTCAGAAGACACCATGCCAGAAAGATGTGTATATTCAGTAAACAGGATGCAAACAAAAAAAAACTATCTTGAACAGCGGCCCATTGATAGCTTAGCAACTATAACTAGACACAACAGGAATGTGAAGATTTGGATTTCACCACATGTTGAAGCGTTGTGCAGGAAGCTTGAGTAACAGTGATACTCTGTTTCTATAGAGTTTGGAGGGTTGCATCTTTTTTGAGTCTCTCCAAAGCCAGGAAAAAGGAAGAAGTGTAAGAACTGGACAGAACAGTGTGTCTTTCTGCTCCAATGTGAGTTGTGACTTACTGTTTTTTTACAAAGCCAAATAAACTAAATTATTTTGTTGTATTGCAGATTTCGTTTCAGGACTGTGTGGAGGGTGGTCCTGGATGCTATTCAGTAATCAGTGTTTATGCTAAGCTGCTCTGTCCTGGTCTTTATTTGTAACTGCAGCCAAAACTCATTAACAGTAAGTCCTCATCCTCAAAGCTGTTTCTCTTTTAAAGGTGAAACAATAAATTTAAATCAAACCCATGAGCTCCTTGCTCCAAGTATGTACATTTATAGTAAGCATGCTATTTTAGAGCAATTAGTGTAACATTTTTATTTAATAGAACTATAGTAAAAGACCAGGGCGCACAAGCTCTTTCCTGCAATGCAAGAATAATGCTACTCCTTTATTTCCATGGCATTTTGCCTGGTAAACTTTCAGCAAGTCAGCTTCCCCACTTCCCCACCAATTGCAGTTTTTCTCAATTGCTGAGACACATGTAATGAAACTGGGATCCATTTGATATTCATTATCACCCTCTCAGCACAGCAGAAGTTATCTTTTACAAATGTCTTAACACTTTGATCATTGGTTTCACCCATTTTCACACCCTTTCTCAAAACAATAAACACAGAAAGACCCAAAACTGTATTGGATTAACTGTGCTGCACATCTCCTCAATAAGCAATCGGTCCTCATCCACCTATAAAAGATGCCACCTCTGTGTAAGCATGGATCAAAGGGACAAAAGGCACACAAGTGGAGGAAGAGGCCATGGCACAGGGCCCGAGTATTCAGCATTCCAATAAGTGCTGGAATCAATGCTGGATTCAAGACTAGGTCAAACCTCATACATGGCTGCTGCGTACAAGAATGACATGGAAAAATCTGACTCTGAATCTCTGAATCTGAGGTTTTGACCTAGTCTTGAATCCAGCACTGATTCCAGCATGTGCCATGGCCTCTTCCTCTACTTACGTGCCTTTGGTCTCTTTGATCCAGTCTTGCAAATAGCAACACAGAGGTGACATATTTTATAGGTGGATGAAAAATCTGACCCAGTACAATTAAAAAATGTGTTTCTAAGTATTTGTAGTATCTGTAGTGTGTAATGTGTATGCCATTATTTATTGGTCCTTCAGTGAGGAAAAAGGCAGCACAAAAGCTGTAACATAACAAATTTCCCACTTTGTCTGGTCTAGGTCGTAAATCTAAATTTGGACAATCAGCTTTTTCCATAAGGGGCTGTCAACTCTGTAACACATTACAAACTGAAATCATAATGATTACAGATTAAAAATCCTTCACAACAAAGGTCAAGTGCTGGCTAAAAGCAAACCAGAGCTGTAGCCACTCTTACCTGAATGCGCTCAAACCTTTAAGGGCTATTAGTGTAAGTGTTCTTATGTATTGTGGTATGTGTACTTTAGTATATGTACTGTGTGAATTGTGGTTTGTGCATTTTATTGTGTCTTCTATGTTTAAAGTGTATTGTGGTTGTATGATGTTTTAAACTGAATATTTTCAATAACATTTTTGGTCTACATGTAAAAGCCCAGCTAAGGACAAGAGTTGAAAATTAGCAATAGCTATAAACTCCCTGTGCAACACATCAGTCCCATGCGTTGTATTGGAAGTATGTTAAATTGCATCATCCCTATCAAATTAACTGAAATAGGTGCTTACTGTAGGTCTGACATGTCAAGGACCATTGATGGGTATGTAAAGACCCACACATGAGAATAAAATGATGACAGTATTTCAACAGGACATCTCAAAAAGTGCAGATGCAGGGTGCAGTAGGGTTTGTTCTCTCTGTTTAAATCATCTTCAGAGAGAAGAATACAACTCATTCGGTGATATGCTTCCTGCCGTTTTTGGAACATAAGTTTCAACACATGGCACAGGCATTCAGCACAAATTAATGTTGAAGCAGTTCATACTGACAGCTGTATTTTGTATTTTGTTGTCCACTGTGTAATGACTGATTGAATGACTACATTATTTTGACAGCAAGTTGTGTTGATTGATGGAAATATTTGCTTCTGTTGCATGTCTTTTTATTTTTTTGTGAGTGTTTGAGCATTTTGCAAACAAAATGTGTCATTTTGGCCACACACTTTCAGTTTAGGCCTGTGTGTGAACTGTTTTGAAAATGTAACTTTTGAAGTGACAAGTGTGTTCAACCAGTTAAGACAAATGTAATGGTGTAAGCTAACAAGCTAACTGGCTACTAGCAGCTAACTATCTACAGTTGACAAAATCTGCTGGCTGCCATTGATATGTTAGCCAATAAACATGGTGTGAGCAAGAAATAAAAAGCCTGCTTTTATTGGCATCTGTGTTAAACTGCTTGTAAACTGCCTATGTGCCGTGCTAGATTTAAAGGCTTGACAGACGCGGCAACATTAACTAAATAAGGCGAGCCTTAGCAAAGGTTGCAATTTCTTTGATTTATCTCACAATGCCTATATGCAATAAGTGCAGCGGGCATGTGTGTGTGTATGAAGTACCATTACTTCTTATAGCCTAATGTGTCAAGACTGTTAAAGCCTGGGCTGTAAATAATAAGACTGGAAAGTGTTGGGTAGAATAATGGAAAGAGACTGTGAAAGGATAATTTGGTTGTGTAATGTATATTATTTACATCTGAGAACAGAATATGTAGAAGGACTCTCTCACGTGTATCTGTCCATGATGCAAGGACGAAAATGTGTTTATTTCTCTACTGCACAGATGGTCTTTTCTGTCTCATGCTTCTACTTCCTTTTGAGGCAATCACACATGCATTATATTGCCTCCTATAACACGGGTGGACGCTTGCAAGTATAGTCATTAAAATTTTATTATGAACTTTGACGTAAAACACCATCAACTGAAAAACATCACATTCAGTTCCTTTGCATTTTTGTCAACAGATACTTGAGTGACTAGACACGCTGTTGACTGTCCTGGAGGCCTGTTCAGTTTGCTCAGTAAATATTTACACATTACTCATTTAGCATTTCACTGGACATATTCAGCTTGGCTGCATCTCACATGGATTTCGACCCTTGAGACCTTTTGTCCCTTGCAGGCCATTCACTGCAATGCCAGATAAAGGAAAACTCTCTCGTTTACCTACAATACTATCCATTCAGTGTGTCACAATGCTGTTGAAGAATACGTGCTGATCGTGATGTCAGCCTTGGCCTGAAAATCACCTGTGGAATCGACTTTGTCTCATATTTGGACAAAACAACACTTGAAAGGATGCTTATGGTGCTTTTCAGTTGTTTCCACAAACCACTTATACGGTTCATTTAGTAAAAAAACATACTATTATTAGCTCTGGTCATGCGTGCTGACCCATGTGAGGGACGTGTCATAGTCTTGATATCAACAACTGTGTTCTCTCATACTATAACCTTTAGGTTAGGTAAAGACAAGGAACATGCACATTAGGGCCTGGGGAATTACGAGAAGTCAGCGCTAATAGCTTTGTCTTGGAGGCCTGTCTGAGAGCACAAACATGTATCTGAGGTACTTGAAGACTACACCATGTTTACTAATAGTTTGCTACGTTGGCCTAAAATAGCACATTTAGGTTCCTGTAACTGTTTATCCTGTTATCCAGGAAATTGAAGACACATTAAACTCTGACGATACAATAGTACAAACATGTTCTAAATATATTTTTGTGTACTTTACCCTACGTATATCTGCTACTCTAAAAGGTACCTTTATAAGGTAAAACACCTTATTGTATTGCTAACGTTGGCTGTCTCATTGGAGTCTATTTTAGTACATAGTGCATATTTACTTTTTTTCTTTTACAGCAACAGTCTGAAAGGTCAGTCCAAACCAAATTCTTGTGCACATATGACAACATACTGTGCTCTTTATTTTCGGATTCTTCCATGTTTCCAAATCGATTTGCTATTTTGGATTTAGCCCTGAGGACAAAGGTGAGTCAGACAGATTAGACGAGGCTGTGTGTCCTGTTTGCCTAGTGTTAGATGACCCTGTAGTGTTCAGCGGATAACACAACATGCTGTGTTTTCTGCCTACATCATTCATTTCGATTTTCCCTGTTTCACTCTTGTTTTATGACCAGGCTAATGTTGTGATGTTTAATTTACTTTAGAACATTAATTGAGTTGCGCAGTAGCCTACAGGTTTGTTTCAGACAGAAATGATAGATGGGCTGATTGTGCGCATGGTGCACCAGCGTTAAATGGAAAGTGCCTGCTTGAGTGTTGAATTTTGAATGTTGCTCAAGCAAAACAAGAGACTTCATCTACCTCTTGTTGCCACTGTTAAATATAAAAACCTTATTAATGAGTTATTGTGAACCACTGCTGTACATCTATATTGTGTCATAAAAAAGACAGAGGAGTGATGATGTAAAAATGATAAAGGAGAGAAGCAAATGTACCTCGGTCTGATTAATAGTTCTGTTTCATTTTGTTCCCTTTGTAAAGGGCATTGGTCTGTTCATAACAAAAGACTCCTCTACTTGAGAATTGCAAATCAGGTCTGTGGTAATCAGAGGTCAGTACTTAATGTGTTACACGTAACCCACATGAGTAAATAAAGTATTATTTTAAGAAGTTAGGACTTTTTATGTTCCTTTCCAGAGTATATTTTCTAGCCAGTAATCTACTTTTAATCTGCTACATTTGCCATTTATTCCTCTGTTACAACTACTCTGCTCTAAATACAGATATAGAATGTAGGGGTGAGAGCACGCAAGGAGCACCACTACTGCATATGTCAAGGTACCAGCTGCCTGGAAAACAAAGAAGCGCCATCTGTGTTTTGACCACAATATGATGAAGGTGTAAAACCCAAAACCCAAGAGGTAGCTTCCAGCGACAACCCCTGGCCACATCTGGCCACACCTTTTATACTGAAATCTAAAAAACAATATCATAACTTATACTTTGAGCAATCTATAAAGTTTTACTGTATAGTGGTAATGTTGGTCACCTGGCTGGAAGTTTTGCAACCATTCTAATTCACCCTGTAGGTGTCCATTGCATCATACCAACTGTATTTATGTTTCTGAGTGTGTGTAATTGTGTGTGTTTGCATGCACTGGCAGGATGACCCATTAGCACACCTGTTTTCAAGTACGAATGCATGCTAACCTATTTTCATTTTTTTATTGTACACCCCTGTGTATCCTTGACACAGCACTGGAATGTAAGCCATCACACAGCCACCAGTAAACACATTAAAACTGTCCCCCCCCCCAGTGTCTGGAACGACAGCCGATATTTATCCAGATTTCAAACAAACATTAGGACCCCATAAACAAAATGTTTGGTCTCCTTGAGCCAAAATGGGTCAGATCCCACACGTGTGTGTTGCAGCGACGTCTGTGTGGACGTAATGCGTTCACAAACTAAAACAAGATGATGGATAGTGTGGTGTCTGGGAAGAGAGGGAGGATTTGAGGGTTTAGACAGCGAGATGAGAGTTCTATTAAACGGTCTGATTGGAAAAAACATGCAGTGGTTTAGGCTTATATGGCTATTTACTGCATGCCTCTCAACGCCTCGCAATGGAAATTGGGATTTTTCAGTCTCTGCAGTTCCATTGAGGCTACAAACTGTAAAACAGATCAGTGGATTTTTTCAATTACTCCTGGACTTTCATTTCTTTAAATTTCCATTTTTGTTGTTTCATTAGCGAAACGTTTTAATGGTGCTTTTATGCTCCCTGTAAAAACAAAACATTCTTTGTTGACCTTTGTAATCCAGGCATAGCTCTCGCAGCTCATTTTTCCTTTAACCAATGATGGTCTCTATATTTGGCAATGTAATTTAGAAGAGCTTTTACATAGACCATTAAAAACAGATTTGAAACCATCCTCTACGAGGAGGCAAATGATATTCTATTGAATGTCAGTGCAGTGCTCTGGGTTTGTTCAGCAACTGTAGAAAGAAATTGTCAGCATCGGTAGCTGGGTCTTATCAAATTTGACTAACAGAAAGGTTCCTATGTATATCTCTATTTTTTCCCATCTTTAAAGTAGTTATTGTCAAATGTATTTTTGTGATAAACCTATTATTAAAACACACTGAATATTAACACTGATATGACAGATATAGTCGTGCAAAATGTAGACACATCATACTTATTTTTGTCATTCTACTGTGTGTTTTACAAGTGATCCTTTTAAAAAAAAAAAAAAAAAATCTTTACCTCACATTTGGTTTAGGAATCACTTCATGACTTTGTTTTAAAAAGTGACACATAAACCAGATTTGATTTAGCAGGTCGGTTACAGGAATGACACAGTTTGCTTTAAGCGGTAGTCAAGAAAGATCTTTTAGTCAAACAAACTTGACATTATTTCTCTAGACCTGCTCTCTGTCTGTCTCAGGCTCTCCGTGCATTGATGATGGGCCACTAAAGACATCAAGTGAGAAGAAAAGGTGCAGAGCGGAAAAAAAGACAGGACCAGAGTCGGTGCTTGTTAAAGGGCATGTAAACACTGCCTGGCAGGAGAAAAGAGGGGTGACAGGCAGATAGAGACAGAGAGGGGCGGAGGCGGGGGCTTCACGTTATACAAAAGAGAGCCAGTCTATGCTTTGTCACACTTCTCTTTCTCTCTATAGTGCACATACACTATATGCACCACACCTAAAAATAACCTTCAGTAAAATCTGAGGACTCGATTCGGTTAGTCACTGGGTCCAAATTATTAATTGCACACAATTCAAAAGAGTGCCAAATACTTAAAAAAAAAACATGTCCATGCTATATTGTTAATTTAGGCTGTTCTCATGCACTGTTCATACGTATACCTACGAAAAGTAATGCACCGTGTGTAAAGTCCACATTAAGACACAGGTTGGGGTGATGGATCGGTCAAACAACACAGGACTTTCACTCAAGACACTGGTGTGTTTGTGTCCTATGTGAAACTGAGTGAACTTTGCATTTATTTAAGGTGCATTGTCGCCTTGTTTTTTTTTTCTAAACCTATTTTACGTAACCCGTCTTACCTGAACCTAACCTACGCAACTTTCCGTTAAGTACATAACTTTACATTAGTTACATAACATAACAAGGCCATTCATGGGCCGTAAATACATTAGATATTATACAAATCATTGTATCAGGGTAAGTTGCTTCATGCTAGAATTGTTTCTAGATGTCTGATCAAATTTGGCATAGAGTATACTAACAGGGAATCTAAGGCTTTGTGTTGTCCATATAAAATAATCTTTCAATTATGACTGGATAAAATGTATGATAATGTAAACACTCACATCATGCACATTAGCCTTTACTTCTCCAGACTTTTATGATAATTGCTTCTTTTCATATTTTTATTTTAATACTGAAAATAAACACTAACGAGCTTTAAAAACTTTGAGGATGTTATCAAATAAAAGCAGAGGTTAGACACCCACACATACGCATTCACACAAACACACATACTCACAGTCTGCACCTGGAGATGTCACAAGATTTATGAATGAGGGGGGGTTGACAGATCATTTTAAATAATGGAAACACAAGCCTCAAAGGAACTGTGTCTATGACGCCAATAGGTAGTAAAATTACCCTTGAATCTGCCAAGACCAATAGGCTCCAGCCCTGTCTGCTGCATTCCTCCTCCGCACAGCTCACACACACTGCCATTTAAGGCTACCAAGCGTGCTGACAGACTTGTGGAAGGAGAGGGAGATAAAACGGAGCAGTGCTTCTGATATTCAACAATGACAGAGTGAGCACTTGATCACCTCTGGCATTTGTGTATCTTTAAGTCGATGGGTTGTCTGTGAAGCTCTGATATCACTGTCATTTTCTATTTTCTCCCCATTTTTCTGCAGTCTTCTTTCAGGAGCAGTCATTTGCCAAATGCACACTGATGTCATAGGTGTGCAGGTGTGCAGTTCAAACTACTATAAATAGTGCTGTTGGGAGAAATCAGTGCAGAGATCAAGTATGACCTGTCTGTGTTCCAGTTAAAGTGTAATAATTCTTGAGAAATGATAAAACACATTCAATCATAGTTAACAGGAAAGTGAGACACACTGAGATTTGGTAATCACTGGTCATTATTCAACCTTGGCAAAAGTGAGGTGAGAAAATATATGATGCACACTTATCTGAGACTGCTGGGCTAACAGGTCGTGATGCATGCTTCCCTCTGTTGGACAACTAGAACAACTGTTACCTGCTCTTAAATGAAGAGCTCGCTGCACAAAGCTTTTTCAAACAGGAGTTGAAAAGTAATGATTTGCAACAGCTTATCTTGTGTGTGAGTACATGAATAAACTTTTACGTTAAGATGGACAACACAGCCATCAAGTGCTTTAAATACAGTAGAGGCTACATTTCAACAGTAAACAATGTTAATAATGTGCAGAATATACTGCTATTAACGTCCTGAAAAATTCACAATATCATAATAATTCTTACTGGTATACTACTGGTATGATTTTCTTTTGGTTAATAGTGTCTTTGTTTCGTTTTATGTCATATTTTGGGATGTCTTGTTTATTGTATCAGTATGTAAGAGAGCGTGAACTACAAGATAATTGTGCCTTGTAGTGGAAGCACAGTTAGCAGAGCCAGAAGATGCTTATGTTTGCCTTCAGTGAGGCTTTATAATAATGCAAATGAGGCTGAGTGCCTTTTCTTGTGCAGTAAATATTTTAACATCATTAACCTTAATGTTTTGTGACTTGGATGCAGTTCAGTATAATGCAACTCCAGCTGAATAGTTGAAAAGGCAATGCTGTGATTCATTCATTCATTTACTGTCTGTATCTGCTTATCCTGATACAGGGTGGTGGGCAGATGACATTGGGCAGAGGCGGGGTAAACCCCGGACTGATAACCAGACTATTACAGGGCTGACACATAGAGACAGACAAGCATTAATGCTCACATTCACACCTAGCTTCGCCAATTAATCTAACCTGCATGTCTTTGGTCTGTGGGAGGCAGTTGGAGAGGACCCACGCTGACACTGTGAAAGCATGCACCCTCTTGCTGTGAGGCAACAGTGCTAACACTGCACCACCGAGCACGCCCCCCCCCCACTGCCCCGCAATTCAGTAAGAAGATTGATGAATATTTTTAGACGTTGTGGTGTAAATAGTACTGTAAATTGAGGCACAAGAGGATCCTGGTTTACAGCTGAAGTAGTAATACACTGCTCATAAGACAGGAAGTATGCTTTTGTTAGACATGAACACTCTTATGACTGCAGGACTCTTGTGTACTTGCTCTGTTGTACCACTTGATGTCACCCTTTTTACAGAAACCAGTGAACTGAAACTTTGAGCTGAGCTGATCACTCTAACACTGCTGATTCAATAGTTAGGAAACACATGGGCAGAGAGCTGTGTTTGACATTTAACTCAGTATGTGAGGTAAGACAAAAGCCAGAAATACTCACTATTAAAGAAATCCCAGTATTGGTGTGTGTGTGTGTGTGTGTGCGTGTTTGTTTGTTTGTTTGTTTGTGTGTGTGTTTTATTATCTGTATTTATATATCTTTATTCCTGCATGACTCAGTATACAGTATTATTTCAGTGTGACGCTGCTTACCTTCCTCCCAGCGAACAGCATACACAGCTGATGCATGGAGCCTCCATTCTTCGTCAGCTCTTTCTTCAGGGTTTTGGGTGATGGGAGTGTCCAGCCGCCCTTGTGGTGCCCTCCTGCCGCCTCCAGGCAGTTGATGGCATTGTCGGAGGTGAAACAAGGCGTGCGGGGGTCTTGCAGGAGGCTCCCCTCACTGTGGGTGCGCCTGCGGAGGGAGTTCTGCACACTGAGCCCCCCTCCTCCATGCTTCTCACAGGTGGCACCCTCCACCATGCTGCGGCGCTTGCTGTCGCTGCGCTGCAGGTACGCATCGTCACTGTCGTCTTCATCGTCCTCTTCCTCAGACTCCTCGTCTTCATCTTCATCGTACTCTTCCTCGTCAGTGTTGGGTGAGGAGAGGGCATCTGCGCTAAACGAGCGATCAAGGCGCAGCTCAGGGATGACAAATGAGGACGAGGAAGACGAGGGTGGAGCGTTGGTGTCAGGTGGCTCCGAGGCGTTGTCCTCATCTGTGTTTGACACCACCAGGTTCAAGTTGCCTTCCTCTTCATTCCTCTCTCCCTCTTCTTCTCCTTCTTGTTCTTCTTTCTCTTCCCCTTCACTTCCTGCACTCTTTCTGCTGGCCCCATCCTCCTCCTCTTCCTCTTTCCGGCTCTCCAAAGTATTCACCTCTCTCCAGAGCTCCATCTCATTCCCCTCCATACTCTTCCAATCCTCGCCCTCAGTGGAAGGAGGTGGTGTGGGAGGTACCTTGTGTCGCTCCTCAGATCCCATCAGACCCCCAAGAGGCATGTAGATCTCATCCAAAGGTGTGAGAGGCTCTGAGGGGTGAGGGCTGCCCAGGGTTGGGGGCTCTGAGGGACTGGAGGGATACAGGCTGCTTTCCTCACCTTCCGAGTTGCGGGGGGGCAGGTGGAGACACACACCTCCTCGATCTCCTACTCCGCCCAGCTCACAGGAAGGGGAATCAACCTTAGGCTCCAACATCTAGAAGAGGGGACAGAGTAACACAGGAGGGGGGAACAGTTAGTTAAAACAGTTTGGACAATTAATGCACTGTCTACGTATGTAAATCTGACAAGTATAGCTCGGCATGATTATCATTTTCTTCGCTGCCTCTTATCACAGCTGTTTCATCTGCGGTCATTGAATATGGTTTTGAAATATCTCTGTCAAGCTAGATGTTGGTATGAGCGAGCTGTACTGCCAGGATCAGACGAGATGATATTTAAGTCTGTTGTTAGATTAAGTGATGACAGCACACAATCTTTCATGGCCTGCAAGCTCGGACAGGAGGGGCCAGAGCTGGACTTCCTGGATCTGGAATGTCTACAACCATGGCATCATGTAGCACGCCATGCATGTTGAACTAGTTGAATGACAGGTTAAAAATTATGACATGCTGGTCTTTCCATCAGGCCCTAATGAGGCATTGCAGAGGCATAGTAAGATGTATTTTACTACACAGTATAAAACAACTATATTTTTGTTCCCAATACTAGTTTTCATTCATAAGAAAAAGGTTGAGCTGTTAGAGACCACAGTGTGACATCAGTGCCAGGCCTTATTGACATATATTTCTGTTTTGTTGTTATAGCTACTCTACCATACTGACGCTTGCTGCACTGATTCAGTCAAACTAAAAACAAGCTGAACCTCAGGCAGAAATTGAGGAGATTACTGCTACAAAGTGTTAGCCACCCATCTGTCCACCCATCTCCTCTCTGATATGCTCCTGTCATTTCAAAATGATGTAAAATTCTCTCTAGCCCAAATCACCAAACACATACGAGCCCACTACTGCCTGCAACCACTTCCCAGGGCTTAACACAATATCACACACAAAATACACTGTCTGCCCTCTCCTCTGCCTTTAGTAATCTATCTACAGTGTATTACCTCCTTCCCAAAATGCTGCTTTAACCTCTTGCAGCCCACAGAGTCCTCAGTGGGTGGATCATTACAAATGCATTTTGAGTGGGCCAACAATGTTCAAACCCACAGAATTGTATTTCAAATTTGACTAAAGATCACAAAAGTTGCTCAATATGTAAATCTGACTTACGAAAATATTTAGAAAGTTATGAACAAAACTTTTTTTCCACTCGATATAATGATGCTGCCAACTTAGTTTTCTTTCTTAAAATAAAATAGGCATCATTACAACTACAAATAGGATTGGGCTTGGTGGCTGTGACTCAGAGGTAAAGTGGTTGTACACTAACGGGAGGATCGGCGGTTCAATCGCTGGTTCACATGTCGAAGTATTCTTGGACAAGATACTGAACCCCAAATTCCTCCCGATGGCTGTGCCATTGGTGTGTGAGTGCGAGTGAATAGTTACAGAGTAGCAGGTGGCACCTTGTATGGTGGCCTCTGCCACCAGTGTATGAATGTGTGTATGAATGGGTGAATGTGACATGTAGTGTAAAAGCACCTTGAGTGGTCCGAAGACTAGAAAACGCTCTACAAGTGCAGTCCATTTATAACTTACAAATAGTTAAAGAGTATAGTGACATTATTATCCAGTGTGGACGAAAAAATTTTTTTTCTTATTTTGAATCAAAGGCAGACTTAAAGAGAACATGTGAGTTCAAGGGGTTAATCAACTGTGTGTTCATATACATATAGATGTCATAGTATAAACTTGTTAATTTTATTTTTTTACAGCTGTAGCTATTCAACATGCTTTGGCTGTGTTTCAGTAAACATGGCTTAGAGGAGAATATGAAGAAACCACAAGACACAAACTTTCAACAGAGACTACGCTGGTTCAGCGTAGTCTCTGTTGTAGTTACAACATAAATGGGTTGAGGTGGGTTGAAAATCAACCTCAGCTACAGCTTTACCACAGGAAGTTGCTTGTGGGCCAAAACATAAAAAACCCAGAAACTCCCTGTGTGAAAATTTGTTTTAACCACTGACTATCAATTTAATAATATGCACTTTTGAATGTTAGTCATAAAGCACACAGAGGTTGAAAATATAAGCTCTGTTGCTGTTGTGTGGTGGCATGGTATTTGCTTAAGTTGGACCTATTATGCTTTCCTTATTTTCTGTCATATGTATAATATTATAATGTCAGGTGCTCACATTAAACGTGGCCGTAGTTTCAAATAATGAGGTAAACATATGAAAAAATAATCCCTGTGAGCAAAAACCTCAGGCTTCAGATCAGTCTGAACACTGTTTTTTCGACTTTTGAGACTAGCTGATGTCAGCTCGTGATGGACTTCTTCATATGAATAACTGCTCCAGGCACGCTACTACAAGAGTTTACATTATGTAGCCTACACTGCCACATGCTAAACATGTTGTAAATCTTTCGGATCACATTCCTGCTTAAACATGTCCAGTTGTGTTTAGAAGCTCATATTCTTTTATTTTTAACAGAAGAAAATGCCACCGTATTCCGTTACAGTCATTCCTCGGCTGGAGGTACACTGCTACATGTAGCTACATGCTAATGTCGGGGAAACATGCAAACTTGGTTTCTGATGTTGTAAATATCTTCCAGATTTCTGATCATAGTCCTGCTGGAACATGCCTGGTTGTGTTTAGAAGCCAAATATTTTTTTTATTTGTAACAGAAGACAATGCCACTATACTCCATTACAGTCATTCCTTGGCTGAAAGCACGCTGCTACTTTTAGCTACATGCTAATGTCAGGGAAACATGTGATCTTGGTTTCTGATGTTGTAGATTTCTGATCATAGCCCTGCTGGCGCTTCAAAGCTTTTATTGGTGTTTTTTCACAGTAGAAAGGGTTGCTATTCTCTGTTACAGTCATTCCCAGCTGTAAAGATGGTGCAGACACCATGACCCGCAAATGCTGACCAATCAGAGCAGACTGGACTTTTTCAGAGGGGTGGCTTAAAGAGACAGGAACTAAAATGGAGTGTCTCAGTGTGTCAGTATGAGGAAAATGTGGCTTTTGATCATTAAAGCATGTAAACATGTTCTAGTAGAAACCCAAAATGCAAGTATGAACCTGAAAATGAGAATAATAGTAGTAGTTTCAATCAGTCGAGTCTGTTATGTGTAGAAACCAACTCATCTTACTGTAAAAACAACAGACAGACAAAAATCTGCCTTCCTTTTATTCCCTTCAGCTAACTAAACCCAGTGTGCAGCTTTAAAGGAGATGAGAAGCAAACAAAACCAGCGATAATTAGTTATCGACATGTGTAATTAAGCAGGTCTATAGAGCGATCTAAACATGGATATCTGACATAAATGTGAACTTAAATATAGTCCATTAAAACATTCATGGGTGTATTTGTAAAATCAAAGTCTTTAACTCAGTCTACAAAATCAATTCTACTTTCTTTGAGTCTGCTGTAAATCTTGTGAAGGGCCTCATTGTGCTGGTCAAGTTAACCCATGATGACAGGCTGCAGTCACAAGACGCTCTGCTCTAATTGGAGATAATGCTGCCTCCTCTCAGACAGCTCTCATGATACTTCACAAGCTGTTTGTGTGCAGCTCAAATTAGTCTCCCCAGATACTGTTGCCCTGGTTGTACTCTTCTCTAAACTTTCGACCTGTATTCATGAACTCTGCAAATAGCTTATAGAACTTTCGGTCAGGATCAACTCCAAAAAAAAAGAAACTCCTTAAACAAATGTTGCCCATACTGTCTGAAATTGCAGCTCATATAAATATTGTTTAAGAGTGTGTGCCAAGAATAGAAATCAGTTCATATTACTTTTGTTTTTTAGGGCCTGGACAAGAAGAAGAAGAGATGTATGTGATTATTTGTATATTGAATGGTGTGAACTTTGATCTGTATGTATACACAGGCACAATCTGAATACAGTATGTCTGGATAGAGGACACAGAGGTCTGGAATTAAGGTCGCTGAGTTTCCTGCGACAACGTGACCTCAAATATTTGAAATATAGGCTGTGGGGAACCTCAAGGCTCTGTTCTGAACCAATTTCTTTGTTTTCTGTGTACATATATCACTCACTGAAACTATCTGCAAATCTGACATTTGAATAACTTCTGGCAAACCTTTACATTTGATGTCTTGTACGAGCCTTAGAATGTTGCAAAGTATGAGGGTTAAAATTAACAACAGGTAATTAATAAAAATGAAGGTGATGAAAGAACATGCAAATTGAAAAATTGCACCGAACAAATGGATGTAACATAAAAAATAAATTCATCAGTAATTTGATTAATTTAAGGCTGATTTGATTAAAGCTGTTGTGATATTATGAAGACAGAGCAATGCTTCATCATTTTCAACACAAAATGCCATTTATCATTTAAGGCAAGTGGCCTCAAAGATGGGAGTAACAAAAAATAATTTAAAAAAGTTAAAGTGATGAAAATGCTTCTGAATTAATAACGGAAGGGATGAAATTTGTGTGCCTGTTTTAATCAAGTTGGCTTTAAATAAATCACTTGATAATTTATCACTCTTTTTTTTTTAATTGTACATCAATTTTTACCACATTTTCATCACCTCCATTTTTACCAATTGTTGTTGCTTCCACCCCTTAAAGCAGAGGTGTCCAAACCTTTTTGAATGGGTGCCAGATTAGATAACGTGAAAATACCTGGGGGTCAGCTGCTTCTCACATCATATGAATTATTAAAGAGTAAACAAAAAGACCACATACTATGACACAAATGCAACTGTTTCACCAACTATTCAACTTTCCATCGTTCTTGAAAGCGGTGGCCCTCGCTGACAACTTCACTCTTTTTGCTGCGGCCATGTCTGCTACCTTGCAGGAAATGTCTGCTGTTAGGTAGGGCTGCACGATTCTGGAAAAAATGAGAATCACGATTTTTTGGCTTATAATTGAGATCACGATTCTCTCACGATTTTTTTCAACATAAAGATATATTGTGCTTATTGCCTGATACAAAAGGAAAAGTAGCAAAACTTATAAATAAATAAAAAAAATATCATTAAATAACAAAGCCTATGATTGTGCCTGATACAAGAGACACAAGGCTCATAAACTCTGGTCAGCAGAGAGGGAACTGTTTTAGCTTTAGTCTCTTGTCTTCTCTTACAGCTTTTGAACAATTTTAACAATAATATCAATGTTGAACAACATTTTTCTGAGGTAGGTATTCCAGGCCTGGAATTAAGTCAAAATTAAACGTTTCAATAATCATATTCAATAATAATAATTCAATAATTATTTATATGTCTCTATGTATATTTTTACATAAATCCTCAATATTTTATTTGCCTTTAAAAAAATCCTCTTCCTTCATTTAATTTGACAATGTTTATCATATTGTATTATATGTATTAATTCTCCACAGGATCTTGTATGTCCTTTAATGTGTGTTCAATTTATTTAAAAAAAAAACAAAAACGTTTTGGTGAACCCTGCAGCAAAGGGAACCCTCTTCCTCAGAGAGGATCTTTGCCTCCCAGTTTGTTCCTGGCGGCAGAGCAGAGTGATCCGTCTTTATTCTAAGAGGATCTTTGTCCCATGAGAGCAGGCAGCTGTTCTCCGTGTCCGCAGTGTAAACATCTTTCGCTGGCGATTTGACAGTCACTAGAAGCACATTATGACCCTCTGTAAAAGTTTCTGTGTGGTACCTGTGTTGTACATGAGCTAACGTTAGCGGCTAAGGACTGAGAGGCTGTCCGGTATGTGTGTGTGTGTGTGTGTGTGTGTGTGTGTGTGTGTGTGTGTGTGTGTGTGTGTGTGAGTGTCTGAGGAGCGTCAGTACGTTAGCTTGTTAGCCGTAACGTTAGCCTTGCTGTTTGTCATGTTAACGTTATCGTCGGCAGCCCTGAATAGCTTGTAAAGCTTTAGCATAGTTAGTTAACACATTTGTTATCGGCCCATGTGTTTACTGCTACAGAAAATTAATAAATCTTTGGTTTATCTGCACAACGTCGCCTCTCTGCCGTCTTTTATCACACTTGCTAACGCTAAATTAACTTTACCAGCAGATCTGTATGAGGCACAAACTGAGGCCACAGTGAGTGTTTCCCCCCTGTCTCGCTGCTTTCCAAACTGCCAGCCGGCTGTCGCTCTGCATCACTTGGTATAACGCTGCGTCGTTGGGAGCGCTCGTTTTCATGCAGATGATGTCCCGACTCCCAGCACGGGCGGGGCCGGCAGAATCGCGGTCATTGAAAAATTCGATCGCATACGCATATGAATCGAGATCACGATTTTATTGCGATTAATCGTGCAGCCCTGCTGTTGGGTAATCATTAGTTTACAGTCTATTTTTGAAAACACATTGGTTCCGCCTGCGTAGTTCCTACTCTGTGCATGTCTAGAAACTGTATGATAGTCATGCCATTGTAAGGTGAATGGAAAAAACCCAATATGTTCTTGCTTAATTAATCAATATTGTGTGGCGGGCAACATATATTTTGAAAGTCGAGTGTTAAGCAGTCGAGATGACAGTCAGCACCTCCAAGTGTGACGGCATAGTTATCTGCCAAAAAAATGTTGGATTGCCCTATTGTTGGGAGTGAGTTGCTGCCCCAAGCGAAGGAGATATATGGAGTGTAAGGTCGACAGGGTGATTTGTGTAGCACCAGCAGTAATGCAGGCCTTTTGGGACTGCTGTAGAGGAAGCGAAGCCTGAAGGCAAAGCTTTCAATTTACCAGTCAATATACAATCCAATCCAATCCACACCTACGGTCACAAGTGCTTGGTAGTGACCTTAACGGAAATTGGGGTAACGGACAAACATCAGACATCCAGACGGAGCTGGAAGACACACTGCTCCCCGCGTCAAAACGAGCCAGCTGAGGTGGTTTGGGCATATATACATATATGATTATATAGCTCATCTGGTTTGGAACGCCATGGGAATTCCAAGTGGAGCTGAAAGACGTTGCTGAGGAGAGGGACGTCAGGACTACCTTGCTTTGCCTGCTGCTACCACAACCCTGCCCTTGAAAAGCGATGTAAAACGGCACCCCCTGATCTATTTTATGTTTCAGGATGTCTCATTATTCTAGATATGGATCTCTCTCTCTCTCCCAGGTAAATCAGACCTTTTGCTTGCACGTTTGTTTGGGTGGTGTCGGTTTAATTTACCATTTTCCCAATGTGAAGCCCTTTGAGACGAGAGCAGTGACTCAGGGCTATAAATACAAACTTGACTTGCCTTGATGTTCATGGATATATACAATTGCCCCAAGGTGATCCAGGCCTCTCATTTTCTATTCTAACGCCCTTTTAACCTCCCTGTGATCCTATCTAAATGGCTCACAGTGGTGTTACAACCAAGACAGCAGGGCTTCTTACTGAAGCGCTGGGTGTGTGAGGGGTATTTTTAGAATGAAATGCATTTTCATAAAAGCACCCATGGAGGGAGGTGTAAGTAAAGCCTCTATCTTTATCCCTTTCAGCCCATCCTTTTCCTGCGCTTTCTGTGCTCATGGTGGTCCAAGTCGAAACGGTAAGAAAAATTGTGACTTTTGATTGTTTTATGAAGCTTGTATGAACCTTTTGAAACATCATACACATTTATTGAACTGTCGATCTATTGTATATGTAAGCATTAGACTTACACTGGCAGTCTCGTTTTTCGCAACTTGCCTGACCCTCATCTCTCTTTGCCTGTCTTACATGCATAAACCCCTGACTGTTGAAGATACAGCTTGAGACACAATGGAGCCACCTGTCCTGTCAGATACACTTGTTCCTCCTCACACTCTCTAGAGTCAGCACACACTCAGAAACACACAAAATCAAGCCTGTCCTTGTGTCCTAGTTTAAAATATGAAAAACACAAGCATATTAACCAACTTTTTCATCTTCAAGGCATTTTCCAATTATGACATTTACTACAATGCATGCACTCTACAGAAGAGAAATGAATAGACACGAACTAATAGGCAGCGGGCTTGTGTTTATGTGCGTGTTTACGAGCATACAACAAACGTGTGCTCAAATACAGCTAAAAGTCATCAATTATTCAGCACAATACAATCTCTTGCATTGCCTCAATTAAGCAAGGAAACAAAACCAGCACTAAAAGGCAGGGAGAGTGGGATGCAGTGTAAGAGAGTGAATAGATGGAGGAGACAAAGTGGATAAGACAAGCAGAAGGGAGGAGGGGAGTTGGTGAATGGCAGCGACACAGAAATGAGATGAGTAAGTGAAAGAGGGCAGAGAGAAAGAAACAAAACAGGAGAGGAGATCTTGGAAAATGTCCATCTTGGGGTTTTTTTAAAGACAACAGACCACGGACAGCATTACTGGTCTCACAATGACTTAACAAGCAAATAACTGCCTAACACTAACCCTGCCAGGCAACATTTCAAACAGACACAAGCCATTAAAATAAGTTAGCAAGAATAATGAACAAACTGTGCGAGCATGAGTTTCCAAACGGAATCTTGGAAGTGGAATTGTTCCGTGGTCGAGGGTGAAAACAGCAAAAGATTGGATTCAGCTCACTGAGAAGATATGATTTAATGCCTTGTTGGCCAGCTACCTCCATGTCTTTGATGAACTAAAACTACGCTTCATGATGTTAGAAATGGTGCCAGTTACATATGTTCAAGGTCAGAAGGCAGCCATAATGGCCACTGGCTACATTTTTCTACCACGAGTTAGCATAAGAATTTCACTTTAGTGCATTTTATATATTTTCTTCAATTCTTTATGTGCAATGTGCAGACAACAGGGGACCTTTGTTGTATGCCGTGTCATTTCTCTTGTTGAGCTCTCTACTATCTCCGTTTAAAAAAGGCAAAAATGCCAGATTTTGCATGGACGTTTAGTCCCAAAAGGTTGAATCCTACTGACTTTAGTGATATCCTGACTTGTACAGTAGCACAATCGGTAGGTTAACATTTGTGGTTCAGAGATTAACACAAAAAAACCCATAAAAACAGTCAAACAAAAGTAAATTTGGCTCTGAAGCTTCATAATAATAATAATTTAAAAACTATAGAATACCAATGCTTCCATGCAGATCTGACTCTTGCTCACAGGCAAACCATCCGCCACAAATAATGCACAGATGCAAAACACATACGCATGTTTTAGCCTTGGGAGTCTCAATATAGCAACATTTTTAAAGTCCACATGGGCCGTAGAGGGACGCTACCCTTGACCTCATTTCCTGCATTCTGTGACTTGTTCGTGTGCAGCTAACTACAGAGACAGAGTTCAGAAACTGCATCCAGAAATTTAGAATACCACACACTGTTTTATTTCATTCAATTACATGTCAGCCAGTACTAAACATCATAGGGATAGAAATTGTATTGCACATGCACTACAGGATCTAATGGTCTTACTCCAGCTGCCTGGTGTTTTTTACAAAAAGCACACCTCCTCTTTTAACACTATCTATTAGAAGTTAAACCTTCCAGTGATACCTGCTAAATTACTCATTCATGACTCATGGTGTTACTGTGTTGACTGAGGGGGAAAGAAACAGCGAGGAAACCAGGTGAGAGCAGTGGATACCCCAAAAGTCCAATTTCCAAAATATCTCCCAGAATAAATGAAGACTGACAAAAATGACCTTCATTTGGCAAAAAAACAAATCTTGTTCTGAAGGCCTAAATTTATGAAGGTCAAAATCTTCTCATAAAGATACACACACACATACGCTCATGGACAGTCACCCAGGGACAATTATGTGAACTCTGTCCCACAGTTACCATGGCAATGAGAGACCCATCCCAAGGGAGCAGCTGTGCTGTGCATTATCCAAAAGCAAAAGATGCACCTATGAACTCCATCATCATAGCTTCCCCCCCCAGTACCCCTCCCACTTCTCAATTTCAAGGTGCAATCTTTCATCTTTATCTCTTTCCTCCCCTCTCCTCCTTTCTTCTGTCTCTATTTAATTTCCTGTGTCCTGGTTGTTTTTAAGTAAGACATTACATTAAGGAGCATTAAAGTCTCCCCCTGCTCCACTGTACTTAGTTTAATATTAATGGTTTAATGTTTCCACCATTACACTTGCCAAATCCACCTGAAATCTCGATAAATCAACCTCGACTCAATTAGCAATGCTGTTAAAAAACACAAAACAAAAGGCTGTCATTTCCCCTCCCTCTTTGCCACTCCCTTTGTCTCTACTCTCCTGCATGGTGGATGCGTGTGACAGCAAGTTGGCTAGCAGGATATGTCAGTGATGCAACTCCACCCAATCAGTCTGCATTACTCTTGTTTACTGCCCTTTATTTGTTTACTTTACTCACTGACTTATCTTATTTATTTGCTTCGAAGGACATGTCAGGTCAGTGAAGTGTAGAGAAGACTTCATAGCTCAGAGAGAAAACATAAAATGGACGTAGTAAGAACACGAGGAACAAAGTTAATTAAACTGGGCGCTGTCACTCTTATTCTCCTTTTACTTTTTATTGACACTGACAGATGAGAAAAGTATTCTCTACTTGTTTCTGATTAAAAGTACATGTTGTTCTGACCCATTTATTACAACTAGAACATACTTGGCATTACAATGGCAATCTTCCAAAGAAAGTGGTTTAGATTTGTACATTAACCATGCTTTTTTCATCCAGTTTGTAACATAGACTGTATGATGAAGATGGATAACATGACAGCTTCCCAAAAGTGAAGCCAAAACATCTCTATCACCCCCTGATGGCTAGCTGCAGTACAGGTCATAAATTCCTTCCTCTGTCCATGTTTGTAGATGGGACATGGGCCAAACTAAAAACTCAAAGTACACGTTAGATAAATTTTTCCCAAAGGTTTCTGTTACTTCAGGTAGCTCTGAACACCCTGATGTTTGTTCAGTGGTGCTGTTTGTAATTGATTGGATGGTGGTAATTAAATGCCGCAGACTCTGGCTCTAAATGATGTCACCAGTGCAAGATGGCAGCAGCACTGTCCTGAATAATTTGGCTTCATTTCTGTACAGTGAAAGGAAATGGAGACACGCTGTCCAACTTTATGTAAAGTCATTGGTTTGTAATGGCTAATTTACCTTGCATGGAGGCCCTCCTTTGAGCTTACACAAGGATGTGATCCCTCAACTGCTTCCCACCCACAAACCCTGTAAACTGTATTTAATAAGTGCCAGACCCCTCTATTTTAGATTGTTTTATACATTTTTCCTGCTTACCTAGCTTTTAATTATGTGGTGAAATGAATGGCAGATGTGAGAGTAAAACGTGGATTCCCTCACACTTACAACATCTTTATTTTATGCAAAACTCAGATCCTTTACTAAAGTTATAAGCATCAATACACTACAAAGATACTCCATTACAAGTAAAAGCCCTGCTTTCAAATTGATATTTCAGTAAATTTACAGAAGTATTATACGCAAAATGCAGGAGAAGAGTTGTATTACATTACTGGAAAACGCTTGATACAACCAAGTAGCAATTAAGTAAGTACAATAAAATCTTATACTGCGAAGCTGAAAATAGCTGGAAGATCAAAGCAGTCGAGTGAACTATCCAATATTTGCCTCTGAAAGGTAGTCGAGTAGAAGTATAAAGTAGCAGAAAAACAAATACTTACTTAGTAACTTTGCAACAATGGCATTCACATCGCTCAAATGAATATCTCAGAAAATCAATATCATTAGAAAGAGGGAATAAACAAAACAGATTAAAGAGAGGAGGAAGGATAAAGAAGGTGAAAAGAAATATAATAACAAAAATAAGGTACTAGGTCTTTTCCTGTGTCCTAACATCTCAGGGCACAAAACAAGGCATTCAAAGAAAAATCATCAGTGCCTGTTACTTGGAAGCATGTCTCCGTGTAAAATCATTCATTTTGGAGACAATGAGCCTCCTTGTTGGTGTGATGCTGCTTGATATCTCCCTCAGTAGCAATACCAAACTCGTTTTCTACGGTACTTTGAACCACATTATTGTCCACTTATTCCTTCTCAATACACACATAGCCTTACTTGTTTATTTGCCGTAAGTAAGATCATTTGCTCCAAACCTACATCACCGGTTGTTTCATCAACTTATGCAATTTCTACATTCCTGCAATCACACATCCTGTCTAATCTGGGAGGTGTATATACTGTATGTTGATACGCTTAACATGCAGAATCTGATATGATAATCACCCAGTGTGTGTACAACTGACAGAAAGGCAACCTGCAAGGTTGTGTGTGTATCTATGAGTGCATGTCCACACCAACTACATATATATTAGACATGTTTTGACATGTCTTTCCAGAACAATATGTGGTCTCAAGATTTAAGAGCCATTATTGCTGTGCGTAATACCAATAACTCATTAAGGGGCCAGGCCATATAGATGATCAATCTCTGAATGGCCTAATTACATGCACTGGCCTCTTTTGCCCTCCATTTCACTGAGGGACAAGTGATGAGGCGGTAATAGTCGTTTATCTGTCAGACCCCTCCACTGTGAAAGAAAACACAAAATGGAAAAGGGAGTGAGGGAGTGATGAAAGGGTCTGTAGATCAAAAGAAACACCAGGAGGACAAGATGTCAGATGGACACTGGGGATATAAAAGTACATCTTTATACCTGAATAATGAAAAATATGGTATCAAAGGATTACAGGTTTAAGGAAGTAATAAAAATGACGTGTGACTGACTGACCCAGACAAGTGGGCTGACTGATCCATTGTGGTTGGATATTACATCTTTCGGCACTTTTGGTCCAGTCCATTCTAAGTTTACCTAAGCCCCGCCCCTTTGTGGTGACATTTGGAGAAATCATGGAGTAGTGCAAGATGTACAAACAAAAAGAAGAAAACTTGAGGCGGTGCTCAAAGCTAAAAGAGAAGAGGTTGAAGTCCCTTATGGCTGATGCAGTCAAATGTTTTAAAATAACTAATTGTCCGTTTGATGCCATTGCCAGTAAATCCCTACAGCCTAGCGAGCCTGCAAGCATTGGCAGCAGAGAGGAGAGAGACCAGAGACTACGGCCCAGTGAGCCCAGCGATACCAGTTCAGCTGTTAGTCAAGGTTTTGCAACTGAAGCGGTAAGACAGAAGATAAAAGGGATAAGATAAGCAAGGATTAGGTTTGGCTTTTTAGATATTTCTGATGCCTCTGGGCAGAACATTTGAAAAAGGTTGACATGTTGAACACATTGTTATACATGAATGGTTATGATTATTGACAAGTAAGTGCTTCGCCTTAATAAATTACAGATTCACCATCAATATGGACCATTTTTTTCTTGGATAAGAATTTAATAAAAGAACAAAGCTAACAAAAATGATAAATGTTGGGAGTGTATTTCTTAAACTGCTGTATTGTCCAACTGGAATTAATATTTAACAAGTGTTATATGGCATTATTAATACATTAATATTGTACATTACACTATTATATCAAAGCAGAACTATGCCCATTTTCTCACTCAAAAATCCAAAAACTAGAGTGCTAAAACTTGATGAGATGACAGGGCGCACCCAGGGGAATCTTCTAAGTGTATGGGTACATTTCCTGTATCAGAACTGAGAACACTACAATAGGACAAAGCTCATTTGAGTATAAATAAGACAAAGAAATCAAACTGTGAGTCCACAAAATCAGTCTTTATTGTCTATGGAGCAGCTTGGGACTTTATGCTTGATAATATCATACATGTGAGACTTGCTAATGTATTATATTTTTTATTTAATGGTATTCTCTTATATTAATATACAAATTTAAGTAATTATTCATCCAGGTTGAAGATAGAGCATCTGCAGTGGACAGATTTGAGCCAGAGCCAGGATGGCTGTCCCACTGTGTCAATATGTGCTCCTTCTAGCCAGCCTCCTCCTAAAAACAACATGTTCTACTTTACATCTATTTTCCCAAAGTTATTATTATAAATATTGTGTGCGTGTGTTATGGGGGGGAAGCAATTTTCATTCCCAGTCCATCCCCGAGTGACTCAGTGAGTTAAACCTCGAAACATGTCGAATGCAATTTATTAGCATGAAGCCTATTTTCGGTAATATTTCAGCTTATACTGGGAGCTTGTGATGCAGCCTTCCTGTAGGTGTCCATATCTGTGTTTAAGTTTTAGTCATGACATTACAGTCTAACTCATTTAAAGAATAACATGGTGCACTGCCACTCCAAAACATTTGGGAGAATGAAGATTCATTCTCTCAGAGAAACCAGGCACAGGCCCTAACAGCGGGAGAGGGGAGAAATGGGACTGGGATGGGGTTTTTTTGGTGGGGAGTGTGAGTGTCACATCCAAAGATGCAAAGGCATTATTGATAGAAGCTGAGGGTTCAGAGAGAAAATGTCATTGACGTAACTTGCCCCGTGACGCCAGGCAGCTGAAGACAATGTGACCACTGAAAAAGACTGGAAAAGGCCTTTATAGAAAGAGCATAGAGAGATTTGTGAGTGTGTGTGTGTGTGTGTGTGTGTGTGTGTGTGAGTAAGAGGATAGTGAGAGAAGATGCATCTATCTTTTGTTTTCTCTGTGTCTTACATTTTGTGTGGGTGCCTGTGTGACAAACACGGGGTTGCGATGTGTGTGTGACATTGTTTTTTTTCTCAGGTTAAAACAAATAACAAACGTCTCATTTGTTCAAGCTGTGACTAGCTGCGTAACATCAGCCAATAAATCACATTCAGTCTCGGGTATGTGTGTGTGTTTGCATGTGTGCGCAGCAGAGGGATGGGTCATTGACACTGTCTACTATTGATCAAGGATAAGAGAATGATTGAGGAGAGGAGAGGAGAGGAGAGGAGAGGAGAGGAGAGGACAGGACAGGAGAGGACAGGAGAGGAGACAGTATTCTTCCTATGCTTCTTCTCTCACTTAAAGCTGGAATAGGCAGTTTTTTGTGTATGTGACTGGGCAAAAATCCCATTGTAACATTTTAGCATATCGTAATTCAAATGGTCTGGGAGAAAACCAGACTTCTGCACCTCCTCTTGGCTCTGTTTTCAGGCTTTAGGAAATTTAGTCCATGGTGGGAGACTTTGGCCAATCACAGGTCTTAATAGAGAGGGTGCAGATGCAGATGTGCATGCATGTCCCTTAGGTGAAAGTCCAGTTTAATGGTGGAAAATCATAAAGAAAAGGTTAGATGGACTTGTCAAGAAGAGAGTCTATAAGAGTCTGATGATAAATGCAATACAACACGTGTCTATTTCGACAAAGTGTTTCAGAGATGGAGAGGAAAAAGTACCCAATAGTTTAGCGTTCTGCTAACTGTAGCCAAAGCCACAATTGTGGCTAATTCAAGTTCATGTTTATGTAGCTAGCTAGAGCCCTGAATCAGAGTATGTCATCTCAAAGTGTTTTACAGGCCCACAAGTTCGCGAGGACTGGACTGTAACTCTCATAGAATTGCCGCTGTATAAATAAAAGACTATAGTACTCACATGGGTTACTGTATGAAACGTGTGCATACGCCCGTGCTCCTATCATAGTAGGCTTTTTTTTTAAATACCTTTTCCAGAAAACTGCCACATTCAATCATTCAAACACACACTACCATTTGCTCAAACGCTGTATTATCGATCATCTCCCTACCAACAGGCACCATCACAAACTACACACTACACGCAGATCTAATTCTCTGTCTCCCTCTCTGCCTCTAAACCCCACAATTCCCCTAATGAGGAAAAGAGAAAAGCAATTTTCCCCAGTGTGCTTCCTGTTGTTGTTTTCCCCTCTGGTCCCTCTGTTTTGCTCTCTCCTCTTGTCTCTATCACATTCAGCGTGCCTGTGACATGGTTTAGAGTCTTGTTTTATGGCTATCTGCCTACCGATCCGCTCTCTTAGCCTCTCTGTTTTTCACCCTTCCACTCCCCAGCCATGTGGAAGGTTAAATCCTATCACTGACACGCAGCTAGAGAAGACACAGCTGAAGTAAACGCACCAAATGGGGGATGTAAACAATCTGTTGTTCAGAAAATACTGTCCGCAACTCAACTTGTTTACTAAGAGGCAGGTGACGTTACAGGGGCAATTAGATAAAAGACAGCTATTAAAACTGTGAGGAAAAAAAGGAGAAGTGGATTGGATGATAGACAGAATAAAACAGACAGAAAGTAAGAAAATGAAAAGCAAAAATCAAACAGAGGTAGAACTAGTGAGGTTAAATAACTCAAAATAGTGCACAACACTGACACCCAACTCCTCATATGAGCATGTCATAAAGATACCAAGTGATAAATAAGCCTTTATTGCTTTTTCCTATCTTTCCTCCCATCTCTCTGTCTTCCTTCCATCCCCATATGACTAAACCACTCCCTGCCCCCCAGCAGCACAACAATATCAGCTCAACTCAAACTAACCACATGAATACTCTTAAAAATCTTCTTTCCCCCAAAGCCAAGGGGAAAAGAAGCATAAAATCAATTTGCGTGAAACCTCTTCAAAAAATACGATGTTTTCCATAAATGAGAAATAAAGTGATGGTACATTAACCCTACCTGGCAAGAGGAAGCAGTTCCAGGTTACAGTCCACTAAAGGCAGATACAGGCACTCCACACATCCCCATTAAAGTGGCCTACTTCCTCTGTCAAACTGTTGTGTGAGTGTTTGTGGCTGGGTAGCTGGGCTGGTGTGTGTGATTCTGTCAGTGTGGGCTAGGCCAACTGAACTGTGCATACACAGAGAGAGAGAAAGAAGGGGGAAGAGAGAGAGAGAGAGAGAGAGAGAGAGAGAGAGAGAGAGAGAGAGAGAGAGAATGCCCAAGAGGCTAAGAAGGTAGACTCCCAAGCTGCACAAACAAGTGAGAAGGAAAGAGGGAGAGGAAAGGAGAGAGAGGGAGGAGATTGCGATAATGAGAAGAGACAAATGAGCACTGAGAGCTCACAGAGAAGCATATGCATGTATGTGCGTGCTGCGTTTGTCCACCAAACATACTAACTGGTCTCCATGATTGCAGATGTGTGTCTGTAAATATTGTCTCACACATGTAGCCATTTGTGCCTGCACAACACCCCACCTCACACACACACCCCTGCCCTTTATTTCTTTGTGAAGACATTAAGGCACTACACCAGGTCCCACAGGATGCACAAAGCACACAATGGACACATACTCATTGTAAACACACACAAACCCGTGCGGTTCAAGTTTAAATATACACATATATGTTTCCGACACGCAGAATGTAGCTACGAAGTCACATATGAAGCAGGAACAATGCCACATTGTAAAAACCACCTATCTTAAAAGGAAATGCTCACAATGTTTAACATTATCTCTATATAATGGTGTTTTATTAGCAGCCATTAACACTGAGAGGTCATCTGTGGGTCATCGCAAACTGTCAGTGTGGACAACATCACTACATCACTATACTACCTGGTTTTGTGGACACATTATTAAATTCAGTTCTTAAGAAATTCCTCATTTCTGGCTCTTACTCATTTGTCTTTGGACATTAAAAAGATTTAGCGCATGTCTGTGAGACAAAGTTCCTCACATAGTACACATGAGCAAGACATTGAACTTCATGTGTACATTTATAAAGCCTTGAATGTTCCATATTGCTCAATTGCAATTCATCATGAGCTATGGTTCCGTTACTTTTTAATTGTTGTTGTCTAGGTCACTGTATAATCAGTATGTATTATGTGGCTATATATAGACATGTTTGCCTTCTGAAATTGACTGAGTCACAGCCTGCCATAATATCCTTGACTTGGATGTCCTCAATGCACCATTTGTATTCACACAATGCCTCAAAGAGGCAAAGACCTGGATGGACTTCATGAACCCTGCAAGAGAGCTGGAAAATGTTAGCCTGCTTTCATTTAAGCCCGGCTAATGGCAGCTTCTGAGTTCAGCAGCGTGGCTTCTACGGTTGTTCCATACAGGCATTTACATTTCCAGAAGTTACTAAGAGGAAACCAACCAATAAGACAACCAAAGCTCTCAAAGCAGCATTGTTTAATGGTGCTTTTAAATAAGCAGCTGGACAATAACTTTGGCTAAGTATAGAAATAATTTAGATGAGGAAATTCAATAAAAGAAGAAGTAAACAGGACCAGGAAGTGTTCAACGCCAACTCTGACTATTAAAGTGTTTTTAAAACTCAAGACACATTTTGGCTGCACTCTTCCAAAGGATGTCCAGTCCTAAAGTGCCTTGTTAATGCAGGAGAGGTGCAGAAGTAGGTCCTCAGTCACTATCAATCAATATAAACACTATGTCCGCACTCAAAGTTCTAAAATAAAACAACAAATAAAGTACAAGCCAAAAAAGGCTATTTCAAAGGTGACTGGCAAATTTTAAAATAGCCATAAATCAGTGGAAATGTAAAAAAATGTAAAAATTAATTTGTGCCAACTTCAAGGTTTTAAATAATGCCACTTGATGCTTAGTGGTTGTATTGTGTTTTGTTTACGGTGCTCTGTTGTGTGCTGGTTTTACGTGCAATACATGAGTGGCTGATGTGGAATGTGGGATATTTTTTAATATCATATGAAAAATTCATATCCTGATATTCGCGATATTTGGACTTGTTGACATAGTGACATCATACTGTTACCCACTGCAACAACAAACATGGCTGAAAGCAAAATAATTAGCGACTCTGCGGTGGTTTCAAAAAGAGGAGCAGCTTCAGTAGTGTGGAATAAACTGTGGCGTCATTAGGTTTAGGCGTCCTGAATGTTTTATGAACAGCCCCGGACTCAGGCTCTTTTAGCGAGTTACCGCAAGTTAACCTCACTGCAGAGGGAACTCATTCAGCGGATCCTCCCCATTCTCTCTCGCCGTGCGCCCGCGGGAGTCGGTGTCATCAACTGATCAAACCTTTGGTAATGTAAACCTCTGTGACACTGGCGGCTCGACAAACCATTGATGATTAGAGGAGAAATGGCAGAGCATTAGGGTCCAGATGGAAAAAAAAACCAACTCAATCATTCAGGATTTTGATAAAAAGGGAAAGAAATGGCCTGTTGATTTATATATATGGATCCCAGGGTATTTTTTTTTTTGTATTTGGGAGCTGTTTAAATGTGTAATTAGTGATTGATTTTATTTTGTACATTGTATACAGAATCTGAATCTCACTCTGAGTTACTGTTGTTGTTTACAAACTAAAGAAATTAAAGATAATTTTTGTTTAGTTTTTACTGACTATTTGAAGGAAAAATGTTGTAAGAGTATACTAAACTAAACTATATCGCTTATTCTGTTGTATATATATTTACTAATTTGTCATATCCTCAAGAATATCGTTATCGCAAAAATACCTCATCATATCGTCCATCCCTTGTTTAATTTCTTCTGGACTGTAAGGCAGGAATATTTGTGCAGCTCCTGTCCAAGACTAATTTCCTTACAGGAGCAATAAAGTACATTGCATCTTATCATATGGTATCATATCATAACGTATCTAATCATATCGCATCGTATCTTATCGTTAAAAAAAAGAGAGAAAAAAAGGACACAAAAAAGGTTTTACACTTGTCTGAGGTGTAAAAGTTGGTATGTCAATAATAAATCATGACATGATGTACTTGACACCTGGAAGAGGCAGATAAATCATCAGATCTGCGTGGAGCACAACACATGAAACCGAAATGCCATAGTTCCATCATGTTTGTGATTGTCTGACTGTGCAATCTTAATATCTGCAGAACAGTGTTTTCTTTTGCAGATTTCTTGGAAATTTGATTAAAATTTGCACTTCATCTAAATGGAAACCTGTCTAGTTCACCTTGTTAGATAAGCAAATGTACCTGCTGCACCTACGTGGTTAATTGAACCACATGGTACTCTCTCTGTCTGTCTCTCTCTGTTCTCTAACCTTTCTCTCACTCAGTTATCTCAAGAGCCTGTCAATGCTACTCAGGAGAGACGTTTTTTATCTCCTCAGTATGACAAGGAACATTTGACAATGAAAGGCATGACACACACACACACACACACACACACACACACACCTGCTGTCTTTGTACACGGTTGTTTGGGTCAACGACTGTCCATCACTGATAATACTCTTAAAGAGGTAAATGTCCGACACAAAACAAGATGGTGTCATAAACAGCAAGTAACAGTTCAATACTGCGAGGGGGAAAAAACATTAACAGCTGTAGTTGCATCTTCAATAATATAATTTTATGTATAAATACAGAGAAAAAATAAGGCACCCAGAGATCGCCAAGTGTTAAAATTCCCTGGAAATACATGAGCCTCAGTTCAGTTAAGAATGAATCACACTGGATAAATTTGCCTGATTTCTCCCAAATTTCTGTCTCAATCCTGCACAAAATTGAAATGACCAGTACTTGAATTGGTAATTCAGCAAAGAGTGAGAAAATATCAATGCCTATCAGAGCAAAGCAAACAGACAAAAAAAATTTCCAGGCAATGTCAAAAGAAACAATTGCAGCGCAGTATGAAATATCTGGTTATATAAATGCGAGTAATGTAAAAATAGTTGTGACTTCACCAAGGACAGCATTCGCAGAGCAGCTGTGAGGAAGCATGCAAATAGTGCTACTAACACACACCCAAAACACAGTCAAATTCACACATTTTTACTAATAAGCAGGCACACACACAAACACAGTAACAGTGATCTCAACTCTAAAGAAGCCACCAAAGGTCTCCAGAGAGAGCTCACAGTTTGACCTTCATACCAGCACAAAGAGATAACAATACATTACCTTAGACACAGGCATCTGGAACCGTAGTGTGCTTGCTTGTATGAGTGGGTTAATACTGGTGTGTGTCCCAGAGTATGGCAAAGAATGGCACAGTTCATCCACACACTGACAGAGCACATGTGCAGCGCAAATAGAGACAGGCTGTTAATCCAGTGTGACCATATGTGATCTTTTTTTTTTTTTTTTGCCCCCCCCGTGTCCGTTTTTCGGGATGTGTCAGTGCTTCTTTTCTCCTCTCTTCTTGTTCTGTTTCTTGTCTGTGTTGTTGCTGCAGTCCCAGCTTCTCCCCCAGCTCGGTAATAACGCGCGTGGCAATGTGTGCGCAGAAGAGAGGGGGGGAGAGAGAAAGAGAGAGGGGGGGGGTAAGAAGGGATTTGGTGAAGGAGGGGAAATGAAGACAGATGGAATCGGGGAGAGACAGAGGTGTGAGAGTGAAAAGGGGGATTGTAAAAATGTGATGTATTAAAAACGTAACTCGTAAACGCAACTAACTCTCTGGAGAGCAAAGCAGTCGGTCTCTCCCTCTATCTCTCTCTTTCTCTCTGTCTTTCTTTCTCTCTCTTCCTCTACATGCTATTTTTAGAAATTGCTCCGTCGCAAATCAAAGCACTGAATCAAAACCTATCAAAGAGCAGGATGTTAAGGGCCATGTCTTTCACACCTAATAAGACACACACACACGCACACACTGTAACAATGTCCATGTGTCTGCATCAGACCTGGGGGGAGCCATGTAAGCTATTCATCAGGCCTTATCTAATCATATCATGTGCTAATAAATAACGGGCCTTTAAACTGGCTATTTTAAACCTTGTCGATTACACTGCGCAGACTGCTGTCTCACCCGCTCGCTCTGGCTAAAGGTATTCTTGAGGAAACATTTCCAGGTGATGCATAAAGTAATGATTGACAGTTATAAAGTAGAATATCAACTTAAGCCGAGCTGGATTTCAATGTTTGCCAGTTTTACCTCCTTCAGTGCGTAGTTTCTTCCCCTGTTAATTGATGACAGAATGTTTTAAGGTTCTCAAGACTGTCATCAAACACTTGTACTAATCAAATGTGTAGAGCCCTGTTATTTGCAAATTAAATTATTATCCCAGCTCCATTGCATGCTCAGTGAAGCACACGTCATTTTTTGGAGTAAAAATGCACATAATTAAATTCGACAGTGAATGGATTTCATGCTCGGCTGTACCTTCTTAGGACTGACTCCGCGAGGCTCTTATCTCCACCGGCTCCTGTGCTGATTCATAATTGCCATTATATAACGCAGTTATGAATAGTTAAAGGTGAGCTAAAATAAAGCCAAACACCACTCCATCAAAGGGAAATCATTAATGTTTAAAGAGAGACGAGGGAATTAATCCTATACTACGGGCCGCAATGAATAACATCCCTGAGCTCTGTGTGTGTGTGTGTGTGTGTGTGTGTGTGTGTGTGTGTGTGTGTGTGTGTGTAACTGACAGAGAGACAGGAAGAGATAGAGGGAAACAAAGATGGTGGTAAAGATAGACAGAAGGTGGAGGACTGCATGTTTGCACTTTATGGCTGCGATAAAATTAGAAAAGGTAAAGACAAACAGATGATTCTGGAAAACCAACCCAATCACCAAAATAAATGTTGGCATTGTATGATTCTGACAGATATATAACACCTGAACATTATAATGTATCGGATGTTTTCAAACTTAATGTTTCTTTACTTTTCAACAGCGCTGTGTTTAATGTCTGGTTATGTTTAGGTACAAAAAACCCCCCACTTGATTATGGTTAAGAAAAGATCACGTGTTAGCTTAAAACACTTGGTTTTAGAGCCACAATCACTGCTGCAAATGCTGTGATCTGGCATCAGCCATCTTGCCTAGCTGTCACATCATCCACCATCCCCTCCACCTTCCTATGACAGAATCAACATGTAATCAGAGATATCCAGCCTCTTTAGAAACAATGATATGATACGTATGAAATGTACAAATGTTACATATCTGTGGTTTGCAGGAAGAGACAATGTCAACATTCTTCTGGCGACTTGGCTGGGTTAACATAAGATGAGAAGTTTTTTGTCTTCTGGTCATATTTTCAAATTCCAAACTTGAGCCTTCACAGTAATGCACTGCAGAACTGGAAAAAGTGCACCAAAAAACAACTACTCTCAAATTACTATTATATTTAAAAAGTCTTTTGTCCCCTTGTCAATTAAAGCCCTAGATGGTAAGCTAACTGTAGCTTAACCAGTGTATATGTGTAGGTATTTATGTGCATGTCAATATGTATGTATGTGTGTGTGTGTGTGTGTGTGTGTGTGTGTGTGTGTGTATTATTTTATTTTTTTCAACACAGCTATACAGCTATGTAATTTTTATGATGACTGTAAAACAGATGTGTTGTGCAATAGGCAGCGTGCAATTTGTTGGCTGATGGCAGTCTGCACATGTACGGTACTGTGGGTACTGAATGTGTGGGATTGTGAATAGTGACAGCCCTGTGTATGGACTGTATATACTGTATGTAGGAGCTGTATGTATAAACTTTTTTGTATCTTTTAATGACAGGTAGTGCATGTATCCAAGACAGATTTCCTTTGTAACAATAAAGTCTATCTTATTTTATCTTATATGCATTCACATAGGAAAGGCCTATTCAAATGGTGGCAGCAAGTCCATTCCAGTTTGAGCGTTCCTGTGAACTTGGCGTAATTACTTAAAGGTCAATTTTTGTTCCTGTTTTTGTTTATGATGAGGCTATTTTTGCAATATAGCAAAAAAAAGTTTTCAGAATGTGTTGGCCTGTTGTGTCATGTGTACATACAAATTGAGAACAATAGCCCAGGGAGATGTCTGGCCCCTAGGCCCTTAGCTTTCTGAAAATGTGACCCCCTGAACAATATCGCTGAATAGAGTAGTATTATCTGAAGGACACCAGAGCTTCTCATTATTTTCCAAGGAGTCTGCTAAATAGGCCTTGTTTCTGCAATCGCAGAAAAGTTTGAGATGGTGCTGTCACTGTATCCTATGTCACTCACACAGACAAAATAACTAAAAGGTACTGTAGCAGTCAGTGGACAGCTGTCCTGGATATCCTTCTCTAACAACAACATGGCAACACTAAGACAAGAGGTGAAATGGAGAACTTTTTGATAGTCAGCACTTTACTCCAAATGTTAAACATTTTCTCTGGAAAAGTAAGACTTTAACTTGCAGTGTGAGCTATTCTGATAGCGTGGATAGAAAACCAAACAAAAGAAATGGTCTGCATTTAAGCTTCTTGAAAGACGATCTCTCCAACTAGCACACTACTGATTGTTTCATATAAAGCTCTTTGAATTGCCATGTTGACAAGAAACCAAGTCATAACTTCACTATTAACATGACTGTACAAGATATATTTCAGCTTGGTTCCTCATATCTGCTCCATTTGAGCCACATCTAAATGTGGATGTCACACTTCGAAACACAACACATCCCAAAAATAGCATGAAGAGTGCTGTTTACACGTTACGTGTGCACATGTGTGTGGAGAGAAGAGACGAGCAAAGACAAGACAAATGGAATTCATCCGTGTCTAATTAGAGACAATCAGGGGGAAAGTGTGTCTCTGTTGCAGAGAAGCAAAGAGAGCGAGAGGAATGTTTATCACGTGAACATGTGCCAGTACAGATGTTCCATATTTGACTCTATATATGGATACTTTGCATGCTTGGTCTTGTTTCTGGACTGTATGTACAAACTGAGTGATGATCATGCAACAAAGGTGCAAAAAGAGGTTCCTTATTACAAATATGGACAACATAAATATTGTATCATACAATTTGTTATTCCCTGCGAACAATGGGATGACAGGTGTATAGTCTCACTACTCACCCCTATCCTCTTCGGACATCTCTTCTCCTAGCATTCTCCTGTGTCGCTCACTGCATCCTATTGTAACCCAGTGAAGCTGTCTTTCTCGTCAACGCTCTAAGCTTAAAAATCAGCGACTGCACCTGTCACTACCTCAACATACTGTCCATCACCAGACTACCACTTGTAATATGCTTCCTCTACAATCCTGCCAAAACACATCAAACCTTATTCACACTCTAATCCAGCTCAAATTCAATCTACAGTATGCTGTCCATATCAGATCCTTCTTGTCCAACATCGAACTCCTTGTCATCTTTCATTCACTCTGTATCCTCTGTTTCCTCTGTAGATCTGTAGCTTGTACTATCTTGCAAAACAGATGTCCAATTTGGAGCAATAAACATTAACCTGAAGACTACCATTGCTGTGTCTCAAATCAGATACTTCTGTACTTATGTCTGCTATTTTGAGTGCATAAGTGTGTTTAAACTGAGAAGAATGGCAAAATGCAGTGTACTGTAGGTACCTGGATGGTGCTCCCATAAAGTGGGATTTATACTCCTGCGTCGAATCGATGACATAGGCTCTAAGTTGACGCAGAGCCTATGCTGTAACAAAGCTTTTAATTTACAGATACGAAACAATAAATTGTGAAGACATTAAAGCCTCCACAAAATAGCATTTTAAGTCTTGTGTGTGATTTGGCTTCATATGGGTTGAGGAAATCTCTGCTAGTCACTAGGCTAATGAATACAATGTTAAATGCCATAGGCTTGTGCTAATAACGTTAGCATGTTGTAAGACAGTTGTTTTGTTGGTCAACCTTGTGAGTTGTAATGGAGCTGAATTTTGTAACATTACATTTGTGAAATGCTGCTGTTGTCCCCAGCTTCATATGAGAAGAGGAAATGTGTGCTAACTGCTAAGCTAATTAATGCAATGTAAAATGCCATAGGCTCGTGCAAATTGCATTAGCATGTTTTATTTGTGGGGAAAATGTGTCCGGTTAAAGTGTTTTGTCTGTGAATGCTGCGAGTTTTAATGAAGCTGATTTGTGTATCTGTGTTTGAAAGAGTCTCTATTAAGCCATATTTAATGTGTGTTTTGGGTGTGTTTCAAATCAACTCAACTTTACAGCACTTCATAGAAACCCGACTGTCGACTAGTGGTTTGGGGGTGTAGCTGCAGAGTGACACAGACACACCACCGCAAAAGTATAAATTCCCACAATGGCCACGTGTGTATGCTACAGCTAGGCTAACGTCAGACACTTCTCTCCCTCAGCCTCAGTCTCAGCCAGGTTAGCTACATAGCAGAAAGAACAGGACCACAAACACATTTAAAATGACCATGGTGAACATTGAAGCATTTTATAAATGTAAAGTTAAGTTATTCATGGTTATTTTTCACTACCACTACACTGTTGTCGGAAAGGATTATTAGTTCTATAAAGACTCCCTAGTACGAACAATAACAAACGCTAATGTTAGCTATCTTGCCAGCTACAAGCAGAACATGTTGTCGTCAGGCATTTACGGTACATACGTTGTGGCATACGCTATATGATCTAGTGGCATAAGTGATATTTGGTGTTTAAACATGTTAGCTGCAAAGAGCGGAAGAAGAAAAGCTGTCAAATCTTACGATAGTCATTTGCAGTAAGTGCGCCACAGCCATGTTTGATCTGAGAAAACACTTCCCTGTCAAAATTCACTCACTGTGCAAGTAAGTACATAGTGTACAGTACACAGTGTACTACATGTATGTGTAGTCACGGAAGTATCCGATTTGAGACACAGCATGAGTTACTGGTCCCCTTACAAAAAAAAAAACACATCAGGTAGGCCTATACACCATTAAGTATACTTCTGTGAATAAGTACACATCTGTTTACATATTTGGATTGGTTTGATATATATTGGCCCACTTTAAGTTTATAAAAGTGTACTTCAAAGCTTGCATTAAGTGTATTTTATGCTAACTACAGAACTGTACTTGAAGTAGACTTAAAGCCACTTTGCTTTTCTAATTCTATGAGTTGTTGAATTTTCAAGCAGTTCATTTCCTTCTCTGAGGGGAAAGAGGTTATATCTCCAGGAGACTTTATGCTGGGGAAAACACTGTTGACGAATTTTTGAACACTGACTTACAGCACTACTGCTCAATATCGATGACTAAAGCGTAACAGACTCCAACGGGGTGTCTCAGACGTCAAATGATGCCTGTAGCACACTCAGAATGCGTCAAACAGACTGAAAAAGCAGTTAAGGTACATCAGCCAGCATTTGCCAATCAGGGTGGCGAATGTGGTAAAATTGCCGCTCTTTTGATGATTTGACATGCAGTGCTGGGAAATACAGTAGGATATGTGTGTGTGTGTGTATACGCTGCCGGTGTGTGTGGCCGTTCGAAATTTTTTATAGACAAAATTGGAAAAAGTGGGAAAAAAATGAATGATTGAGTTTCCTGATAAATCCTGAGCTGAAGTGGAGCCATCAGCTTATTTTCTGTTTGTCATGTTGTGTTGCTGCTTAAGATTCAGCGTGCCCTCGTAGTGAGACATGCTGCTCAAAAGATGCATATTCACTGACACTTCCTATCTGTCCACAGCTTCATGTATCATTGACAGAGTTTGCCTGAGGTGAAGGGACATGGTGGAATAGGAAGACGGAGGAGAGGAGAGACCACTTTCTCTAAATTCATAATGAATAAACTCTTTGACAATTCGAGAGAAAGAGTAAGACAGAGAGGGAATGAGAGGGTCCTTGTCATACTGCGCCACTGCTTCCTCAAACATAAATGCTGTATTATAACCACATCAGCAGCTAAAACAGATTCTCATAAATGTGAAATGAGACAGCCAGAGAGAGAGAACAGAACAAGCTGCATCCAAACCTCAACAGACACACTTTGTTCATTAGCAGCAGCCATATTTTCATCACTGTTCATGTGGGCCTATGCTCTCATTTATGCAACTTTTACTGCGGATAGTTTGCTTTTCTCTTCTGACTCAGAGAAAGACTGCCAGCATTGCTCATCAAATGCTAACTGTGTGTGATGAAGTGTGGCTGTCATTTTCAAAATGGCCAGTCCTGCTTTAACTCCCATTTGAGGGCGCGTGCGTATGTGAGTGTGCAGCTGAACAAATTTATTTTCCAGCAGCTTAGTGGCTAATGCTGCCCAGACAAGAATGTACCGGAAGCTTTCCAAGGGAAGAGCTCACTGGCTTATAATGGCTTTGGGGTACCAGACCACAAGGGATGTCTCTGTACATGAATACGGAAATGATTGAAACAGTTTTATATACTATATACTCAGCATGTTGGAGCACTTCACCAGAAGAACATTCTCTATGTTTCCGTCTTTAACTTTGAAAGCCAAAAGCACTAACGGTTCAGTCACATTAGTGTCGCGTCATACCTGTAAGTGATGTCAAGTGAACATGATCATAAATTATAAATAGTGTACAAGAACAAGAATGCTGTTTGGCTGGTAATGTAATATTTTACAAAACTATAATTGCCAACACGCAGTTGTATGTCTCCGTCAACCAGGCATTGCAGTTTGCTTCCATGTCTGTCCAGGCTCATATGTAGCTATGACAGAAGACAATGATTCAAATATGGATGTTGCTGCAAAGAAGCTACAAATCCTAAAACATGGATCTTCAACCCGACAGCACAGATGATCTACACAATCAAGGTGGACACCCAAGTTTAGCAATTCAAATGTCTCCCCTTCTGTTCCGCATTTCTGACGTTGAATAGTGGCCTGGAAAAGCATTTTGTAGATCATTATGATGTCTCAGTGAAGTTGACCTTTTGACCTTCTGGATATAAAATGCCATCACTTCATAATTTTATCCTATTAGTGACATCTGTGTGAAATTTTGTCATAACTAGCTTTTAAACTCTTGACCAAAAACATGTTTTGAGACATCACTTCGTCACTTTGACCATAATCTAATGAGGTTGTCCAAGTGGACATTTGTGCCAAAATTTAAGGAAATTCCCTGGAGATGTTCCTGAGATATTGCATTGATGAGAATGGCACAGACGGACGAAAAACCCTAAAACATAATGCTTCCAGACACGTCTGTCCCTGATGTAAGGGCACAACAAGTGGAGTCACAAACAGACTTGCCAATTCACTGAGAGGTTTGACAAGGCTTTTTTCAGACTTAATTATTTTATTGGCACATGTTGGCATATTCTTCCAGCCCGACAGCTACCTCAGGATCTGTGTGGGGGTCTCTGTCCAGGAACGCTGTGTGTCATGACACCTGACATCACCAACTGTCCAAATGACTATCTCATCCCCTTGATTGCCTCCCATCTAAGTCATGTCATCAAACATTTTGTGGCATTTATACTTGGAACACTTCATGTCAGACTGTTCCAGGCGTTGACTGGCCATCGGGAAGTTCAGGGATTTTCTTGGTGGGCTGTTCCTAAAAGGGCCAAACAGAGTTCGCCTTTATACAACAGCATTAGCCTACAGTATATTGGCCCAAAATATTCAATCTTAGCTGCAGTGACACAGCTGGTACAATCTGTAATAGCAGCTAGCAGCCACTTGCATCACAACTTAAACTTAAAGTATCTAGTATCTACTCGGTCTGCAGCAGTTAGTACTCATTAACATGGATAGAAAAAGAAAACCAGCATGCAGAGAGGGTGCTGAAAAGGCTGCGCTGGCTGATGCTGACAAATGAGTTATTTAAGCTGTCTGCAGCAGCAGCAGGTGATGATGATGACTGTGGCGTGAAGCCTGAGGCAGAAACATTAGAGAGACGTGAGCAGTTGTCAGCAGGTGTTGTGTCATGCTTACATGCTAGCTACATAAGCTAACTAAAGAAACCTTGAAGTTTAATGCAAGTCCCAAAGCCAGGCTGACTATTTCCAAGGTTTAGTAGCCAGACTCAGCACACAAACATTGACAGAAGTTTACTCTAAATTTCTCTTAAGTATTTTCAAAAACGGTCCTTAACTTCAACTCTAAATGGATAAAACAAACATGTACATTTGCTAATTTTCTCCTAAACCAGTTATCAATTCCGTTTTGCATTATAGCCTATAAGCATAATATGTGATGGCCAGCTTAGCAATAAAAATTATTAATTAAATACTTACTCTACAGGTGAATGTGGCCCTGAACAAAAAAGGGGAAGGATGGAAGAGGAGGGAGCAGGAACCAGCACAGATCCAATTTCAGGTGCACTATTGAGTGTGATATTGTGTGACTGTGAAGTAAATTAGAGATTAGAGAAACTAAGGAGGCAGGTGTCAACAAGACATCCTAAAGCAAGGGTGCGTACAAGCTTTTTTGAAGGGGGGCAGATTTGGGGGCCGGCTGCTTCTATAATTAAATTTAAAAAATCACAAACAAACAGGACAAACACAACTGTTTCATCTTTCAGTGAAAATGTATTCAACTTTCCGGCGCTCCTAAAAGCGGAAGTCCTCACTGTTGACCTTACGCTTCTTTGCTGTGACCATGTCTTCTACCAAGCAGGAAATGTTTGCTGTTCGTTAACCATTCCTTCTGCTTGTTTACCGTCTGATCATAAAAACACACTAGTTCCGCCTGTGTAGTTCCTACCTGATGTATGTCTACCAACTGTATGATAGTCCTGCCATTGTGAGGTGATGGGAAAAAATGCAAAGTGATCTTGCCTAATAAAGTGATATTGTGCCACATATAGTATATTTTTAAAGTGAAGCCAAGGGCCATTTAAAACTGGTCTGTGGGCCACGATTGGCCCCAGAGACATGCCTAGACATGCCCGTCCCAAAGTGTCCTGAAGGCCCTCAGCATCATCAGATTCAACTTAAACCACAAAAACTCTATTAGTGGTAAAATTACTGCTAAAAATGGCTTCTCCATCTAAAACTTCCAGGCTGAATTTCAGTCCCAGTCCGCCCCTGGACTATTCAGTCTTTATTTCTGTCACGATGTGGCACTGAAAAAGTGAAACAGCCGGAGAATAAAAAGAGGCATCAGTTATTCAAGTTGACTTTAGTCATCATAAACATTCGCCCCAAATCCTCTGTTTAACATCTGCTGACTTTAAATGAAGCTCTACACAAAATAGAAACTGGCAAGCTCCCATCATGCCCCACTCACAGAGGGACTGGAGGATTAGAAGATTCTCCAAGTGAAAAGGGCTCATATCCAAATTTTTCCAAAGGGAAGCATTCAAAGCATTCGGGGACTGGGGGAACTGGGGCAGCTGCTGACAACAACACTGTGACGGAGTAACCCCATTTGTTGGAAAAACATGAATGAACAAAGGAGCACAAGTAGGTAGAATGGGTGCAATGTCTACAGTGTGTGTGCTTTCCATCTGGAGAGAATTCTGCTCTCTCTGCACACTTGAACATAACTCCTGAGTAAAGTGCATGCTTCAGCTAAGTTTGGATTTACTCGGCTTTGTGCGTGAGAGGACAAACGCGGTTTCTGACACAAGGGAAATGTGTGATTCAAAGAGTAATTTTCTAAAGCTCCTTTGCTGCAATTCTCACTCACTGGCAGGGATACACACACTGTGTATCAAAGATACTCTCTATTCAGTAAGTTCTAGTGTTGACTCAGCAGTAACAATGGGGCAGGAATCAAGTCATCTAAGCGCTACCAAAGGAATATTCCTCTATGTCTAAATACTGGAACACTCTCTGAAATGTTTTGAACTCTTTTAAAATTCTAAAAGCTAATGACTGTGGATAGAGCTTGAATCAAGGTACATGTGTTCATCATTATATATATCAAAAGGACACTGCAGCAGATTTTTAATCATAGTTAGTGTGATTCAAATGTTAACGTGATTCAAATGTTAACGTTCTTTTTTATGTGTCAATCTAATGCAGTGGTCGTCTGTGGAAGGACGTGACCCACATGTGTCCACTCATGTCTATCTATAGGAATGTGTCCTCATTTCTTTAGCCTGTATGACAATACCCATTGGATATTTTCCCAGTAGAATACACAGGACACTTCCATTTGAAAGGTTAACGTGCATCAGAAAGGATACTACAAAGGCATTCTCCTCGTATCTACTGTACTTGACAACGCTGATTTGCATTTAATTAAACACATTTGGAGTTGACTGAATACAAACTATTTGCCTCTAAGGTACTCTGGAGAAATGCAATCAAAAGTGAACTAATTTGTCTAGATGTAAAATGTTATGATTAAGCATGTATTCCCCTGCCTTCAGGACACCGTTTAGATTTCCATTTAATAAGAGATTACAGTAAAAGGTTCTAATAACTGCACACAGAAGGTATACAGGAATAACTCCACGGGGCAGGACATGCCACTTGTGTGTATAATTTTACAGAGACCGTACCGTCAGCTTTTATAGGAGTTGTGATTAATTTCTCTTTGTATAAGAATATGTGTGATTGCACATGTGTCTGAAACCATGTCCACCCTCAGCTGGCCAAAACCTGAAAACACTGTTTATATATGAAAATGATATGTGTCCACATAAGAATTTTAAGGGTGTTCTTGTAAAGGTGTCTGTCCACAATTAAACGCATGAACAATAGGAAACAGGAATACAGTAAAATCTGATGCTAAATTTGTCATTTTTTCTGTTCTGTAAAATGTTTAAATATATGACAGTATGTGAATATGTTTGATGTTTGATCTTGAAATCGGGTGTGTTACATAAATATGTAAATTAAATGAAGCTCAGCGTAAATTCAATCAGGAAGACTTTCTTTATGCTGTATCCACTCACTATTCTCTGTCTATCCCACTCCCACCGTTTCCACCAATCAGCTAACTATGGGTGTTCCCTCTCCTAGTTAGCAAGTCAAACTTTGCCCCAATCTCCTTCAGCCATTCATGTTACTGCTGCCAAACGTTGAATCCATTCTCCTCTCCGCTCCTGTCAGCTGTCAAAGGTGTAATCGTCCACCCCATTCACCTCCAGTCACCTTATCCAGAGCCCAGGACAAGCTCATCAAAAGCCCACTCCTCTTCACATCCAGATCCTCAGCTCCCTCTTCATCTCATCTTATCACCACCATCACCACCACCAGCGTCTAGACTCCATAGAGGGGATCCCTAATCTACTACATCTTTACCACCCCCCTGGAATAGATGACACCAAGATGGGTTCTAATCACCAAAGGTTTTTCACATTTCTCATACTTATGTGCACATTTAAATAAATAGTCTCTCCTGATTGAAAAGTGTTTGGGGGCATGATATAAAACTGCACTTGACCATTAGCTTGTGGGTTATAGTAGCTAGATAAATGATATCCTTGTGTGTTCAGATTTCATTAGGCAAAACCTTTACAATTTAATAATAGCATGGAGGAAAGCAGGCAGGCAGGTACCTCCTTCTATTGCCCTCACTTAAAGGTTCATTTTGCTTTCTTATGAAAGAAGATAACTGAAGTTTTAAAGGAATACTTTAGCCCCCAAATAACCATTTGTTAAGAAAACACAGTTTCTTCTTCCAGTGAATAAAGAATACAAAAATTTAGAAAATTCTTGATAAATTGAAGTCGTAGGGGTCTGTGTTTAGAAAGTAAAACCTAGGGTTCATCTCAATATCCCTTCTTGACTCCTCTATCCTCTATCCTCCATCACTTGACCCAGAAATCGATTCACACCGGTCATCTTGAAGGACGTCTCAATTCGTTAAATGCGCTTAGAGGAGTTGAGGAGAGAGGAGACTGTCAGAGGAGAAGGAAGCGAGGATACACAACTGCAGCTGTTGCGGAAGTCTTTTACCAACCGACACACCACCCTGATTGAATATCAGTTTTTGATTGGACAGTGCAGCGCTGCAGCTGATCAGACTGATCTGATATATCCCAACATGACTGGAGTTTCATACCAGAATGAGGACAGATATGAGAATAAACTGTGTATCACTCCCAAGTTTTATACTTCATTTGTGTACTGATTTTCCATCATGTAGATAAAAATCTGAACAAGAAAAGGAGCACAAACTATTTTCTTCTTTTGTTAGAAAGATGTTTCTCTTCACAATTTGTTACTTTCATCATCAACTTTTATTATGGATACAATCAAAGTCTGTCTGTCAGCAAGAAACACTTCTTACATCACTGATCATCATTTCCATTCAGTCACATGCAAGGCTGATCATTCCTGAGCATCTGGTTGATGAGTTACAGAATTTCAATTTTCCTTGAAACAATTGGCCTAATAAATTATTTCCAGTGTTCGGAAGACATCATAATTATATTCTGGGTTATTAAATAATTAATTAACAATCACAATATCTATAAATATAGATGCAAATAATGAATAAAAAATATAAAGGCTTTCCGTGACTCTGAACAGGAAACAGTAAGATACAGAACGCAGGTTGTTCTTCATGTGCAAGTGTTTAACAGAGACAAAACACTGCTGCTCTGCTATTGATGACGGTATCTTTATCATATATATATATACACATTATGTGTGTGCAGACACAAAGTCCATTAAAAGTTTCTATTGCTGTTAATGAAGCCTGTAATGTCTAGTAAAGCCTAGTGATAGCTAATCCATCGGTGTCTGATTTCTTTAAAGGCATATGTCCTTGTTTCTTCTCTCCCCGCATCTCATCCTCGCATCTCTCCCCTGTGTCTCACGAGGGCGGAGCTAAGACGCAAGGTTGAGACGCAAGCGAGGGGAAACATGGATGCGAGGTCAGGTATTGGGATGAACCCCTAACCTATGCTCCCTTCAAAGCAAGTTTCTATTGACAAAAACAGTAACTTTACCTTGCTGGGCAAAAAAGTTGTCTTCATAACTTCAACGTAACAAGGTGTGAGTAACTGATATCCATATGGTCATTTAGGTGGTGAGGTATTCAGCTGTTAAGCATAATGATTAACCTGCTACAAAAAGCTCATGCAATTTAGGAAAATATCCTACAAGGATAATTATACGACTTAAACACTAATGAAAATTGGAAAAAGAAATCAATGAAGGCAGTTTCTTTGTGTCTGTAATGATCAATACACTAGTTTGATCAATACAGTTTGGGTAAATGACATTGACTTAACGTGACTTAGCATGCTTACTAGCCTGTTTTTGCTATTGAATGCACTGAACACTGCAGTGTGTGTAAATGTTTTCATTCATTCAGCTGGGTGCACCTAATTGACACTGGTCATGGGAGGAAAGGGACACGCACAATGCCCATTGTGTTGCTACGAAAAACTACACTATGAGGCACACATTCCTGCAGGAAAACACTGTAGCGGCTGAATGTTGTTTGGAAGCTCAGGTATCTTATCACTGAAACAGTTTCAATGTTTAAATCTGTTGGATTCCTGCAAAGTTCATAAAGTTCACTGTAAAGTGGGTGAAATATTGGAGAATATTCAAATACTGCCTAGTTCTGAGGTCATTTACACATCTGGGCAATCAGGGCTCATCGTGACTCTTTTCAGAGGTACCATATGTTCAAAAATACACACACGTATACATGGAAACACATGAATGCACACACATGCAGAGAGAGAAAAGGATGAAACACTGTCGGCCTGCTCCTCTCCCTTTCTCTCTTTCATGTGTTGATGAAATGAACCCGTAATGTACAACAGGTGTGACATCTATACACAGGGCTATTTATCCCTTTTAATCACCTTTTCAGATAAACTCAATGAACTGGGTGGGATCGCTTTTGAAACTGATGACGTGAACAGACTGTCTGTGCTGTTCATCAAAAATGAAAGAAGTAAGGAAATTAGGAAAAAAAAAAAAGCTTAAATCTGTACAACGAAATGCAGATTGAAGACAACTCTACACTACGCCTTTAGACCTCTGAATACTGTGCCACATGAATGTATCTATTTGGTCCAAGGTTTTGAGTATATTTTTCTAAGTCACACTTGAAATGACCATGTTGGGCCACAGTAATCCACCTTCTGAATGTGAGGGCATTCGAGTGAGCCCAGTAAGCATTCAAAGATCAGTTACAATGCATGCTTAACAGCACCCTGTGGCACCATTGTGTTATACAGGTAGGGGTAACGACTTAATCCAACAGTGGTATCTGGATTAGATTTTTTTCAGGGAAGATTGATAAATCTTTACATTCTGCAAATGAAAGGTTTCAATTAAACTCACTTTGATTTGTTTAATTTCAATGCTTCCAAAACAGGTCTATAAACAGGTCTACAATTGTGAAAAGTCAGAAGTACTTTTGTGTAATGTGAAAGGGGTTGCTCGTAGTGATGAAAAAACAGCAACAAAGAATTATCACCCTCATTTGTACGCAAACCTCAGCATTTATCACTATCGATGTGAGCAAAGGCTACGACTCCTGCATGCAAGTTTGAGTCAGCCTGGACTTGTGGTGCAGCATAGTAAATCTGGCTGTTGGAGAATTTTTATCGGACCATATTCTGACTGGCATCAACGTATTTGCAGCCACATACTAATCACTTAAAAATGAAGAGTCTAATATAAAAATAGATTTTGTAAAGGCCTGCCAAACACAACCCATGCTCTGGCACGCCACTGTGTGCTTATATGATTTAACATTAAAACGTGACTAAAAAATAAACCCTGCAACAGTGTAATTATTTACATACTGTGGTAGCTTAGACGGCTTGAATGCAGGTGGTGTGTCTGTGTTGCCTTCGCCACCTGTTATGCCTGAAATCGGTCAATAATAAACTTTCAGACTGCATCAATAATAAGCTTTTATATGGATTTTACAAAAATATCAATATTATATACTGAATATATAGGCTCACATTATTAATATATGTAGGCTATAGGTTGGTACATATCATGAAAGTAAAAATGTAATTTTCCAACCTCAGCTGGAGTACGATTTTTCACCACAACGCTGGTAACCGCAGCAGTGTTTTCTTTCCATACTGTGTTATCCCGACTTCCTCTAATGCCACTTCTCAGGCTGCCAAATAGAACCGATTAGTTAAATTGGACTTGGGACGTCAGTGTTTCCATTTCTAGCTCAGAGAAGTTTCTCTTCCTGGCCATTTTATGCCTCTCCATGTCCTAAACTCTAGGAGGCAAGGCCTCTAAACTGAGAATATATTCGGGCAGGATATTTACATGACGGTTGTTTCCAGCAGCCACATTTATCAAGACCCAATCAGTCCTACGCCGTGATTGGCAAGGTAAGAACATTTCATAAATTACACACGAACCCTACTGTTTGATGATTTCTGTGCTCGAAACTGAACCCGTTCATATGTTAGATTAGTAAATGAGGGCAACTGTGTTAGTTTCCAAAAAAAAATAAAAAATCTCCAAAGGATCTGGACAGCAGTTAGCTAGAGAAAGTTAGTTAAAAATGGATATTTCACTCAGGAGATGGTGTAAACCAAAGACAGAGCTACAAGGAGAGTGAATATTGGGTTTACATTTATCAGCTGAACAGAAACATGACTTCATTTCATATCTGCTGGGTATGTAAATAAGCTAGTATTTGCTAACATGTTAGCACATTTATTTTCAAGGAAAACTGCAGCCACAGCTAACAACTACTCAGTAACTTCTACTGCAAAATGGATGCTAAACACAAATATGTCAGAGAAAAGACAAAACAGAGCAGCTGGCTTTACAAATACAAATCACACTGAATATTTTTTTTCTTAATATGTAGTTTTCATATATCACTCCTGTCGCAGGTCAACCGGCACACTGAGACAACACTCGGTAGTCACAGTGCTCAGGATGCAGTCAAGTCTACTGTGGTTAGCATTTCAAATGATCACAACAAATATGATTCTCAAGGCAAAGTTCAGTTGATAAATATGAAGTGCAGTAACAGAAACCTGCTTTACCAAATAATTCTTTTGGCATAACTCAACACAGCTGAGCAGGGCTTAAATTGCCCAGAGTTAACACTCCACTAAAGCGGTGTAACTCTTCAAATCCAGCCAGATAAAAGGCAGCTTTATACTTGCCCAAAGAAATGCAAGAGCTAAGTGGAAAATCATAATGATGGGAATGTGAGCTGCAGGAAAGCATTGCATGCAACTGACTGAGAGTCTGCTTGGAAGTGTGTGGTGTTCACGAGGTATCTGTGATGGGGGCATGCACAAATATATGCATTCCCATGTGTTCATGTGTTTCCTGATTCATCTCTGGCCTCAAATGAAATTGTAAACGCTCCTAGTATGTGCGCATCCTTGTGGCCTACCTGTTCAAAATGCGGAAAGGAAGGTTCCCTCCTGTGAAGCTGGAGCTGCTTGTCAATGTTGTCCTTCAGGCACTGACACACGCGGCGCTTCTGGTCTGCTGAATAGGCTTCCAGGCTGAGCAGGCAGTCACACTTCTAGAGACACCGAGAGGGAGAGGGAGAGAGGGAGAGGGAGAGAAGCAAGAGGGGTGGAGGAAAAGACAGCAGGCAATTAGGCATCTACTTTCAGAGGAGCAAAGAAGAAGAAGTGTCTCCTGATCCGTGGATGATGAAAGGATTCAAGATGGGGACAGCACGAGAGAGCAAATGAGAGAATTGCACTAGAAAGTATGAATTTAAAAGAATGAATGAGAACCTCTTTAACCTTAAAATTTGAGCTAGCTGCGTGTGTGTGAGAGATGATGAGAGAGCAGCGAGTGCTTTAAAAAAGGACAGTGACTAACAAAAGAGCTTATTCCATCAGAAGTACAGTATCAGAGGTGTTGTACTACTGTGTGTATGGACCAGCATGTTCTTGTTTTCTTTTCGCACTGTCAGTCGTCATCTGAACTTTGTTTTCATGACACCACAGACTGCAAAGTGGCACAGCCCTCTGGGTGGCAAAAACGCTAGCATTAGTGAAATTAGATAATGGCTAGCATCCACTTCAGGCAGAATTTGATATGCTGACAAATTGAGTACGTGACCAATGGCACTCCTAAATGGGTACAAATCAATACGCTCCTGCTGGGAAATACATGAGAATAAATATTTAACAAGCAGTGGTTAAAGTTAGAGTTGGCAGAAAATGGTCAAATAGCTTTTCACTCTGAAAGGACGTAAATATCCCTCGGCTAATGCCTCAGGACATCCAGAATCTGTGTTTGATCTCACGGATGTCCAGATTAAATCTGTAATAGTTTAATGGCCCCATTTGTTTTTTGGTCATGATCCCAGCAATGCACTTTTGACAAAAGACAGATCTCATGGATTTTTAATAAAAATACATGAAACTCATTTATGTTGATTTTTGCTCCAAATCCAAATATGGCTTCTGAGAAGACCTCTTAAGACGTTTAGGGAGGAGACATAATGGGAGTGTAATGTCTAGCAGATGAAGATATTGTGCCAGTTAGTGTCTGGAGCTGTGTCTGGGCTGCAACTTGAAAAAGTTCCTCTCCTGGCATTGATTAAAGCCCTAAAAACACATCCCTATTCAACAGAATGAAATATTTGGAAATTTTTACACCAAGAAAAATCCCTTCATGCCTTAAAATGGCTTAAATGTAACTCCACGCCTTTGCCTCAATTTGGTATGCACAGATATATGAATATGCAAATGAGCCCCAACCTCTATCTCCACCAGCCGCTCGCCTGCAGCTCAAGTGTGCCTGCTCACCTTCGACTCTACTCGTCCCTCTCTAGGTTAGAAACGTTACAGTGATAGATAACATGAGCCTTTGGGCTTGACTACATTATCAAGTTGATAATGTGTTGCTCATGTTAGATAAATCGTGTTCTCAACTGCCAGCTCTGACTTGTTGAAGTCAAAGTAAAACTTCACTTGCAAAATACCGATCAGAGGCACGTCTGGCCTCACGCTGCAAGTTGATAGGATTGGTTTCTATTGGACATATGAAACCCTGGCTGTGTGAATGTGCTTTTGAGACTGTCACTGTGCAGTGCAGTTTCAAGGCAGAAATACTCAGCCATGGTGTTGACTTTCTTATTCTGCTTATGTCATTGAAGCTTTCCAAAAAACACCATAAACACCTTAACAAGGTTAAAAATTGCACTTTCATTGGAGGGGAACTTTAAGAATAAACAATTTCTAATTAAGTTCCATAGACTTCTCCATAACCTCACATACTTTTTACAACAGCAACAAGCAGCAAGATGTTAGACTTCCATGGAAATAATGACAGGTGAATTCACCACAACTGGATTGTGGTCAATGATAGGACCATGAACTGGGCATCACTTGGTGCCATCTATCAACTGCTATTTGCCCTGTTTCAAGGTCCAATTCACAAAAGATACTGCGCTAACGATACTGCAGCGCAAACATGCAAATAAAGTTATGCAGCTGAGTGTAATCTTCCCTGTTTTGCATCTGATTGCAAACTATAAATGCTGCCTTTGCAGCAGGAACACAGTGGGCAGAACAATGGCTCAGAGAAAAAGAAAATTAAAATTTTCAGACCACAAGCTACAGGTCCTGACTGATGAGATGCAGAGGCATGCCTCAAAACTTCCGGCAAGGAATTTAAACGTGACAGAAAGAAACTTCATTCGTGTCAGTGCTGGCTGTGACACCCTTTATAAATGTGCTTCAGTTGCTACCAACTTTCTAACACACTGACAATTTTACTGAAACTGCATGTGGCTGTTAGCGCTGATGTTTTTGGACAGCCTTTGCGAGGGGCCAATTTTGCGTCAACTGTAAGCATATTGATTAATTTGAATATATGCAAATAGCACATGAGCACTGAGACAGTATTTGCTTGGCAGTGTAGTGTAGGGCAGGTTTACTGGTGGCAAAAGCCACACAATTCTTTTGTGAATTTGCGTATAAATGTAGAACACGCCTCCTCATGGAAACCCCCTTAGACATATAGACTCATGTAATTCAGTGCACACTTACACAGCTCTTTTCTGATACTACAGTTCATGGCTATGGACCAAATTATGGGATCACCTTATTGCATTATCTACTGAAGCACAAAATACAGGATATGGCTCTCAGGGTACCAACCACCGAATCACTGCTCAGTTATCTGTGCACTAAAACACTCTCATCCACCGTTGCTGGTGTATCTTTTTATTAATACTCACTTTTCTGATTTAAGTATGAAATGAAAAGAACCTTTTGTGCTCAAGTACATGTTTTTCTGTTCCCCCTCTTTCCAATTTGATCATTTCCATCTACCTCGGCTGCTCTGCTTCCGGCGTATCAGGGAAAAACATTTGTATCCTGACATTTTTGGGCACGAGTCAGGCTATAAATAGGATTTTTTCCATTTTGTTCAAGTCTTCAGAGATTGACTGGAGTCCTCAGGGCTTTTCTTGACGCTCACTGCCCTGGTCAGTGGTGAATCATGATGCTAGTTTATTTGCCTGTTTCCTGGCTGCATGGGCTATTGCATGCCATGCTGTGTTGCTAGCCCTTGGACTATCTGTCTCTTTCAATGTCACTCAACATCCTGTTGAAAATGGGGATGCTGCTGTTGTAGGGTCTTGTGTCTGTGTGAGTGTTTGGTGGTTAAACCTTGTCAGTGTTAGTGATGCTAATGCAGGGTAAAAAGGCATTTAAAGCCTGCATTAATGGTAGCAACGTCAAGACGGGTTTGCCTTGATGCAGTAGAAAATGTAATGTGTACAAGGTGCAGATGTGTGTGAATGGAGCAGAATATGCGTACCCAGGAAAAAAAAAATAAAACAAAAGAGTTACGGTGGGAGATAAAGAGATAAAAATGAAGACAAGTTTTCAAGAAATAAATAGACAAAAACAAGATAGAGAAGCAAAGGCCTTTATGAAACTGAGCCAGACTGTTTTCAATGCACCACAAGATGATGAAATAGGGTCTTTTTCAGAGCGGAAAGAAATCAATGTTGATGTTCTTTGATATCCATCATTTAGACTGGATCTGAGTCTATAAGGGTGAGGCAGAGGCCATAATACTTGGAACGCATGCACACACACGCACACACCATCTTCAATGTAAACAACTAGCCCCCAGGATAACCCTTGTGACATTGCTGTCTGTAAAAATCTATCTATCTATCTAAGGTTATTTTTCTATGGGTCATGGAGGTCAGAAAAAACTCTTCAAACCCAAGTGGGTAAAGTGGAGAGTGCACAGTTATCAAGCTTGCAAGAATCCTGTATCACTTTGTTCCTGAAAAGGTTACACTTGAGGACAGACTACTGGTTTCTTGAAAGTTAAGGCTGTTATCACAAATGATGTGTGGCAATGTTGGTCGTCCCACCACTTTGCTCCAAAAAAAGAAATATCTCAAAAACTACTGGATGGATCACCATTGCACAAACATTAATGGTCCCTTGAGGATGAATCGTTATGAATGTTACGAATCTGTTACTTTTCCTCTAGCATCAGCAGCAGGACAGAGTTTCAATTATTCAGTGAAACATCTCAAAATCGATGGTTTACAAATTCCCACATAACTGATACGTGATGCACTATTGTCTGATTAAGATAAGATTTCACACGTTCTTGGTCTTCTGTCCAGAAAACATTGCCTCATATGGACAGGTTTTTCCAGGCAACTCCCCACTGCCCCACATTAGAGAAAACACATCTGCGATGGAGCAGTTTAAGGTCCCAGAGGCCTGCATGCACCTGCATCCACACACATTCACAGACCCAGCTTTAAAGTACCAGTTGAACTCTTACAACACGGTCTTACTGTAGCTTCTGCAACAAAAAATGATTAAAAACCAAAAACAAAAAGGTAACCAACTGGGGCTCTGTGAGTCATAGTAAAGCACAGGTCTCAGAGCTTCATGAGGGCTTACATCCTAATCTGTCAAAGAGAGGAAGTGTGTATGTTTACACAGTCTCGTTGTGTAGATATAAGGCATGCATACTATATTATAAACCACTTACTGACATCATTCGCATTTTGTCTTGGGTAAAGAGAAAAGATGGGGAAATAACTACGGATGATGACAGATGCAGAAGAGCATAGAGGTCACTCTTATTATGAGTAATACAGCATTCACAGAAGTGCATTTCCTTTTGCATCATATCTTCAAAATGAATTATGCTCTGCTAGGAGACTACTAATGATAATGTATTTGTCTCTAGCTATCAATTCCAGCAATCAATTTCCTTCTCTCTCGCTATTGCTGTTTACTTTTATGACACATTTTTGTGCTGTGCTGCCTGTCTGTGCATTATTGCATCTATCTGAGATAGTTTTCCTGACAGTGACTTACACATCATTGAATTACATCAGTTAAAATAATCGGTCATGCAGGCAAATGAGTAAACTGTTGACAGCTGGTCACGGACCACATGTTTTAGGCAGCAATCGTCTGGAGCCAGCTGGAGCTTTCTATAATGTTGGTGCTGCAAGAACAGCTGTCTTTTAGTTTGAGCCAGATTGAGGAGCTACTTCACTTTTGCACTGCATTCAGAATGTTTGTTTTTCTTCTGGGATTAAAACAAAAACACCAGTAACTGAAATAATCAAAATGAATCTGAATAAAATGACATTATATTCATGTTTGGACAAAATCGCCTTCAATATTCGGACTGTTTTGAGTTTGAAATGAATTCACTCCGACCTCCCGGACTCTGTGGAAGCAGATCTTGGAAGATTTTCCTGTAAAGGTCACATTGTTGCTTAGCATTAAACAGCATCCGCTCAGTGACCTAGGCTGCAGCCCTAGAAACAATAAGTTACCCTACAAGACAAAATGTAATTTGTCAGTCTCGGCAGCAGAGTCAGGTCATAAATGAAGCCCTTATTTTAGAAATAACAGAGTGACTATTTATATTATTCATAAAATGAATAAAAGGTATGTTTACACAAAGAACCCTACATTAGCTAAAATTCTGTAGCTAATGGTTCCCTTATTCTGTCTCCTACTCTAGTTCACCCCTGTTTATAAATCCACCCACCCAAGAGATAAACATGAGAGCTAATGAAACAAAATTCAATGAATGGCCACTGGCCTGCCATGGAGTGGCTAAAAATACAGACAGCATTTCCCCTTAATCAGATTGATTAAAGTGCGCCCTGGTTGAAGCCCTCCCCCTGAGCCATCTGGCACATGAGTTTTCAGTGTATCATTGGACTGCTGTCAACACAGCTCACCTAAGCTGCCTCAGCACAGGTTAGCATGGCTATAGTGACAGCTGAAGTATGTAATATGAATGGGCACACTTTAAGGTTTCGTTTTACTATACCGCCTGGAAATAATGACCCAGTTCTAATGTGTTTCTCTCATGTGGAAAAGATGCCATCTATAGGGTCATGCTTTAGAAAACACACTTATTGTTTTCATGCCAAGGGTTAGATGAGAGGACAGTCTCATATCTGTATGCTAACTAAGAAGCAGCCATTCTGGACAGGTCGCTAGACTATCACAGGGCTAACACATACAGTAGAGACCATTCATGCTCACATTTACACCTACGGGCAATTTCCCTAACCCTAACCTGCATGCCTTTGGGAGGAAGCTGGGGTACCCGGAGAAAACCCACAGGGAGAACATGCAAACCCACCACCGGGGTTTGAACCCCCCCCCCCACCCTGGGTTCGAACCAGGAGTCCAGGCGACAATGCTAACCACTGCACCAACATGCCACCCTGTAGATTATCCTAATTTAGCACAAATACTTGAAGCAGTTATGTGCTAAAATATTTCTTGGTTGGGAGCGGGGACTTCCTAAGGTCTCCTCATCAGTTCAAGGCTCCGAGGCAACAACTCTAGGAAGTCACTGCTCCTGCCCGAAATATTCCAGCACAGAATCCCCCTTGACAACACAACTTTTAAATTTGTTTTTTTTATTACAAACATAATGCAACATACTAATAAACAAGCTTCAGAGGTGCTGGTAGGGGGATTTTTTTTTTTTACCAGAGAGTAGTTCAGGGGTGGCGTTTTTTGTAGGCCAACACAGAAGTTAACATCGCCCTAGTTATGGATTATTACACAAAATAAGTACTTACATAGATTGATTAGGTTCATTTTGTCTTCCTTTTAGAATTGTTCAATATTTTCTTATCTTCAGACAAAAAAGTGTACCAGATGTTTCTTTTACCTGCTTGACAGTTTCGACTGTGACTCCAGTCTTCCTCAGAAGTGTCATCTGACGAGTTGCTGACGGCCAGCTGATAAATGACACGTCAGCAAAACATCTCTTACACTTTTTTGTCTGAAGATAAGAAAATATTGAACAATAAGTACTTACATGTTTTGTTCAGCAAGATTATCTTCACAAATGAACAGCACGTTTTTGATGTTTGAAGCGTAAATGCAATCACCAGAAGTAAAAGCTAATGTTACGTAAACGAACTACACCGTGGTCGCATGACTTCAATGTCCCCATTGCAACGAGTCTGTAAAGGTGGTCAGCATGATGTTGTTCTGTAGGCTCATTTAGCCACTTGTTAGCAACCACCTTTTTTAAGACATGTTGACCTTTGCAAATGACAATTTACTAGGGGGTATTTACTGACATATTTTATGTTAAATCAATCGTCAATCAACATTAATTTCTATAGCCCTTTACAAAACCCAAAGGTACCCAAAGTGCTTAACAACAGTGTCAAATAACAATGAAAGTACATGAAGTACCAAAAAAAATGTTATGAAACAAAACCTGAAAGTCTCTTAAGCTTGTGTTAACTGCAGACCTCATTTCAGGCATCTACCCAAAAGCCCATTAAAAAACTCATTGACTTCACAACCTGGGAGCTGGGAGTGCAAAAATGCTAACTCATCTCCAGGTTTAAGGACTCATTATTCCCGCAGCATTCTATTACACACCCAAGCTAGTTGTTTCCCCTTTCCTCTAGTCCTTATGCTAAGCTAAGATAATTGTCTGCTGTCTGTAGCTTCATATTTAGTGTACAGATATGAGAGTATACTTAGTCTTCTTATCTAACTTTTGGCAAAAAAAAAAAACCCTGACCTGACAGGAATTACATCACTGTACATGACAATGTAAACTGATTTTTTTTTTAGGTAAACATAATTTGCTTAGAGGGCCTGCACTTCTTGCTCTCAATGGTTGCACAACTATTACAGATGAAGACATGAGCTAGTAGAGCATTGCCATGGGCAACAAACCCCTCCCAGCTGACCCTCCAGGCACATATCTTCCAAGCCCTAATCACAACTCCAACTCAGTCCCAGCTTCAATTATCTCGGTCTTGTTTGCACTCATAACAGATTTAAAATTAGTCCTGCTCTTGGGATGGACTCCTGTCTGTGGTTTATTCGGCTACATGTGAGTGTTTTGACTGTACACATTGGAGGCAGATAGGGCTTACTTTTAAAAGTCAATTGGAAACAAACAGTTAAAAAGTCCAACACAAGAGAGAGAAGCAATGAGAAACACACAGGAGGAAGTCTAATGTGCACACCACTGAAGATGAGTGCACTAGAATGAGTACAAATATCCTCAATGTGGCAATGTTAATCTCTATAAGGCATTAAAACAGGTCAAAATGGAGACATAATGCTGTTGACCGCACTTGCTATTACAGGGTTATGATAATGACAGTGCGGATACTGTAGAGTATATTTTGTTTTTGTGATATTATAAATCTCTATAATGGCTACCCAGATACTTTCCAGAGAATAAAAAACACAGTTGAAGGAATGGTGAAGTATAATAAAATGTGAAGTGCCGGTTATATCAAGTGTTATCATGTCCAGCCATCCTCCTCAGAGATGAAAAGGGTTTTTTCCACAGCAAGTCCCTATACACCGTCACACTGAACAGCGTCATACCCTATTAGTCAGAGCTTATACACCGGTGCTGAAGATGGTATTGTGACTGGAAATCTCATCACAATTAATTGGTTACAGATAAAACAACCAGCATGTCATCGTCCTATTATTTCAGCCCTACTTGATCAGCACACCAGTATAGCCATTATTCTTAAGCCTAAAACCTTTAGAGAAAACCTTCATCTTCTCTTCCATGTCTCTTCAGTGGGCTATAGAGTTTGGCCTCTAAGTGTTGAGGCTTTGTAACAGCAGCATTTAATGGATTTATGGCTTCCAATTAGGTGACATGTACAAAAAAGCTAATGATGCTTAAGTAGCAAGCTGACTTGTGGTACAGTACTGGATGGGGAGACCACTCACGTTCTGTTCTCCTGGAGGTTACACTTTATCAGTCCCTAAGGGAAATTCAATTCTGTCACTCCATTGTCATACACACACAGGCACAAACAGGACCAATACATGCATTAAGTGCAGCTTGGGGGTTTGATGCCTTGCTCAAGGGCTGCTAGGCAGTGCCCAGGAAAGCAAGCTGGCACCTCTGCAGCTACCTGTCCACACTCCATATTTGGTCCGGACAAGAACTTGAACCAGCAACCCCCCAACCCAACTGGGACTGAGCTACTGCTGAATCTTACATCATCTTCTCATTTTTCAGCATCGGTCTTTTTCAATTTCCTACCCACTTCGTAGCCACACTATACACAGAGGTATAGCTCTGAGGATGATTGATCCACCATTGTTAGTACAGACTAAAGTATCTCAACAGCTATTGGATGGATTACTATGAAATTTAGTGTACAAATCGGTGATCCCCAGAGAACGACGCCAACTGATTTTGGTGATCCTCAGACTTTTTCTCTAGCACCACCATGCAACCCAATCCCCCCCAAAATTGGTCAGTATTATACGTTTCTTCATACCATATTTATGTCTCATTTGTACATTATTATGTAGTAGATATGTTGAAACTTGATATTTTGCTTAGGAAAGGATCATGTTTTGGCCTAAAATACCCAGTTTTGGTGCCTCAATCCCCACCAGAAAAGCAGCAATGTCTCAGTAAAAAACAACAGCTTTTCATGGCACTATCCCAGGTGGGAAAATAGCGTTAGGTCACTTGAAAGGCTGCTGTAAACATAGCGATGACTCACCCAAAAAACACAAGTTTTGGTGTTTGTTGGTCTCTAACAGTGGTCTGCAGCTTGGCAGGCATGTCACCTAGGCAGTACAGCATCTACAATCCCCTATATTTCCCAAATAAAGTCAGCTAATATACTATGTCACTTTAGAAACTTTGATATAGTAAATACGAAACGTAAAAATGTAATGTATTAGTGGTTTGCAGAAATGTACAAACACCAACAATTTCTTACTGCAAATGAGCTGAGCCATGAGGTTAACATTTTTGGTTTTTAGTGAAACATCCTGACAACTATTCACTTTTTGCCATGAAATTTGGTAAAGATATCCATGGTGCCCATACGTACCGATATGAATATGGTGATCCCCTCATGCAGTGATATATAGCAATATCTACTACATGGATTGGGCAGTTTTGTACAGACATGGTTCCCAGTCATACATCTGACAACATCAGGAGGTTTGGTAAGGTCAGGGAAATGGAGGTCAAGTCTGGTTCATGCATGACTGTCTTATGACTGCACTGAGGGATGGCTGAAAAATTAATTCCTAAACTTGTGAGTCTACATAATCAAAAGCCAGTGGAGGTGGACACAATGAACAATATAGTTCAATCTAATACAAAAGATGTTAGAAACTTGGTTCAGGTTGGCGCTGACCTCCAGTCCCTGTAATGCTAGGGTACAGGTTCTGGCTTCAGGCTCAATATCATATGTGGCTTCTCAAAGGTAACCCTCAATGGAGCAACTAACTGTCAATAAATTGCACCACACACAAACAAATGCATGTTTCATAATCCACCAAAAAGAAAGCATGGAATGTAATTTCCTCTCAACTCAGTGGCTTTCCCACACTCTTTCATCTATTTCTAGTTTGTTTCTCTGGTTTCCAGCTAAGAGCTCTTCTGTGGTTTGCCCAGACAAAGCAGCCGTGAAGAGAGCATGCAAACTGGAGTCCTTGGCCTGATGCCTTTGCGATAGCTACCGGGGGAGGATGATAAGCACATGACAGAGCCTCGAGGAGGTTTTCTGAAGTCATGTACTGTTTCTGAAAAGTTTTTTCCAGTTCGTTTTTTTTTAGCAACATTAGTTGTGCGTGTTTTCTTTCGTCATAAGCATTACCCGGTGATTTCATCCATCATTTCGCCTCTTCACATGATTGTATCAATTGTGCTTTTATTGCATAAGCATGAATGTACTATCTTGAGCCTTAGATAAGATTAGCATTTAGGTCAGTGCACATAGCTTTTTTTTTTTTACACTCAATCTGTGATTTCGACATTTGGCTGGGATACGTACATCACTAACTCTCATGTGGATTTAATGGCTGTGCATTTGATAGTTGTTGTGAAAACATTGTATTGTTAAATACTGTTAGTACGTACATACCTACGAAAATGATATATCAATTATTCATTTAGAAATTACTTCTGCACACTTTCCCATAAAGGTCAGTGAATAATTCAGATGCTGGTAACCATTAACGCTGCACCTGATGGAATAGGGAGGTAAACCACAGTTTAGTACAGCTTAGGAGAACACTTTCATCACCAAAACCAATACTGCTGGGTGAGTTGTTGGTGTCGTAGATCTCAATGCAATCACATTGCTATGATGGAGGTCTTTAAGTGATCATATTTAGATGTATAGTCACTGCAGTCCTGCCAATCTCTGCTGGCGTATTAAATCAGACAAAAGCAAAGAACAATTTATGTTGTGGGCCAACTGTAATGAAAGTACATCTCGGTCCAATCAGACCCCCGAGAGACTGTTCCTGCCCCGGCCATGTTATTAATGGCGACCATAAAGTGAGTATTTTGCTGACAAAACCCTCTGGGTGCGTATCATTCACACCCAACCTTCAGAGTGCAAGTGACAGCCTGTATGTCATGCAGTCAATGATGTGCCTGAAAGCACAGAGAAACTGCATACACTGTTCCCTATGTGCGCACACAAACAGGTATAATAAACAAACTTATAAATGTACATCATTGTAGACATTTTTAAGATCTCGTCCTAGTCCTGGAATAAGCATCAACAGTGAGTCTTCACTCAAAGTAATAAATTCAAAACTGCAGCATAATTTCCTACGGACACCGCATGAACGTCAGCCTAGGCAACCAAGAACACTGTGACCTTTTCTTGCACAGACCTCTTGCAAAAGAAAGAGACTATTTGTATGCACAACATTGTGCTATGTTAGCCTAATCACAGAGCTCCCTTGCTGTTACACAGCCTACACGCAAGCCATCACACTGTGATTTCACCTAGTTTGGCGGCATTGCTCTGTATTTGCTGCCTCCTATCTCATCTCTTCTCAATCACCACATTCTCCATGCTGTTTCAAGTGCACAAAAGACAATTCATGTTTTGAAATCAATAACTGCAAACGCCATATGAAATGATTTGCATGCATGGGTCGGGAGTGAAATCGTCTGTTACAACTGAACAATGAAGCAGCACAAATCTGATAGATGTCAGCAATGTACGCAGGCTACATTAAGATGAGGTAAGTAGTTTTAGTCATTGTTACTGCTGTGCTTTGGTGGGTGGAGATTATTCAAGGTTTTATGATCATTACTGACAACTGCACTGCGCCTAATGGTTTCAGCGGCAACTTAGGGGAAATAGTGGTGAATGAGTGACCATGCACTTAATGGAATTCGCAGCTTTTAGAGAAACTTCATACATATCAGCAGCCATTATCAGAGCCACATTTATACGGCACAGGTTGATTCAGTGTAACACCAGGAACAGCAGCAACAGATATAATATTAATGTGAAAAATCAGCACCACAAAGCCCACTGAAAAATTACACTGTGGTCAGATACATTATGTCTGACATATAATAAGCCAACTGTATGAAAATGATTTTAGATATAACTCAGTTGAGACTATGAAAAAGTCACTTTAAGGTCAGACAAAGTAGCATTCACCATGAAGTCATCTTTTCTTGATAACGTATTTCCCATGCTTGTAAAGTGGTACTATGATTTCTTCCTGTTTCATGCAGTTGAGCTACGCTGTGAGAATAACACAAATCTCCATCTCTAAACCCGTGAGTGCACCCTGAGCCAAACCATCAATCAGTCGGACTTACATCTCCAGAATCAGACAGCAGGTGCTTCTGAAGAGAGCTCGCCTCCCTAACGAACCGTTTCTTAGGCCCGACCCGGTCCGCCAAGTTGCCCATAACGACTCTGTGATGAACCGATGCACTCCGCTACTCAATAATCTCATATACTCTCTTCGTTCTCTGTGTTTTTCGTTTACCTACACAACGCTTTTTTGCTTCCTCTCCTCCTGCGTCACTGACACACTTACACACACACACACACTTGACTTTCCAGAGACACAATTGCACCCCCCCAAACACACACGCACACACACTCCTCACACGTGTAAATCTGGGTTAGATCAGTTCCGTTTTGAGCAAGTGCTAAAATAGGATGACCTCCAGTGATGGAGAAGGGCAGGAGTAGACAAAAGGAGGGGAGCGGACTGTGACAGTGTCGGAGATGGAGCGCTTAAGAGAAGGAGACTGACTTTTGCATGATGAGGAGCCATCTGGGAAAAGCTGTATGTGGTGATATGTAGGAGTCACATATGTTGCTGTGAATCAGTGCAAAGTTCCAATCTTGGTCCACATGGATTTCTGTTAGTGCCTGCATCTGTGCATGTGTTAATGCATTGTACAGATATGTGTGTGTGAATGGAAGTGTGGGATATTTTTTTTAATGTAGCAATCCAGCACAAGTTATTTATAGAGGTATAAATATATTATTAATGCAATGTATTTCCAGCCCAGTCGCTAGAATAGAGGGATGGCATTGTATGTTTCTGCAAACCACAGATACCTTACATTTGTACGAATCATATCAATGTTCCAAAAGTGATGTAGTTCTGATTACATGTGTCATCTAGAGGTGGAGGGGATGGTGAAAGGTGTGACACCCCGCAAGATGGCTGCCAAGCTGCAGACCACTGTTTGAGACCAACAAACAACAAAACAAGTTGTGTTTTGCAAGACATTGTCAGCATTTCCAACACTGACTGTGCCACCAAAAGTGGGTATTTTGAGCCATAACACGACCTTTTCCTAACCATAACCATGTTGTTTCTTTGCCCTAAACATAACCACACATTAACCATGGTGTTACTAAAATGTAAAATTTCAACATATCAGCTTTATAATTACATACAAATGTTGGTAACACTTTACTTGAAGGTATCTACATAAGAGTGACATGACACTGTCATAACTATGACATGACACGGTCATGAACCTTTCATGAACATTATGTCATAAATATGTATGACTGCTGTCATTAAGTGTCATTTGTTTTTTGTAATGACAAGTTGACATTGTTTGGGTTGTCTTGATTATGACAACTTGACATTAATCAAAGTGACATTACCAGAAGTTGTCTTTGTCATGACAAGCTGACATGAAATTTGTTCGGGATGTCCTTATTATGACAACTTGACATTAACCAGGATGACATTACCACAAGATGTCTTTGTCATAACAACTTGACACTAACCAGGATGACATTACCAGATGTCTTTGTCATAACAACTTGACATTAACAAGAAATGCACCTCTTTTTGTGTTTATGACAAGTTGACATAATGATTATTATTGTTATGACAAAGACATCTTGTGGTAATGTCATCCTGGTTAATTTCAAGTTGTCATAATAAGGACATCCCAAACAAATTTAATGTCAAGTTGTCATGACAAAGACAACTTCTGGAGATGACACTTAATGACAGCAGTCATAAACGTTTATGACATGTACATGATGTTTATGAAAGGTTCATGACTGTGTCATGTCATAGTTATGACAGTGTCATGTCACTCTTATGTAGATACCTTCAAGTAAAGTGTTACCCAGATGTTACACATCCGTGGTCTGCAGAAACATACAACACCAAAATTTCTTCTAGCCATTATTTCTTACATATCCAGCATTTTCTGTGAAACTCATAATCATGCACACAGAAAAGCAAGCAAGTAATCAAATCAAAGATAAACTGGTATGGAATAGGGAAGAATCACCTTTGCAATGACATATAAAATAATAAGCATTGCTTCTCATCACACTGTCTCATTCAGCATTCATTATATGCCTGCATATTTTGTTTTAGTTGTGACAAGACAGGAGCAGTGTATCTATTAAAAGAAATGGGGACAGAAGTCTTCCAGGCAAATGCAATGTTTAACTAAAAACATTCAGTGAGCCAAAGACGGTGTATTAAATCTCCCTCTCTCGCTCGGTCTCTGTTTCTCTGTCTGTGTGTGTGCATGTGTGTGACCTTTGCACAGACAGGCCAGAAAGAGCAATTCAATTAGAGTCTATCACATAATAACACACGTTGCCTATTTCAGTAAACACAAACAAACATACACACACATGCAGGAAGCAGCAGAGAGGGTCAGCGTCACTCAAACATTTGAAACATGGCTTCATCTTCACCAGTCTCTTCCTCTCTTCCTCCACTTCACAGTGTGCCCTAGCAGCACGGCCAGAAGGTCAGCCACTCTGTAAGGACTCTGTCATCCCTTAATGATAAATGAGCACTTCAGCACTTACTTTGAGTGTACCTGAGAGAACATAGTGCCTTTATTGATTATTTGATAATGTATCAGTGTATTTTAAAACTATATATAGCATAAAAGAAAGTGGATTTTGACAAAAATATGATATTATAAATATAAAAGTATATTTTTATAGCATCTCTTACAGTACCTGTGAGAGAGATGAGCAACAGTACGTGCAAAGTGCATGCAGCATTTCACTGTGGCTTCTGTTTGGTCCCTGAGGTATGAAATGAACTGCTGACACGTGTATCAACTATAATACATGACTGCACATTTTGTGTATGAGTGTGAGTTGGGGGGGGGGGGGGGAATCTGACAGGACGGACGGAGCAATGAGGCCGAGCCAAGTAAATCTTAACTGGAAACAAGCACATATGCACACACAGTCTCTTTGTGGTTTCTCTGCCTATCTTCTTGTCTGTCTTCTGTCATATATACTGCACTTGTTTGGTATTTTGGGAGCATCCTTGCGAGGCTGCCTCAGCTGAGTGTGTTGCTAGAGAACAAATAGGTCTTTTCAAGCTTAGGGTGTCAAACTGTCAGAGGTCCCCGCTGCTATGAGTGTGGTCTGCGAATTATTATATTAACAGAGAGCCTCATTGAGCAAACAAAAATAATAGTTATACAATATAGATAATTTAGTAAGAAATGGTGCAACATGAAGAAGTAAACATCATTAAAAGCTACTGCACAACCCAAGAGCTGATACAACCATTTTAGCAGACCTTTTCTTGTGTCGTATAAAATCCCAAATTTGCCTTTAACTTACTCAAACTCTCTCCCTTTCTCTCCCATGCTGTCTTACGTAAGAGTTTCTATTTATATATGGTGCCTAATTGGTTAGACTGAATAAAATTGGAGCCTCTTCCTTCCTCTTTTCCAGCCTGGCGGGACAGATATCAGGCCCTTCTCATTCTGTCTGGAATTTCTTTAAAAAAAAAAGGCCCTTTAAAAGATTCATAAGCTCCTAATGAGGTTATGCAGCACATTTCAAAGCAAAAAATAGTGTGACAATGTGTGTGTGTGTGTGTGTGTGTGTGTGTGTGTGTGTGTGTGTGTGCGTGTGTGTGCAGAAGTGGCTGGGGTTTATATATTTGCTCAGTGAAAAGATTATCCATAAGAGCAGACATTTGCTGCCGCAACAAATTGCAGACAAGTCATAGTGGCTGGATAGATTAAAAAAAAGAAGAAAAGAAAATAGACCCTTCAGCTATCTGGTCTCCTCAGCTCAAATTTTAAAACACTTATGAGGCATTAAATCATCAGTTTAAGTGAAGAGTGATAAAAAGTTGTGGTATGATAAAATGGTTTCCAAAAGACCAAAAAGAAAGATTGCTTTGCTTGATTTGTTTGGGTTATTTACAAGATATTCATTTTGAGTTGGGCATTGTACCGTTCATGGTTTTAGCATTTACTGTCATGTATCAAGCAGGCTTTAGACTGGAATCCATCTTTTGAGGTGTACCGAGCCAATCCAAAGAAATGGTAACATATTTAAATAGATCAGTATCAGCTAAAATAACGTTGATCAAAATCTGGACATCCTGCATCTACTGCTAGCTCGCCTAGCACCACGAAGCTAGCTAACATTACAGCTCAGCCAAGGAGGACGCCAATAACATTTACATCTTGTACAGTCACAAGCACAAGCTTCTCTTCCAGTAATACGGTTGACAAATGGGGTTTGGTGGAAAGAAAATAGTTCCTAAATGAAACTGCTCACATCAAGGTCTGTGGATTAACTGTAACTGGGTCATGATTTCTGGAAAGAGTCATGTTTTTGGCACTTTGAGCACCACAAGCCAAGTGCCATCTAGTTCCAATATATTCAAGAGAAGGCAGGCATCTCTATGCCAGATATCTCCAACACTCTGCAACTCACACCAAAACAATCTAGACTGATAAATAGCACTACAGGTAAAAGGAAAAATATGCATTTTTGATTTGGGGGTGAACTGTCACCTTGCCTACCACTCAAAACTGTGTTTTTACCTTCTTGGCCAACAAAATACAGATCTCAAGATATTAAAAGACCAACCAGTTTGGTAAGGAACCCACATGGATTCAGATTCTACAAAAGGGTTCATTACTGGATCATGGACTCAATAAAAATGCCACTGAACCCCAACCCTACCCTTCACCATGGTGCCACCCAGCTACACATCCTCGTAAGTACATGAACTATAGATCTGCATGGCTAATATTTCAGCATGCTAATGTTGGCATGTTTCACATCAGGATAAATCCGGCTGGAGGCGATGGTGGTAAGGTCCCCAGACACAGAACATGGTGGAAAATGTGTCAGTGTTCTTACATCTACTACACGTCTTCTGTACATTAACAAAATGAGACTGGGAGGGGATGTGAAAGGGTGGAAGAAAGTGATAAGTAGAAGTGATTTGTGAAAACATAACGCATGGCAACATTAAAAGCATGATGAAAGCTGCAATTTCATTCCCTCTCTGCACACTTCTTGAATTCAAAAATGCAAAATGCTATCAATGGAGAGCAGCAGTGGAAAGTGAGAGGCGGCTGAAGAGATGGGGAAAGACAACTGGCTACCACCACCTGCAAAACATGCTTATTAGTTACAGCAGAGCTGCCTGGACAAAAGAGGAAAACATCAAGACTGATAAACAGCAAAACAGGCCTCAAAACTATGAAATAGTATCTGCCAAAAAACTGTCACATCTTCCTGGTCTGTTTGAACACAAATGATTTGATTTTTATTCAATCTAAAAACTACTGTCAACACACTGTAATGGCCACTGGAATAACCGACAACGACGCAGAGTCCCACTGATGAAGCTCAGCTTAAGTTCAATCAGGAAGACTTTCTTTGTGCTCATCCATTCACAACTCTCTCCATCACACTCCCACTGCTTCCTCTAATCAGCTGAGTATGGGTCTTCACTCTAATAGTTAGTCAATAGAACTTTGCCATGACCTCTATCAGCCAATCAGGATGCTACTGCAAAATTTTAAATCTGCTCTCTTTCCTCTGCTGCTGTCAGCTGTCATTTTAGACACCCTCCTCCACCCTGTTCACCTCCAGACATCTTATCCAGAGTCCAGGACAAGATCAACAAAGGCTCATCACTCTACTCATCCAGATCATCGGCACTTCTCCATCTTCCTCTCATCTCATCTTCACCCTCTCGACCACCACCAGCATCTAGACCCCCTCTCAACCATAGATTCATCACCCTCCTGAAATCATACCATCTCTATGGGGTCTAATCGCCAAAGACTTTCCACATTTTTCCTTCTATGCGCACATGGTAATACATTTTTTTACTATAAAAAAAAGAGTCTCCCCTGATTGAAATATTTTGGATGATTTTAAAAGTAATTATGTGGAGCGGAACTAAAATAAGAAATTCACCTTAGTGTAATTTTCAGTCCCAGAAAAATAAAAAAAAAAGAAATTCTGATTTCTGTAACTGAAAAACCTGGTTTAACACATGCAGTTTTTTTCATGGAATTAATGTGTATTTTTACATTCCATACCAACATATTTGTAGAAAGTCATGTTTTAGTGGTTTTGACATCTTTAAGGCAACAATATAATGTTTCCTTTTTACTGTATGTGACTTCAGCTGTGGCCATTTGTTTTCATACCCCTGACACAATGGGAAATGTGAGCCTTTAAAGTTTAATTTCAGTTTGCCAGTGTTGAATAACTGGCAAACACAGCAATTAAATATTAATTATTATGCCTTTCCCTTTCATCTTAAAATGGCAGCCAGAGAGGTGTTACAGGAGATGGAGGAGAGGATGATTATTTTTCATATTAACTATAAAAACAAATCACAATGTAAATGGATAGATGCACCATACTTTAACACCCTTATATTGTTTTGTACTGAATACTGCAGTACTATCCCTGGGTCACACAGTTAAGTGTTTTACTTGTGTCACAATTTTCATTCCACAGCCTTATTAACAATGAGGATTATTTTATATCTGAATAAATCAAATACTTTTCCTCCAAAAAATAGTGAAAGGTAGATCAAAAATCTTGGTACCGTGGTTTAGTATGTCTCTGTTTTGATTTATACTGTACATACATATATCAAAAACAAATGCATGTTGTTTGTTTGACAGAGTCAGGTCAGAGAAGGAGAGTAGACATTTTCATTAGAGCTTTCCGCTAATCTTTGTGTCTTCCCTGTAATGTAATTTCCACCAGAGACAATTGCCCTTGCGGCTCGAAGACAAAATAGGCTTTTCACATTAGACCCTCGTTTTCCCCCTTTTTCTTTTAAACAAATGCAAACACACGCATGCCTTTCTCTTACCTCCGTCATGTGAATAAGGTAGAATCTCAGTTCTTCAGCGTAATCTGTAAGACAAACAAAAAACAAAGACTTTAATATTACCAATTACCCAATATTTGTTGTCTGTTTCTTTTTTAACTCACTTCCTTCTTGTACATAAAGCAGCATCTTTGATTTCCAAATATGATTTTGCCAAAATACTTTTATTGACGGAAGGCTGTTACTTTGGGGCAGCCTTATAGGCCTCCTCCCATAATTCACTGAAGCAGCGCTCTGTGAGACAAGCCTGTGGGTCTGGAGTCAAGATAAATGGATTTAATCGAATGACCCCCCCACCCCCCCCACCCCCCTTCTCAACACAAACACACACTCACTCAAACATACACCCACACAAGCTATATATTGTGGTGATATTTACTATTTTATTTCAAGTAAGTGCACACACGAAACCAACATTTTGACTGACTGGCAATCCTGGCTGACGTTCAGTATCACACTGAGGAGCGGCTTGGCCCTGGGGTGAGATTTAAAATGATTAAATGTGTCCTAGAAAGGCAGGGATCATCCATTAAAACCTGCATACCTCCTTTTCTCCCTTCTCTCTGTCTTGTATTGATATATAAGAGTGTCTATGTCCATGAAACTGACATGCTTCAGTGCATTATTTAGAGCATGGCAAATAGGTGCATTGAAAGTCTGACAGGGCAAATTGACCAACTTAATCATAAAATGTTAGTAGATGTATAATAGTTTGTCATAAATCTACATACAAGTGCGGGAAAGAGCATTCAGATACTAACTAAATTTATACAGACTGTTGTGGGTGTCTATGTGATGACCCATTCTGATTTGCCTCTCCCTTCAGGAGCCTGGTGGGTGGAGTCGGGTCATCGGGGAGACTCAGCTCACCTGGGGCAGGCTGGCTTCCACCTAATTTGGTGTTTACTTTTAGTTTATCATGACTCTAACTTCCATTTTCGTGATGTAAAATAAACTTCTTTTTAGTTACAACTCATGTGTTATAGCCCCACTTTGTCCAGCCTAGAGCCAGGTTGTGACAGTGGACCCAATCCCAGCTGGCTGGACAAATTTTAAGGTCGGGTTAAGTTACCAGGCTTGCAGATTGGTTTAATAGTTTTGGAACAAACTATAGTATAAACTATGCAGGATTGTCCTAAAAACAATGTATAGACTCGCACAGAATTGTAACTCATCAATCATCACTTGTGACCCACTAAAAGTGTGTAGCAGAGTATTTTTCTGCAGAGACTCTGCCCTCTGCCTGTGTTTTCTTATTTTCTGTGCTGGAGACATTTACCAGTGTGTACTCCCACAGCACTCAGGTTAAATCAGGGCTTTATGAAAAGGTAGCGACCAGGTGCCAGACTGTACGCAGCACACATCCAAGAGACACAGCATTGAAAAAAATGAAGAATATAGCAAGACAAAATGCCAAATGAGAGGAAATCTGGGGTTGGCTTTCAATGCAGTAACAAGTAGCATAGTAAACCTTTGCGTAACCTGACCCATATGCTACAACAAATCTAGTTTGTGCGAATGTGTTTGAATAATTTACGATTCAAAGCAGAGTATTTAAAGGTCTTACACTTTGTCTAGAGGAGAGCTCCCAAACATGACACTCATCCTTTCTTCAGTTACTTAAAGGTGCTATATGTAACTCTGGACAAAGATAGTTGATTGTTGAGTCTCAGTCCCAGGTCGCCAAAAATGACGCTTTGGGTTGGTGGTTTAGTCTGAAGGCCGACACAACGCATAGGTATTTCACGACAAACTATCTTTCTCTAGAGTTACATACAGCAGACTTTTCGTGGCCAGCATGTTGAGTCTGTAAGCTTCAGCAGCCTTGGCTCTGGCTCCTCAGCACAACGGGAGTTTACTGACAACCACACGTAGAGAAAACACCTGAAGTCACCTCTCCCACATTTTAACAGACCTGTGCCTCTTCAGGAAGAATTCTGTTTATTATGGTCCCTCTACCTCCAAGCCTCTGCTCTTTCACCCTGAATATTAACGGCAGACAGCCTCCACAGGCAGCTCTGACTGTTTCTGTTTCTGTAAACTAATGCAGTCCAACAGAAAGTGGTTCTTTATATAACCAACAGCAGAGGTCACTGTTGGATATCTTTCTGTTGCCAAAAACTAGACGACTGCTGTCTTACAACATAGTGCTTTACAAAAGGCATGATGATGAAGTCCATGTGTTAAGTTTGAATTAAAGAATTGAACTTATTCTCTTCCCTTTCCATAGTTTTAAAAAGACATATTTACACATTTGTTCTGAAAAGCTGTATCCTTGAATGTAAGTGGTTTCTGACAGCAATTGCTACTGGTAAGGTAGTTGAAGTTTCAGTAATTCCCTGTCACTTAAATTCACTTTCTCACCAACTGACAGACAAAACAAAACAATAAAATCAAACATCCTTTGAATCACTGCATCACAGTTTTGTCTGTTGTATCATTTCTCCTGTAACTGTGCTGCAGTAGCTGTCCAAAGGCTCTATGAGGTCATGTAGATGACCTGGTGGGTGACGTCTTCTTACTATGTTTAGTATGATGATAATGACACATGGTCATTTTGGTTTAATGCGTGTTCAATACCTCACCAAATGCTTCCCACGCTCCTGAGGCTAGTATCAGGGTGACAGGAACACAGGAAAGCCCCTGTATTGAACTTGTACTGTGTCATTACATGCACACACACACACACACACACACACACACACACACACACACACACGTCAAACACACCCTTGCTGAAACAAACACAATCCCCCGGCGCCTCTTTCCTGAGTGACGCTGCCGAAGCGAAATAACAATGACAGGCAGCAGGGTGGAGGTGTGTGTCTGTGTGTGTTTGTGTGTGCGTGTCCTCTCATGAAACACACACACAGACACACAAACCCTACTAAATCCCCACCCTGGTGATCTCCGATTGTTTGGGTGAAGGGTGGAGGTCAGAAGTGGCCCAGAGGAGACAAGTGATGTCTGTGGGGAGGGCAGGGCAGCTCAGGCCACTCTCTATTAGTGATGCTACATTTGGAAGTGTGTGTGAAGAGTGAGGAGTGGTCACTGGATGCTTCTCTCAACAAGACCTTTGACAAAACCTTGTAAAATGTAAATATGTGTGTATAGACTTAGCCATACAGAAAATGTTCCTTAAAACTACCTTTTTAGTATTGGGGAAATTGGAAATATATTCATAAACAACCTTTTTTCCACAACAAAGACTAAAACAAAATAGAAAAATAACCTTAATGACAAATACTTGATGTTTGTAGATGTTTCAATTTTCATTAACAAGGCAAAAACTAAATGATCAAGTGAAGGGTGCACGAGTGGGCAATTAATTTAATAGTCTCATTTAAAGACATGCATCTGTGGAATCACACATTGTATGCTCCTAATTTGAAAAACAACGCCCCCCCTAATTTATCTGCATGACCTGCTGCACAAATAAGCAGCATCTTACATTGCAGTATGTCGTGACCAGTAACTTGAGCTAATAATACGGCGTCTTGGAGGGAAAAAGTAACAGGTTTGTGAGCTAAATGCATCCAAAATCAGACTGAAAATGACAACAAAAAGCTGCAACAGAACAACAAACTAGGAAAACAGGCAGGTATGCACTCCAAATGCCCAAATTAACAGTGATTTTCCAAAGCCTGGATATTCTGATTGATTTACTGTAACAAAGTCAATTTTATTTTCCCCTACAGGAGAATGACACCAGGTTCTGGCATTTCCTGCCATGGTGCCGCCTTAAGAGCAAGGCCATGTGGCTATGTGAGGCTACACTGACACCTATAGGGGGCTTTATCCATTGAGGGTCAGGCACAGCCCTCAACTGACAGAATCCAACCATAATCACTCAGCAATGGACTCATTTGCACTGAGTAAATACCTTACAGACCTCACAGGGTCACAGTGGTCTCCACCTACACTCACACTGACTCTGAACCTCGACGCTGCCATTAAAGTCATTACTCTGTCAGACAGAGCAGACAATCTCCTATCAATAACATCCTTTTAATACCTGCTATTCTGCTATATCAGTCCCATAATCCTGACACTACTACCCTACTGTTTAGCCATATCTATTGTCACTCAGCTTTCTGACTTGTTTTGTGGATAATGCCCTGCTCTGTATAACAATCAACTGACCTGACACCCAATACGACAGTCAGCTGAAGGAGAGAGTGATTATTACTGTTTCTCACCTATGCACTCATCATTTTTCAGTATCATGAGTCTGAGTGTAACCCCTCTTCTCTGGCCCTGTCCCAGACATGACTCCAAATGTTGGCCCTGTCTCCGCCCACCACTCTAAACACAGATATTTACAGTGAGCCCTATTTATTTGACTTGCCCGGGCTCTGTGCTGCCCTGAGAGCCAAACTATTCTCTCCACATCGCTGGAGGAGATGGCTGTTTACACCGAGGTGAAATAAAAAGACAAAGCAGCAGGAACTCGGGCAGTCTTTCCCTAAATATCCTCTGGTTAAGCTCAACTGAAAATATCGCTGTAATCATAGTACTGTGTGTTTATTTCTGGTGGTGTGTTTTAGTGTTACATTTCCCTTTTTTATTCTGTGTTGAACTGTAAAGAGAACTTTATGAGTGGTTTAACATGGTAACAGATAAGACTGTTTGAAGATACATTTACACATGTTGTAATGCTGGCTGATGTGTTGTTCTTCCTGCATGTGTTGATGAAACATGAATTTATTATCACATCAACATCTCAAACACCTCAACAGAATGTCACAGTTTGGCATCAGTGTGTTAAAGTGCACATACCGTCCTGGAGCCGGAGCTGTCGGAGGTACAGGGGACTCTGAAGGACGTTACACCTGCCTGGCTCATCCTCTCTTGTCACCAGCATCAGGTCACTGTAGATGAACACTGTAACCTACAAGATCGGAGCGGCAGAGATGGAGAAGGAAGAAAAAAAAGAGACTGAATATTATTTCATACTTCACATGCTCTCACCAAACCTTCACACCTTTACACCAAACGCACATCTGCAACGCAGTATGATGCACATAACACCACCTAACACTCAACAGGTCTCACCCATACAAAAGTTTCCGCCCACCTCATGTCCTAGCACAGGAAGTGCAGTCCACAGTTTACACATACATAATTAAGGCTATACGTATTACATCTAGTGACATCTTGCTTTTCGCCTGTTGAATGTTAGCCCTGTGCTTTCAAATATACTGACTCTCCACAAACTTCTCTTTTGTATTGCTTCACCCACTGGTAAAAAACAAAACAAAAACATAATAGCTGTGTGAACATAAAAAGACCTGATTGAAATATATTTTATTAAAGCTTGAACTTCATCAGCCCTCACCTTAGTATTAGTGCTTGTACTATTTTCTTTACTTAGTTGCTCCAAATCACAAATGTATTCTTGTAACACTGTAACTTTCTTATTACGTCAGATTTACAAACATAGCTGTAAAACAGTCCAATGAAACAACATCAATACATTAATATTAATCCATTATTTTTGCCTTACAATTAATTTTGTTACAACAGCTGGCTGATTTATGAGAAAAGTTAAGTTATGATGATTCAATGTCTGCCTTTATAGCCTTGGTGACACCGTATCTTTCCAGACTTCCTTCAAACTCAACACACTAAGCTTTAGGAGTGAAGGAAAATATCAATACACTTGAGAATCTCGATGTTTTGTGATACCGTGATTTTTTGGTTAATTAATTACATGCAAAGTCTCGTGACAGTGGCTCATTCTGTCTTGAGTTAAACCCCCCGACCGCTAGACAGCAGTGTTGTGATCTATCTAAAGCCATTTCACTCTTCAGCTGCAACGTAACAACATTACGCTAGCTTAAACACAAAGAACAGGGGCCTATGAAACAGGCAAAGTCATAAAGGGTGCACCACTAGCCCCTGATATTAAAATAATTACTCCTGAATTGTGATACGTATCTTCTTGCCAGATTCTTGCTAATACACAGCCCTATTAAGCTCACTTATCATACCCCAAGTACCCCCAACATAGTGTAAGAAAAATTATTGATCGTCCATTCATGGCTCATACATGAAGATGGCTTGATGTAAGGAATTGCTGTCAATGTGTGCAGAAGGGGCGCAGCTGCAGCTTAAATATAATTACATACCACTCCTTAGCTTCTACTTTAAGGAGAGTTTTATCAACATGTCATGACAGCCTGTAGCTGGCTTTATGCTTCTGCTGTGTTAAGTGGAAAAAGTCATGCCAATGAAGCATTTAAATGAAAATGAATGAAGAAAGGAACAAAGCATGAAAATGAAAAGTAAGAAATGGGCGATAAAAAAAGAAAATAAAGAGCCTCGATGTATGCATGAAAGTTGCTTATGCAAGCTTTTGCTTTCATGCCACTTAACACGCGCACGGTGTAATTCATGTAGATGGGCACTGTTTCAAGACAAGGCTTTTGCTTCCTCTGAAGGGTGAGATAGCAGTGAGGGTATTTCAGATGTAGCCAGTGTGCGGTTCGAATTCGTGCGTGTGTGTGTGTGTGTGTGTGTGTGTGTGTGTGTGTGTGTGTGTGTGTGTGTGTGTGTATGTGTGTGTGGGTTTGAGTGGGTGGAAGAGGATGTAAGTAAGTAAAGAACAAGGACAAAGCGAATGAGAGGCAAGCGACAAAGAGTTTCTATACAGAGAGACACACACACATACTTTTCATGCATACACAGACAAACACACTGTTCAAATGTGCATAAAAGGGTGCACAAAATGTTTGAATGTTTGTTTTATGTCTATGCTTTAACAAATACTAAGTCTGTCAAGTCAAACAAGCTAATAAATGCTAGACATCCAGGTCATGTGATACATGTAAGTCAACTTTGCCTTGTTTTACATCTGACAAGGCACAAATATCACATTTTAACATAATTACAGATGTATCCTGTACTAACTAACTGCACAACTACTTAACTAGAAATAAAATAATCAATTGGTTATGCTGAATGTCATATCAATAGCTGTCTTTCAGGGTTTTTTTTATTCTTTATTCGCATGAATACAATTTAATCCACTTAAAACTACTATGAACAAATTTCAGTTTGAAGTATTAGTGTTATTTAATCTAAAAGTCCATTTCATCCAAATGTCACTTTGGATTAAGTCAAATTAGTGTGGTGTTTTGCTCATTATTTGTGCTCACATATTATAATGAAAGTCGTACGTGTTTGTGTGAACAATACAGTTGTGTGTGCTTGCCTCCTGGGCAGACTCACAAAACTCTGGGTGAGTAAAAAGTAAAAGCTGGAACAACACTGACGGATCATTAAAAACAGCCTGTGTAAAGCAATGGAGAGAAACTCCCTCCTGACAAACACTGGCTGTTAAATATTTGTTTTATGACTGACCCCGGAGAGAAGCCAGATTACCTTCCATGCCAGCAGTCACTGCACTTCACTGCACCGCACGGCAAAGATTATCTGACGGGCTAAATTAAAGCAGTGCGGCAAGAGCTTAATTCCATAAAATAATAGTCTTGCCTCCGTCTTTTCTCTTTCCAAATACACGTAAGCTTTCTTAACATGTTTCTTCTGAAAATCATAATAATGAAATGTCAGAGAATATTCCCTCATTCGAAAGTCTGATTTCCAAATCCTCAAATTTCAGAATATCTACCTGCTAATCACTTGGAATTATCGTTTTTAAAGTTGTTAATTCTTCTGCCAAAAATAAGAAACTTAACGTGTGTCACAAGTTTTTCCGTTAGGGAAAATGCACCTGCGCATTTATCAAAGTCATGCAAATATTTGCAAAATAAATACCAGTAGATTAATGTGGCTGGCAAGCAAATGTTAACTTGAGATACAGACAGCTTTTCTTAGTGAAGTTGGCTCACCGACATTTCTTATATGATTAATTAGATAAGATTACATTACCGGATCTGGTTCTGGTGTTCAGTGCTTAAAAGTTTCTTTGAAGAATAACCTTCTACATGTTAATCTGTACGACCGCATTAAACATTGCAACTTCTTTTAATAAGTTCCTCTGACACCTACAACACTGCAGTACTTGTTACAGAATATAAATCTATATTTTAAATTTCTGAAAGTTCTAAAAGAATGAGCATCATTACGTCTGACACAAAGTCTTACATAATTCCCACTTTCACTTGTACAAGACACCTTTACATTGCAGAACACCATTGTGAGGTGAGGTTAATATATTGTGAAAGGGTCATTAATATACAGTGGAGGAGCTACTGTGTCTTTTGATGCATAAAACAGAATTTCTCCGTCAGTCAGATCTTTGGCACTCTCCTCTTTTATCAATTATTCAGTTTCTCTGACTCATGGGTCCGATAGTTCAGGGTAGTTACAAATTCTTCAGCGATGTTCAGACATCTCCTCTCCCATCCCTCCTCTCAGGGTTCTGCTTTATACTTGTTCTTCCTTTCCGCACACATATATAACTCGAAAACACACACACGTTTTGACTTAAGATGCACACTGGGGCAATGGAGCGTCACTTTTAGTTTGGGCACATAAACAAAGCACACAGCTGGTTGTGACAAACCAACAAAATGTTTGCCACTGGTCTGTTTGTCTCCTGCAATCTTAAGATGCTAGAGAGGAGAGGGGCTCCATCTCTCTGCATCAATCAAATGATAAAACTCTTTGAAAGAGGAGCGAGAAAAATAGCGTTTCCTCTTTCCTCAGATCAACAAGATCCAATCCTGTATCTTCAAAGAACCATTTTCCAGCTTCTGGGTTATCTTCAAATTAGTTTTAGATCATATCCTGCATAAAGTTTTGGATGTTCTTGGTCAACAACGGACAATCCTGTGCAGAATGGTGAGCAGAAGTTAAGAGCTACAAGACGGAGCTTTTTACAAAAAGCAAACACACCTAGCAAACATGGTCACAGAATTGTGTAATGTGCACTGAAATGACAATCCATGCATATTCTTACATCACACACAGACACAGATATACACATAGATTAACATCGCTGATGCCACTTACCTTGAGTGAGTGGTGCTTGCTCTCATGTAGTATCATCTCCTCAGATATGATGAGAGCTCGGCTGCAGAGGTCAAGAGGCTGGACACGGAGCAAAGACATATTACACAGACACATTAGGACACAAACGTTTTTGAACATTTTTTGATGCCCATTTACTGATAACTGATATTTTTAATCAGATATCAATCCATGACCACAAGCTCACATTACTCATATTATTACACGTAGCCTTACTGTCAAAAGCATGAATACATGCCAGCATTTCTAAAGATAAAAATCAAGTCTATAATATTTTGTTTGTTACAGACTATTAAAGATTAAAATAAAACACAAGTTTGCAGTACCAAGTCCATTTTGGCTCCTAAATCCAAACGATCTGCTAAACGGTAAGCCTTCTGTCTACTGTGAGAAACACAAGTGAAACCGACAGAGAGCTGCGACAGTGAGGTGAAATTTGTGGTCTGAGTATGACAAGACACTGACACTTAAAATTAACTAGTACAGCAATGTGGGAGGAGGGGACTTCCTTTCAAGTCCAAGGGTATGACAAAGGGCCGATTGAATATGTGTGTATGTGTAACATATGCATACTGTGTGAAGCAGGGTCAGGGCTGCACATTTCTATATGAATAAACAGGAAGTACCACCACAGTGTCTGCATTTTGAAATTGTAGATGGCTAAAAATCCTCAAGATACCAACTGTATTTTAAAAATTGCAGTATATGCAAATATCAAACAACTATTATCCTATCTCTTGATGGTCTCCTTTGGTTATTTAATCATATTTTCAAACAATATTCATCATAACAACTGTATACTGCATGTACATACAGAGAAATTAGGGCATTTATTTTGCAATGAACCACGACTTAACTAGTCCCTGCTTCCTGATTTGGACTTAATTCACCTTGAGAACAATACAAAAGTCTGCTCAATTAGCAAACTTTGAAGAATATCTATGTATTGTAATTTTTTTTTTCACACAGCAATTTATAGATACAAGTTGGATGGACCGTACAGAACATCACAATACAGTTCCTTATTTTATGTACTGTATCTAAAAGATAAGCTTAAAAAATAACCACAGACAGATGCACTACGTGCTGTAGCCTTAAGACAGAAACTCAGAAACAGTCTGCATATCTATTATGTGTAATCTGTGAAAACAGAGCCTCCATGACTTGCAAAATACAAGATGCTCAAACAGAAAGGTCAATGTATTTCATAACTGTAAACCTCATATATCTATTTCCTTTTGACCCAAATGTGCCAGGGGGAAAACCATCATATCTAGAATACCACAGGCTTTTGCATATATGCATTCCCCCGTTTGACCCCTAAAGAGTGATTTTCACAGCATCATGGTGACCTAGTGGTCTTAGATGCATTCCACATAACCGCTACAGTGCGTCCAGAGTTCAAGTTCAGCCGGGCATTTGCATGTCATCCCACTCTCGCTCCCTTTATATCCTGTCTGTCTTCTTAAGGCCCAGACAAACCAAACCAACTTCAGAAAACAAGCAGTTAGGAAGGCCCACTGCTGCATTGCCTGACTTTGCTGTGTCCCAGCCAAAAAACTTGCACTTGAACACACCACAAAGACTACAGCTGATGGTCAACCAGCATGTACGTCCTGCGCCTGCATGAGAGGACATAACTCTCTACACCAGCAGACAGCGCTAGTCTGTAATCCTCATTCAAAAGGGAAACTGGAAGGCCATCTTGACACTAGTTAGCCAGTTAGCACAAAAACAACACAATCCAGTGTTAGAAGAACAGAGCATATTTACCACGCACCAGTGAACAATAACACAGACCATCACAAACCTCTTCTGCACTAAACTGAACTGCCAATCAGAGTGATTTCATTCACCGACAGGCTCCGCCGTCACCAACACTGATTCAACATGTTGACTTTGACCAATAGCTGACCGTCAGCTTGGGGTGTCAGGGCCTTTAGAGCATACTGATGACAAATTTTTTCAGATTTCAGTGCATATAACCTAATCAGCTTGGATTAGAAAATGAAAAAAACGAAATAGTTTTTCATGTGGATAGATGAGAAGATCAATACCACTCCCACTTAACAGACAAATAAGTCTGTAGGAAGCTGCAGCCAGGAGACAGTTAGCCTAGCTTAGCATAAAACCTGGAACCAGAGGGAAACAGCTAGCCTGGCTCTGTCCAAAGTTGGCTTACCTGAACAAAGATGGGGAAGATAAGGATCTTGGGTGCCACTTTGACATATCCGTAGTTGGCATGTGGAGTGTGTGAGCGGACAATGGTACAGTTCTGGTAATTGGCAAAGTTGGCATTCTGCTGTTGGTAGCCGGGTACACCGGCGTTAGTAGAGGTGGACGCCGTCTTTGTTGTCTTGGAGTTGTTAGAGCGGCGCAGGAAGCCAGTACGGCTGGAGAGACCCCCACCGCCACCGCCACCGCCACCACCACCACTCTGGGACTGTGAACCAGAGGCCTGCCGTGTGGGGTATAACCTGGCAGCTGTTCAAGAAAAAGAAGAGGGGGAAGCAGCAGGGGGTAAAGACACAGATTACATGTAATTTCTTCAGCTACATGTGGTGTGTCAGTAATCATCACTTCATTGAGCTCAGATAACACACACATTTACTTTCTTAGAGAGAGATTAGAAGATTGATAGGACTCCCAGTTCAGGAGACGTTTAGTTTAGCTTAGCATACAGACTGCAAATGGGGAAAAAACACCCAGCGTGGCTCTGTGGAATAGTAACAAAATCCACCTACCAGCACCTTTGCAGCTCACCAATTAACCTTTTTCTCGAATTCGTAGAAAAACCAAAGTGCAAGAACGTCAAACTGTGGTTTAATGGGGGTTTTAGGGGGATTTTGTTACCTTAGCACTATTTCCCTGCTACATATGTGTCCCCATTTTGGTTGTGGTTAAAATGAAATTTAGCAAATCATTGATGGTCTTGATCTGAACAGTTTATTTCCTTGTCTTACTGTTTACTAGCTACTTGTGTAGACAAAATGACTAAGTATCAGCAACTATACGACTTTGACTGTAGCTTCCTCACTGCTGGCCCATGTAAAAAGTCAGAGACCTCATGAGACCTCAGCTACAAGTGCTACTAAAAAACAGTGTTTTCAGGGACACTCTAACACCAGAGTAGAAACATTTGCATGGTGTGTGTTTGCCTAACAGTGCTCCATAGTGTTGAAGACAGAGAATGCATATTTGATATCTTAAGCTGTTATATTGGCCAGTAAAAAACAAGTGAACATAAAACTGATGATAATTGTCTGTGTGTGTGTTTCACTGACAAAGCACTAAAAAAAAGTAATTGTAAAAGTATTTATAACTTGCTGTATTTCTAAGGTCAGTCTTATTTTAGACTCTATCAGGGTGCCAAATCTTAAGTGAATTTAATCAGACTCATTAAAATAACAATTACCTGTAATGTGAAGTCAAAAATTAGATTAACATTGGGCTACATCCAAAAGAAAAATAAGGCACCAAAGCCAACGTAAACAAAGGCTTTCAGCCAAAATACTCAACAGAGTTCACTGTGGCCTTTGACAAAACACTGTGTGAGTATGAACAGGTCTTACCTAACGTTCCCTGGTTGTCTTGGTAAACAGGCCTCAAGATCTGAAAACAGAATAATATTAAATTACATTAATATTAAATAGGCTTGTATCAGCACAATGATATCTGACATCTAATCCATAGCTTAGAATGGAATGGAGCCAAAAGACGTCAAAACAATGACATGAGATACAGTATGCCATTGTTTTACTGGGGAATTGATACTACAGTATATTGATAGTCTTAATACAAGTCTGATCTTAACTTTCTATAATGTGATATCTGGACAAGAAGACACACTGCATATCCTTAATTCAATAAAGGAGAACTGCCAATAAATATGTCTTACTTGTGTCCTACACTTTCTTTTGCTGTGTTGCTATGCCATGAGTTTGTGTTAAGGGGTCGGGCTGGGCGTTATCATGTGTGGTTTCTTGCATGACATTGAATTTAGTGTCTAGTACTCAGCTGAGCCCATTTGAGTTGAGCTGGACTAGAGCGAGGCAAATTAGAAAAGGCTGCCACTACATCACATGTTCAGATGTAAGGTTTCAAGCATGTCATCAGCGTGCTTTTCTGACAGCTTCTTGTGTTAAATATCTCTGTAATGTGGGCTTTCGAAGCTCTTTGTTTGCGAACTAGAGTATTGTGTTGGTGTGATATGTCACCAACATGACCCATTTCCACAGGGCTCTCAGTATATTTAGCCTGTGATGGCCACCACAAATTCTTGCCAAATCCCTGCCTCCTCTTTTGTTTGGGACTGAAGTGGTGGCTGATTGAAGGGGAACATTTCTTCACCATGAACAACTTGGGCATGTGCGTCTAATCTTTTTCCAGAGGCTGACTAGACCACTCGACACTTTCATTTTGTCAGTGATTTCTCCGAATCTGCCCTTCTTTTTCCTTCTAAAAATCAATCTCACCTTATGTGTGGGATTGTTTCACGACACACTGTCTCTTGCCGTGCACTATAATAACTGAAACTCAACTTGAGAGACATTCACAGGTGAAGATGGACACTACATGAGGCACACACACAGACACACAGACACAACAGAAACACACACAGCTCCAAGTTAAAAACAGACACAGAGGAAGAGATTAGAAAATAAGATATTTTAACTATATGAACGCCAAAGGATTTAGTTAGTTAGAAATGTTTTAGAAATGTTTTAAAAGTCTTGAAAAATAGTGGAGAGGGCACTGCTGCAGGGACAGTGACCCCAACACATGTTGAATGTTTTGGTTTGTTAGCCTGAGGTTGTTAATGGGTTAGTATTGTATTATTACAGTTTTGTTAGCTGAGGAATTCAGTTCAGTCTTTTTGATTTAATGAGTTTGCTTTATTTTTGTTTTTATGATCAAAGCTTTTACCTCATATACATGTCACTGAATGAAAAAATAGGTACATGCTGTATAAAATGTCATATACATGTCATACTGTGCATGTACATGCATGTTATACTTAAACTGTATATTGTGAAATGGACCAGTATTGAAATATGCGTACTACTTTTGTTGAATTCTTCCTCTTTCTTCAATGCCAGAACTATTTGTTATTAAAATACTGATGTATGATCCACGGCACACAGATGATTTATCGATTCTATGTGTTATCTGTAGGATAAGTTACTTCAGATACATCGTTCTGCTTGGTTTGTAGAATGTAAGGAAAGAAATATTGCCAAAGCTTCACATAGTATAGGCATACAGTATATTATTAACAGCTATAATGTATGTTATTGTCTTCTCTTCCTTTTCAGTCTGCTGCCACATATCTACATTAGGCTGACCTGTGTGAAGTATATGCAGTGTGTGTCTTAAAGGGTAACTGTTTTTTTTTTCAACCTGGAACCTTTTTTTGCCATGTTTTTGTGTCTAAGTGACTAATGGAGACAACAATTTTTGAAATTGATGCAGTAATGAGCGAGGCAGCCAGCAGCAGCGGAAAAGGCTGCGGTGTAACGTTAATGGGCAATTGTGCACCATCCACTCAAACTGTCTGTTTTTGCCACTGACAGGTTCAGATTATTATTCTGAGTGTCTGACAACATTATGGAAAGCATCCCTACTTGTTAAAGAGTAAAATCCTTTTTGTTGAACCAGACACAGCCCTGAAATCTCTGTCGCCAAACCCACCAGACTCCATTTAAATAAACAGTAAATTTTTCAGCATAAAACTCACTTCATTCAAAGTGGAACAGGAACAAAATAAAACTCACAAAGACCATCTTGGTTCATCTTTCCACTGTCGTAACAATCACTAACTCTGGGTTGGTTAAAATAAACTCTTAAATCACAAAGTTAGATGTGGAAATGTGCTGGCTCTATAAATGCTAAAATTACTGTTAATTTAAATGGAGTCTGGTGGGTTTGACTATAGCCACTTTGGGTCTGTTTCTGTTTAAACAGGTTTAAACAAAGGACTTTATTCTATAACAAAAACGTCCTTCTCTGTAGGATTGTTTTCATAATGTTGCCAGAAACAGTTTTCACTGATGCCACCTGCAGCGGTCTCACTCAATACAGGAGCAATTTCAAAAATTGTCTCCATTATTCACTTAGAAAGAAAAACATGATACAGTCCAGGTAGAAAAATATCAAAGTCTCCCTTTAAAGCACAAACAGTGAGATAGCAGTAACCCAAATGGCCCACACACACTTTACGAACAGTCCTTCTATCTATCAGCACCGGGGATGAAAGGTAAGGACACATATCTAGGATGAGCCACCATATGACCATGGTGAGGATGAGGAGGGCGAAGAAGATGATGAAGATGCAGTCCACCACCAGTCTGCGGTACCTGGCTTCCAGGGTTGATGGGGGCCAGGATGATGTAGTTGTCCCCGTTGGATGCCTTCACTCTGGTACCCTTTAGTGTGGCGGTATGAGGGTGGTGGAGGTGACGCGGTTTCCCATCCAGCTCCTCGGCCGACCCTCCCTGGGCCCCCCACGCCAGGGTCCCTACGCCTATACCGCTGCTATTTCCAGCTTCTGTGCCGTTGACCAGCAGCCTGCGGGTGGCAGTGGCACGGTGGTGGGCTGGGAGAGGCGGCACAGCTGGGGGGGTTTTGCTGGTTCCAACGTCTGGTGCGCGCCTGCGAGTCGGGGGTGAGGGGGCGTCATAGTTTGAAGTTGAGGGCTTGTAGGAGGGCCGATGGATGAGGCCCTCAAAACTAGGCTTAGCTGAAGGGCCTGTGCGCCACACCACCAGTGTGATTTCATTGGCGCTGGTTCTAAAATGAGAAAGAAGCATAATGATAAATCTGAAGGAATATAAATTCTCGGTATATATTCTGTGAAAATGCAACATCAACTGTACACCCTTAGAAATAAAGGTGCTAACTAGAACCATATAGCATTCTTCAACTTGTTCTCATAGAAAAGCCTTTTTTATAAAGGTCTCACCTTGAACCCTTTCAGAGGTTTCTGCCTAGAAGATACATTAAGATACAGAAGAACATAACCTAGAAACGTGTGAAAGGTTTCACCCAGAGCCACCTATGAGAGGTTCTTTCCACCTTCTAAGGGTGCTAACAAGAATCCCCCCACACTTTTATAGAACAAGGGTTTCATCTACAACCTACCCACGGGTCTCTAAAAATAGTCATTAACTACATTACCTATACTCTAAAAATGATTCATGGGGTTGGTTGATAACACTCAAAATAATTAAGTTTTTCAGCATAAAAAATGACATTTGATTCATCAACATGTTTAAGTCAGTTGACAATTTATTTTAAGAAGTTGGTTAACATTTTTGACATTTCTGAGTAGGATGGACTTAAAATAAATTAGTTAAGTAAAATAATTTGACCACTAAATATCACCACAACTTTTAGATAAATTAAGTTGGTTCAACTTAATTGAGTTTGTTTAGGTCAAAGCAAATCATGTTGGTTGTAGTAAAATAATTGGGTTTGTCAGATTATAAAATAGTCACAGGATTTACTTAATAAGGCCAGCCGCTTAAAAAGATGCATACAAATTGTTAACTTTATTTATTTATGTAGTTAGTTAGTTAGTTTAGCTAGTTCTAGTTTATCAGGTTATCTTGGGGCCAACTGAACTTGTCCAGCAGCCTTGGGCTTCATGAGGCTCCTAAATGGTTGATGTGATCCAGCTCATCTCACAACAATTATTATTCGCAATCACATTTTTAGGGGGTGGAGACTTCCTGAAATCATTACTACTACAGCCTTTACGATTTCAATGGTGCAGTAGGGCTTAAATTACATTAGGACCAAATACAAATTGCTAGTTACTAGGTTACCAAAAGGAAAGCCATGAGGTATTGTTGGGCATGAAATGATGCTTAAGCTATGGACTATGGCAGAACACAAGTAAAATGGATTTAGTAATGGGATTACAGATACCATTTGAAACATGGGTAAACATTTGAGTATTGGAGGGTGAGGATCTTTTAACATAAATAAATAAATAATCCTTGACTCTTTCTTCAAAAAGGGTTCTTTAATTGAAGTTAAAATTGGCAATGCATTCTTCATTTAAAGAACAATTTTTGAAGAACGAGTCAAGGACTATTGAAAGCATGAGTGATCCTCACTCTCTAATACTCAAATATTTACCCATGTTTCAAATGGTATCTGGAATCCCCTTACTAAAATAATCTTACAAAGAACACTTGAATAATGTTTTCTTCAAGACAAGGTTCTTCAGAGGCAAATAGCTCTGGGTAAAACCTAAGCTCTTCAGGATGACACCATTTTGAGCCCTTGGTTCTAAGAGTGTACATGTATCTGTAATTTCTTCTGTAAATCATTTCAAGTATAATTCAAATCTTTGTTGAATATTTGCATACGATTGTATTATAGTTATAGGTCTATGATATAAGAATGTAACAAAAGTAAAAGTACAGAGCAAAGTCTATGTAAATCTGTTATATTATTTACTATTAACTGAATCATAAAAGTACTTATGGGAAAACTCAGTGAGGAAAGAAATGGGTATGAAACACTTAAGTATATATCTAAGATTGTTGACTCCTGATAAATCACTGACATCATATTGCACAGTAACTCATTGTGGGTCGCTTTGCCCTAAAAGCATCAGCTAAATGAATGTAATGTAATTTAATTTCCACCTCATCTCACTGTACAATTAATTCTATGGCTACAGGCATCTACATGCAAAATTTAAATGAATGCTCTTTACATACACCACAGGTTTTGTTCAGGCAGTCATACATATCTAATGGCTCAGCTTGGCCTGTCACTCAACCACAATACCCATATTAACTCCTTAAACCAATCAGCCCATCAGGTTATCATTACAAATCACTGATCCTAGGTCCTGAATAAGCCTGTGAAAATGCTTCTCCAACATTTTGGTGTAAATCAGCCCATAATCCTCTGGTGTGTCGAACTCATTACCTGATAGCATGGGCTAAGTCCACACATTTCCACTGCTCCACTGGCTGACCATTTAGCTGCAGGAGAGTGTCCAACTGCTGCAGACCTGCCTGATCCGCTGGACCCCCTGCCAGAGTGAAGAGATAGCAAAAGTTCACATGATTACACACTCTTAGTTGAGATGAAAGCAATCTAGGGTTACAGCTCCTTTATGTTTCAAGCTTCCTCCTTCACTATTGGAGGTGCAGAATGGCAAATTACCATACAGATGAAACAATAAAATAATAATCTGATATTGAGATGCTCTGTTGTTTTCTGAGGCAAAATTCAGTCGGTATTCCCTTTCATCTCTCCGCAGGGACGGTAACGATGTGCTCAGCTCAAGATTCAGCATTTTGTTCAAAGACGCAGCAGCGGGGTGGACGTCTGCCAACACGGGGGCTTGACTCCAAGTCGTCCATTTGACGGACAGGCTCCCCTATTAAGTTCAACACCCTGCTGACTGAGCCGATGCTAATGGTAATTTTCCAAGTTACAACCAGTGAAATTAAAAAACATGAATTAGCCACAGGTGCCAGGTGAAACTTTCATGCTGATGTACAACTAAAGCAACCTTTACGGTAGTACAATCCATTACCATATTGTTTACAAAGTCCAGTGTCCTTAAATTGGAATACAGGAAAAAAAATCAATAGGTTCTGACTTAGGAGGCAGTTCAACCACCTGCTTTGACACCATATACTTTATATATCGTATCACAGTGTGCGGCCTCAAGCTACATTAATGTCATAAATATTAAAACTAAAAATATAGTGTTGGCAGCCCTGCAAGTGAAAATGGAAAACATCCCTTACAGCCAGACCGCATTACAATCAAATCTACTCTGGTAAAGTAACTTTGTTTATGGCTGCTTTTAAATTTACAAATGTATAATTTAGGGAGTTGCAATGAGAAATGCTTTGTAAAAATTAAATAAAGATTGTTCTGTCTTTAAGTGTCTTGGGCCCAAAGACAATGCAGAATAGCTAGGACCTTAAAATTTAAACAATAGCGTCTCTCTGAAAAGTTGAGTTTCATTCACACAGACATGTTCATGCAAAACTTGCCTGGATCAACAGCCTGCACCCTCACAGGGGAATCCGAGCAGATGGTGAAGCCATATCCATCCTTTCCTCGAAGGATGGTCACCTGTAGGACACACACGCAAACACACACAGTCACTTTGTGATAGGAAGATGGGACCCCTCTGTCTCTCCCTCCCCCAACTACCTGAGGAACCAAAAGTAGCATGCTGGCAAAATAATCAACTTCCTTCCTACAGGGCGATTAAGTAGATTTGTATTCTGCTTCTACTTCCTATTAAAACTGTCTTGACAGCACTTTCCCGGTGAACCCAATTAGCTGCGTTAGTGGGAAAAACAACTCCAAGAGATGGAGGAAAGACGTTCTTTGTCTAGCAGTTGGGGTATCTACTGAGCGCACACTGTCTATTTATTCAGACCTATACTCTGTCATGTGTACAGTTGGTGCGCCAAAATAAAGAGAAATATAAACACAAAAAAATGCTGTGAAAAACAGAATGTCTCTGTCACAGAAAAACATAAACATTTCACAACTATATAGACTTTTACTGTGTTTGACTACTTTTCTTTCCCCTACATCCTCATCACCAATGCAGCATGTCATGGACTTTACATTTCTCTGCTGTTTAAAACTGTGCTGCATTTACAAAATTACTCTTTTCTTTGTATTCATTGTGGATTATAACCTGGTTTAAAACACTCTGGGGAAAGGGACTCTACTATCTTTTAGTATTGATGCAAATTTCTGGGTGTCTTTGTTTTAATAGTTTTTCATATTTAGTACAAATAACTGAGAAGAGTAAATGTAGACTGTTAAAACTTTTTTTATGTTAGTCCCAGTGAGCTTAAGAATTTGTTTTCCAAAGCCAAAGCAGCATAATTGGATACAGCAAGTAATTGTGTATTATTAAACATTAAGAAAAATGTGGTCTATTATGAGTTTATTTTTCCTTCTTAGACTATTTTCTTAATATTCTTAATAAAAGTAAACAGCTCCACAAAGGGCAGTAAGGATCGTAAAGCCAAGTCCAAATGTTGTAACTAGTGCACTCCGAATTGCTGGATAATATGCAAGCATCAAGGGTAGATTTTAAATCCAGTTTTATGTCACATCAATACTGCATAAATACAATCTCAGAGTTACGATACATTATTTAGAAATACAACGCGCAGACACATTTGCTCAAATACACCAGATTCACACACACAGACAGACAGACAGACACACAGAGACAATGCTGATGACTCTTTCCCGTTGTCTCTCTTTCTCTTTGACCCTGCGTCGTCAAACATTCGGTACCTGTGCCCGAATGTCTGAGCCAAAGTCAACAAAGTTCCGTCCAAAACATCGCACTTTCCATCTCATCTGCTGACAACCAGGGGCCCAAAACACACAGACACCGCCCCCAACGACCCCCAGATTCCTCTTTTTATTTCTCTCTCTTTTTCTAGCTGGTGAAAACATGTACATGCGGCTAAATTACAGTCGACCCAAGATGCAGCGACTTGCAGAAATATGGTGATTATTCAGGGGCCTGAAGCCTGTGATGACCCTAAAATGTCGGGTACGATTGCGGTTTCTTATAGTCCAGTGATTTTATGTGCCCTGTGTCACTGTTTGGGGCCACAATTCCTTTACCATATTTGTCTGCCCTTCAGTCCCTCCAGTTTCTCTCTGTTTCAGTCGATGTCTTAACTGACACTGCTGAAAAAATAATTGCCATGATACAGAGAAAGACAGCAGATTTTGTTACCTGCTGTATAAAAGAAATCAGGATTGCTGTCTGTTTTTGTACGCCTGTACCCTCTTTGATAAGCTGAGATTGTTGCCCTGCACTGTGTCTATATTTTCCTATGAAGACGGACGGATGTAAACTAATCCTCAAGCCTGGCTGTGTGACAGAAACAGAAAGCAAAGAAGGAGATACACAGAAACTGAGAGACTGACTGTAGGTGAAGAGAGATGAAAAGATGATAAAAAGGGATGAAGTAGATAAAAGACGGATTAAATAATGGTATAAGAGGGCAGTGGGACTTGAGACGGAGCAGATGACAAAGACAAATAGAAGCGCAGATGGTATGAAAAAGACATTTCACTGGAATTAAGGAAGACAAACAACAAACAATCGAACAGTTTGAAAGATGGGCTGGAAAATTAATGTGAGGGAAAATACTGAAAAGCAAAGATGGTGACTCAAAATTAACAGAAATGACAGAGACATCGATCTGTCACGCCTCATCCATCTGTCTATCCATCTATGTCTGTGTCTTTTTATCAAACGCTGTCTCAGACATTGTGTCCTTTTTAGGCAAACTCACAGAGCTGCCTAATTTGAACTGTTTACTCCAAACTCCAGAGCCTTTACAGCATTAATTAAATTTGTAAGCATAGCTGAGTCCAACCACTTGGACTCCTCTATGGTCTGCCTGGGAGAGGCAGTCCCATGCCCCTTTTCCACTTCTAAATGAAAGCAGAGGGATTATTTTCAAACTGGAGGAGAAAAGAGAAGACTAGCCTGGGAATACTACAAGAAGTCAGTATGAATGTTCTTTAAAGTGAAGTTTTTTTTCTTCAGTGCATCACTCACAAGATGTATTACTGAAAATGAATGAAGATAAACGAGGAAAAGTTCCCTGCATGCATTAAATATTTAATTTGTATGAGTAGGGCCTTATTGATGAATTAATAATTCAATCAAAGGGACTGTGGTAGAACTGACAAGACTAAAACGAACCATTTTAACTCACTTGTAATGAATTTAGATGTGCCCAAAGGCAGTAAACCCTGTAGCTCATGTGTGTGCAGTATGTGTTCATGCATGTGAGACAGAGCTTCTCCCTTTTAACATGCATGCCTCATTGCTCCACCATCCTTTCAGACATGACTGCATGAAGCTACGAGCAGAAATCCTGCCAGTCTGATGATCTGATGATTACAGGGCATGTAGCGTCTGCTTTCCAGCAGTGCAGCAGAGGTAACATTGACTGCTGACAGCTCTGCTAAACGAAATCTACCAACCACACAAATGATATACGTATACGTCATATCACCTTAGTCTTCATTGTTTTACTCCCTTCAAAATATTCAAACATTGAAATGAAATCATATTCTGTTTCATCACATTTAATTTCTAAGTTAAGTTCTAACATGCAATTCAGATGTGCATAAAGTGGCTTATATAAGGAGAGCGGCATCGCTTCATATCATGGCAAATGTTTTTCTCCTCTCCTCCACTCCTGCAATCCTTCCCTAACTATGTGAACAATAAATAATGTAGCAGACAGAAAGCACGTTCTGCCCTCTCTACAAGCACACATCCCTTACAGTCAGTTTTTCCTCTCCGGATGTTTTGGAGAAGCAGTTGAAAGTGCATTTTCTTCTGCGCGGTAATGGCAGGATTTGATAGTGTGCAAACAAAGATATCACCACATAAATGTTTTGCATGCCGTTTTTGTTTTAGACAGTTTGACAGCTATTGTTGCGGCTTTATAAATTATAAAATGTAGCTTTTGAAAATTAGTTATGAAAGCACTATTAGAGACTGTGACTATCAGACTCTGTTTTCATTCTCCAAATCTCTCACTCACACCTGATGCACCCTTCCTCTCCTCCCCCTACTCTATGGAACACACACACACACCTGAGGCAGCCTACATCCGATGCACAGGTGGCACAGCCCGTGGATAGTGTGCATCACACCTCCGCCTCCTCCTCCTCCTCCTCTTCCTCCCCCTCCTCTTTCTCCAGTGTTCAAGTCTGCAGCCAGCACACACACACTGCGACGGTGACTTTCAACCTGGCCGGCACCTCTGCATCCCGAGTATCTCCACAGCTTCCTCTGTGCGGCTGAGTGTGTGCTCCTGGGGCTGTGCTCCGACGGCTGGGTGGACTTGAGTGTGTTGTGAATCATCTCAACAGTGACAGCTGCCCAAAGAGTGGCTGGGGTGGCTTTAGTTTTGCAGTGTTCAAAACGTCCGATTTCCAGGTGACAGTTGAGCTGTGGCTCTTGATAATAATATCGGGTTTCACCTTGCTAGTGTAACAAAAATGTGTCCTTGGAGACTTTATTCAGCCAAACTGGCCCCTTCCCCCAAATGAGTCTAGATTCAATTTTCTCGGTAATAGTCCTTTCTGCAAAATTGGCGTCGATCTGCCACTGACCTCCAGCTGCACTGTTATCCATCCAAGGCTCCTTAGTAACGACTCCAGTCATGAATGCACATTTTCATGAGTCTGTACCTGTCATTTCATCCACAACTTCACCTCTTCCTCTTTGCTCTTTTAAAACCTCAGGTCAATCTCCCCCTCTTCGTTCCTTCAACTTTCCTTCGCCCTCTTCTCTCCTTGCATTTGTTCTATCCCGTAACACGCCGTCCAGCTCCTTGCTCTGTGGCGTGAACAGCAGCAGTTGCAGTAGCCCCTGAGATCAGCTGTGTGAGAGTGTGTGTGGCGGCGTCATGTAGGCGAGACTGGCGCTGGCTCGGCCTGCTCAGGCCACACTGTAGCTCCTGGCAGGGGCGCTCATGGGAACTCTTCAGCAGCAGAAGAATAGGAGGAAGTGCCTCCCACCGCCACCCCCCTTCCACACGCATACACACACATGCTCATGCACACATACACTTATGCATACCTCGCCACCCCACAGCCAGGACGGCTTTGTGTGTCTGCCCCCGATAAGGCCAGTTTGCTTCCTGAGTCCACACTATGAAGCCGTGAGAGGTGCTACAGCTCTCAGTCTTTTGCAAATATACACTGAAGTGACTAATGTCGGTGGCACGAGTGAGACAAGGGGAAAAGGCAGGATTTTAATAGGCATAATCTGCAAACTTATAACAGTAGACCTCGACTCCGGACCATATTTACATTGAAAACGGAAATGTTTCTGATTGCTTATGACTTTTAGGTCTCACAACTTTTAATGACCACATTTCCTAACAAAAGAGAATGATGGCAGCTTTGTTTGGGCACATATTCACTCTCTCTCTCTCTCCCTCTCTCACACACACACACCTCAATCACACTTCACACCTCATCAGAAGCTTTCCACCTTAGCTCCCACACTCCCCAATCTCTACCCAGACATGCTTGTTTGTTATGTTTCCAACTTCCATATTTCCTCTGCTTTTCCTTTCAGCTGCTCCCCCCTCACCCCCAACAGTACGGTACGGAAATTCACAGGTCTGTGACCGCTGACAATCTCCCCTCCTCTTCCAGTTATCCAAACATAACTGTTATTTTTGTTTTCAATATTCGTATGCCTGGGAAAGGGGTGGTAATCTGCAAAAAAATAACAACAAACACCTCGGCAGCAGCTCAAAAAAAAATAAATAAAAGCCTGTTCAATTACGGCTAAAACAGTGGCCAGTCTAACCCCTAGCAACCCCATTAATTCCCGGCTTGCCTCTTTTCCTTTTTAGTGTTTGGATGTCTGGCTCATGGAATGAAACATGGACAGAGAAGTGACGGAGAAAGAGAGGGGTGAAAGAGGAGCGATGCTGCACTAGTCTCTACAATGCTAATAAAGTGGCAGAAAAGGCCGTTGTCTTAAGATCCCTTCATGCCAGTAGTAATGGCAGCTTTTCCCTGTTTGCCTTTTCAAAAGGGCGAGGGTTACCCGTCAAGCACACAAAAAACACTTTCTCTCTCTTTCATGCTGCGCTGTTCACCTCTAAATAGGCAGAAGGACGGATTAGAGGGAGAGAAGAAAGGGAGAGAAGAAAGCATGTCTTAGGGAGAGGAGTGAAAGAAGAGTTTGAAAAGCTTGTCTAGGAGCCAGACGAGGCCAATCTGGTGTTTAGTAGTGTGGGATCTCCCTCTGTCTCTCTCTCTCTCTTTCTGACCTGAATAAACAGCTATGAAAGAAGGCAGCGTCTTCCAAGCCAGTGAACACGCATGATGGGTCAATAAGGCCAAGTTCAGGGTCACAGCTGAAGTTGTTATTAAAGTCCAAACTCTGGAAGCTCAACATATGGATTCGTAACTACAGACACAACATTTTGAAAGTGACACTGTGCAAAATATAAGACAGTGAGATGACTACAAACCTAACAGAGCAGCCCCGCGGCTTCAGCCTTTGAGTACTTAGGCTAGGCCTCCACAAATTCAAATAAGGTTTAGCACTTCATAAATGTATAAGTCAAATTTTAAATGTACAGTTTAGTGCACATCACAGTGAAGCAGAGGAAGACTAATGCACACAGAAATTGTCAAATCTAAGAATCTACAGACCATGCTAACATCTGCTTAACATTAGCAGATATATTTACAATGTTCACCATTTAAGTTTAACATGTTAGTTTGCTAACATTTGCTAATTAGCACAGAACACAAAAGCTGCGACTGATGGGTCATTTTGCAGGTATTCTGGCTTTGCACAAATACAAAATATTACTGTGTGAGGGCGATAAATAAAAGTCAGGACATCATCAGTGTAATTACAAGTCCTCCTGAGGGTGACATGAATGTCAGCGTCAAATTTAATGGCAAGCCATCTAATAATTCTGTGGGCATTTCATTATGAACCACAAATTTCAAACTCATGACGGTGCTTGAGGAAAAATCAGGGCATCATAAGGTCAAATTGATGGAAAGCCATCTAATATTTGCTTCAAGTTTTAAGTTCTTTGATGTCATTCATCATCCGGAACTGCTTATCCTATTCAGGGCTGCAGACAATCAAAGGATCCCGGAGAAAACCCAAGTGCAAACTCTACACAGAAGGGTCCCAGTTCTGGTTGAACCTGGAACCACTAGTGATGCACAATAAAATTGGCACGTCAACAGTATCAACCGATATTGGCTTTAAAATGAAATATCTTAATCAGCCAACATGCCGATAATATTGGTAAGTCATCAATATTGGCCAATATCTGCTGCTGATGTTGACTTCACTACAGAAGACAGTAAGATGATGACTAAAATTAGGTAAGGAAAAAAGTAGTTATATTGATATCGGTATTGGTTATCAGAAAAATGAGTTGTTATATATCGGTGTATCAAAAATCGGCAAAAAATCCAATATCATGCATCCCTACTAACCACTGCACCAATGTGCCACTCTCTTTAATGTCATATGCTCAACAATAACAGAGAAGTATAGCTGGCAAAGAAATTCTTGGATCTCAGGCACCATCTGACAGTGCTTTTTAAATATGTATCAAAGAAAAGATCATGCAAGTAAAAAAACAAAATGAGAATTTAAGTGATAAAACAGTGCACAAGTTCAATATATAACAGACTGTATATATACAATATAAAATGATATAAATTTCTATAAATGCAATAGACAGTGATTGCAAATGAATAAACTGAATGTAAACAGGAATGCAGTAATGCACATGCAGCTGTCCTCAGTGTTGTCTTTGTCTCTTCTCATCTAGTTAAAGAGATATTTCATTCTGGACCAAGCTGCTGTGGCTAAAAAAATAAGGCACCACAGATAGGCAAATAACTGCAGTTCATCAAATGGACACTTGAGGCTGGCTCTGAGAGCAAGTCAATCCCCATAAACCTTCGTGTGAACATGAGCTACTCTCTCAAAGGCAGAATCCAGAGACGCAAGTCTTAAAATTGTGATGTCAAAGGGGCTAAAGTCTGGAGCTGCTCTATTGACAATTAATGGGAGCCTGATTATGTGGACCCACTGAATAGTTGTTTTCTTTTTTTTATATACCCAAATGAGCTTTATTCTATTCTCGGTTCTAAAACAGAAAATGTACTCATATACTCGGAAAAATACCCCTGGATGGTCTCAATGTCATCTAGAACATCTTTTTACCATTCAATGTCATTAGAGCAGCTTCAGACTTTATACCCCCTGACATCACACAATTGAGTTTTAGTGCTCTAGTTTTATGATTTAGGAGTGAGTTGTTCATTTGAACAAATTTTTTGGACTGTCTCAGACCGTAAAGTTAAGAGTGGGGCCGCTTGAGTGACAGGCTGTCTGTCAGGTGTCACCACAGTCTGAGTCACATACACCCCTCGCTTCTCCCAAACTCCAACTTCTCATCCAAATAAGTTCCATTCTGGCTCCAGAGAAGATGGCAACAGCTAAAATATGCACTTGATGCCTCAGGGCGAGAGTCCACAAGCCAATGAGTGACATCACGGTGGTAATGACCATTATTTTTATACAGTCTGTGGTCAGTATCTGGTGGCAGATCAACCAACACCAGACCAACATTGCCATCTATAAAGCAAGCAATTTTCAGCCTGAGTACAACAAAGGTTGAACTAACAAATCAGTGGCAGTGGACCTGCGATGCAGGGTGCCTGCCTGCTCATCTGGAGTAATTTGGGGTTGAGGGTCTTGCTCAAGGACACAAATTGTGAACAGGGGGTGGCAGGGATCAAATCACACTAAGATTAATGTTCGACTCACTCTCCCACCTGAGCCACAGCAGTCAGTACAATGTGATAAACACTGTCCAACTATGCCCATCCCATCTAATGTATGTGGTTTGGGCCGTAACCTCTTCAAATTAAAAGATGTTGCAGAGCAGCAAGGGGCAAGGATAAGCACTCATACATCCTGTATCTAGCAGAGAACAGATGAGGGTTAGGAGTAGACAGGTCCCAGGGCCTAAAATACTCACAAAGGGACACATTCTGGCAATAAAATGAACTATTCTTCATTTATTCTGAGATGCCGGCCAGAAAATCTAACCTCTGTGTCCTCTTTTCAGCTCACCTCTCCCTTCCTTCCCATCTTTCCCATCAGACAGAAGTGTCAGACCCATTTTCACAGAGACAATTTTGGAGCTAATGCTATCTGACAGGCAAAGTGATGCAGGGGGACACGTCTGGGGCGCAACTATTGTTAATATTCATGAACTCTCTGCTCACTGCCAATGACAAGAGCAGATAGTTTTTTTTTCGGACTGTAAACATAATTGGTAAATGCTGACATGGCATCTGCGGGGACGGATTCTTGTTGTGCCGCAAGTCTTTAATCTCTGGTTTGGGTGATCAATGTTGTAACATCAGAAAACATGTCATATTCTCATGCTCACATTTTGGAGGTCAAATATTTCGTGATACTTTCTCACAAGCCAACATATCTCTGTTTACATTAACTTTGAAAGGTAAAGCGAGCATACTGTATACTGTAAATGCCTGTAAATTAAGATAACACACAAGGAAGTCCTTTAGTTCTATCAAAAAGGAATTGCAATTATATTTTTTCTTTTTTGAGAGTAAGTGAAAGTTTCTCTAAATATCATGCTGATTAAAAGCCACAGTGTGTCATTACACTACGCAGAATTTCACTCATTTCACTATCACTGGTATTTATTCCAAATGCCAACAGTCCCTGCCTAAATTACTTAAAAAGCAAGCCACAAGGACACCACTTATTTTAGGATTAAATTGAAAAGACGTTCAGCTCACAGTGAATCAGAAGACGCAAAATAACAGAAGCTGATTGGTGTGACATTCTTCAAAGCATAATTTCTCCCAAACATGTGGCAATTATCTAAATACATAAGAACAATAATGCAAGTGAAAATGCTAGGGAAGGTTGTGGAGTGTAGTCAGTGGATAGGAAAATGTTCTTGAAATAGCCTTGTGGTTTTCTGAGGGACATTCCTTTGTGAATATCAAGTATTATCTTCACCAACATCTGAAGTGTCCAAAACCTTCATGGAGCTTCTTGTAAATCACTGAAATGATTCATGTGTAAGGTCATCATCAAACAGAAAATATTTGAGTAGGTAAAGAGTGGGCAGCTAATGATACCACAGAGCTCTTTGTGTAGTGGGGGTGATGGCCATGGGGTGACAGAAGGGGGAAAAGAGAGGAGTAGGAGGAGGAGGAGGAGGAGGAGGCCACAACATTGAAGGAGGAAATACGCAGCGGTCTGGAAGGGAGCGAGGACAAGGCAACAGAAAACCGGTACAGAAAAGAAGAGAAAGTCTAAAAGGTTTTCCATTCTCCCCTAATTTAGTCTGTGAATGTGCTTTCACCCCCTCCCTTAACTCTCCCCTGAGACTGTCCCACACAAACCACGCAATCATCTGTTACTCTGATTCACCCGGAGATAAAGAGGAAGAGAGAGAACAAGAACGAGAGGGGAGGGAGAGGGGGGGGGAGGAGGGAGGGAGGAAAGGAGCATTCACAAATACGGATGTAAAACTTTTCCATCTCAATGCTGCACCACATCATTACTGCCCTCTTCACCTTCCACGCCACTTTAAAAGCTGCTCTAAGTCTTGACATACTGGATGCAGGATTGTTGTTCTGATAGCAACACTGCAATTGGACAGAAACATTTTGCTCATGATAAACTGTGCAAAGTACAAAGTATCAGGTACACAAAGCAATTAAAAAGGCACAGTGTCAAATACAGTGGCACTACTTAGAGAGAGAGATAATTAATCCCTAATTCTGTGTGTGTATGACCTGCTTTATGTGTATAGAAAAGAAGAGTGCGTGAAAGGTGAAAGTAAAATGAGCTGCTCTGTCTAATCCTGTCTAGCTGAGCTTATTAGCTACAGTAACTCCATATGACCACGGCTTTCCACAGAGTCCAAATCCTGGAGTGTTTCAAAAGCAACACGGATATGTCTCCCTGACAAACTCAGTAGGTGATTTTAGGGAGGACGCCAGCCACCTTGTAGGCAAAATAACCAAAATACATCCCTCTTGTTATCCTCCATACCCAGATGCTGTCCTTTACAAACCCAGGCCTATAGCTGACAAGTTATTGAGACCTAGTAAAGTTTGACGAGTTTGAGTGTTTCTATTTCAACTGGCACTGAATTTGTAGCACTGCTTTAGCAGACCAGGAAATGTAGACCGGTTGCATGTGTTAAATCATCTCACGTGATGCTTTTCAGCCAATCAAATCTGTGCATGCCAATGAGCATTGTGACTCGAGTAAGTAAGAAACACACAAAGGGGAGAGACGAGACGAAACAAAAGTCGCAGAAATACAGAAAAGTAATTTCACATGGCAACTTCCAAAGAGATAAAAGTAGACTGTGAAGACAACTTTTAAAGGTGCTGTATGAAAGAATGTGGCCAAAACGGTTACTGCACTCAAATTCAAAATACTGCCGCGAGTCGAGTCCGGCCCCCCTCCCCTACAGATTTGAGGTTGCTGGAAAGCGGCACGCTGGAGACTGATTTGTTTGCCCACGGGCGGCTGCCGTGGCAGGGCTGCGTCGCCGCGTCCTTGATCTTCAGTTTTCCAGCAGACCGTTCGAGCAAGTCCGGCTTCTCTGCTGCTAACGCTGCTGCCAGGATACAGCTGAGGAGGAGCCAGCTGCTAATGCTATGAACTGCTAATGCTGCTGCCGGGATACAGCTGAGGGGGAGCCGGCTGCTAATGCTATGTACTGGGACACTGCTAATGCTGCTTGCCGTGCTGCTGTAGCTCAGTCATAACTGTACCTGATGCTGATACTCTACTGACTGCGTGACTGGTAGACGGCGGTGGGTGGCGCAACAGGCCAAAACACAAATTCAAAACATAAACATGATTTGCGGACTGTAAAAATGTTTTTTAAATGTGAATATTCTGGCTGTACTATTGTTGTCCGAGAGATCAGTATGTTAAATGAACATTATTCCTTAGTCTCTGTGACATATTAGGAGGATTTTACGACTATTTGCTTTAGATTTCTTACATATAGCTCCTTTAATCAAGAATAGAAACTCTTACGTGTTCATTCTTCCTACAAGTACTTAAACACTAGTTTGTCTCATTATATGTTCCGAGACCATGCCGATTTTTGAAAGCCGCAGTGTGAAGTGCTACTACGAGACAAAGCAGAGAGCATCTGCTGGGCAAACATGCCCACTCAAATCCAAACTGAGGGCACAGTTCAATATTTTACATGGCACCAAATCACTCAAGGGTAATGCAAATTAGAAATAAGAAATGGCCGACAGGATATACTGACCTGTTGAATAATGATTATTTTTAAATGAAACTGTAACCCCAGATCACAAGATTTTATATTTATATATCTACAATATAAATTATATTCACCAAAGATGTCAAGTTTGGTGATATAAAAAATTTACAGTTATATAAATATGAATTAGATTGGTTGGCAATTCTAAAGTAGGTTATAATGCCATCAATAATTTTGTTTTTGAGAAGCAGTTCTTAATCATGTAACACTGATAAAACCTCCACTGCATGAGCAACTCTGAAATTATGTTTATATACAACAAATTTGAAACAGCAACTGTATTTTGTGCCAGTCAGATAATGTTTTCTATATGTAACATACTTACAAAATGAGAAGAGTTGGTCATTTAACATGGGAAGCCACAGAATGTTGATCTTCTCATAGCAACTGCAGCATTGTTAAACATTTTTATGGTTATGTTTAGACACTGGCAGCACTTGGTTACAGCTAGGCAAAGATCATGGTCTTGGTTTAAAAGAAAAAAAGTCTTACATTCTTCTGAGTGTAAACGCGAATTCTTTCTTGTTTGAGGCGAGCGTTTCTGGAGCAGACACTTCACTTATAGCAGACGGCCAGGCCCTGTGTGGTTGTGGTTTCCACTTTCTCTGTGCTCATGGTCTGTCACTATGTTTTATTAGGCCACTGCTTATGCTTAAGTGCCGTGCTGTCTTCTGACAATATGCTGAAGGAAAACCAGCCAAGAGTGTGTTGAATTGAAAGCTGTTTAATACCCTTTCTTTCAAGTGCTTATGTACAGCCTTCTTTTTACATCTAGCCTGCTCTGTACGCTGCAGCACCTCCTCTAAAGTACCATCTCTTACATCTACCTGGCATTACAGACAATTGATGCATCATAGACATACACATGAAGGGAAGATACAATATGCCTTATATGTGCCAGCTGACTTCTCCCCTCTGATTTTCAATAAGGCCTGGCCCTATCTAAATATAGCCACTGTCACATCATAACCTGTAAAAGTGAATTTGCTAAAGTATTATCTATGCTGGCATCGTGTGGGAACAGGAGCCGGAGTCAATTTCCCATGAAAGTCACTCTGGAAATTTGCCAACTCAGGCTCCAGTTGGATTAGTAAACCGTGGAGGAATAAATCTTCCCCCACAGCTGTAGTGTGAACAAAAGCATGCAAAAAGATGCAGCAGTCAAAGCCAACAAGGGAATCCTATCTCTGGTGTGACCTGTGAAGATGGGTCAAATGACTCAGGGAATAAAGACAGAGGCACTCCTCTGCCAGCAGTAATATGTGAATATCTATATGTTTGTTTCTCTGTCTGACATTAACATGGTGGTAGTGCCACTTTGCATCAGTATTTAAATACTGATTTTTTCGGGTCTGCATATAATAATTACAGGAAATCTTAATTTTAATCATCATTATCATTTAAGTGGCCAAAGCACAACTAGCACACTCGACTCAACTCCACAATGTAACAGCACTTCAGACATGATAAATACAATGCTGATGAAGAAGAGGACAAATGATCTAGTTTGTTCAAAGTTTCATCATTTTACCAAGTTTCAAAATACATCCCTGTTTTCTGTCAAAAAATGATGCAATGTAAAAATTATTTTCAAAACTATCGGTGACCTCATTTTATTGTTGAAAGGGAAAAAGGCTTTAGATATGTATCAAAAAGGCTGGGAGGACGGGCCCTTGTGCTGCTTTGTATTGTCCTTACCAAGCGGCAACCTCCGGGTCTGAAAAATGAAGCCAACACGGAAGAAGTAAACATGTTTATACCCTGGCACAAAAAACTAGCTAATTTTCACATTCATGACAACTGTATGGGGGGGGGGGGGATTTTTATAAAACTCACCAATTTAAATTCTATTGAGGCTAAAAGTTATGCATAATTAAAGGTGTGGCCACTTTGAGTTACATGCTGTCTGTGAGGCGTCACTACAATCTATGGCCACGTCCACATTGATTGATACCTTTTAATTTCAAAACAACACTTTAAATCAAAAATGGTTTTCGCACCCGCGAGGGTTTCAGCACCATTTCAGAAATAATCTTGCTCCATAACAACACACCTGAAAACGCATAACACATCACCTTTCACTTGCACTGGGCTTGCACGTGTCGATGCTAACAGGAAGCAGATTGTCATCTCTGCAGGTGGCTGCTTAGTTACAGAAAATACTGTGGTGATGGCGAAAAGTAAAATTAAATAAAAGAAAAATAAAAGATTTTTTTGCTGTCAGAGCTGTTACAGAAAGTAACACATGACCATAAGGCGGTGGAAAACAGATTGAGAGTCATACAAAGCAAATACAGCAACATTATCAGAGCATTATGCGTCGCAGAGGAAACCATGGCAATAACAAAGGAGTAGGGAAGGACAAAATCACAACAGGTATATAGGTTTATCTATAATGTTAGGGCTTTGCACGTCATGACTGATAAGACCCACTGCATCATTGTTTCCAAAAGTCTGGCCTAAAACACAACCCCAGAGAAGTGTGGATGACAGACACAAACATAACATTAGTTATGCCTTTCAAAACAAAAACATATTAGTGTGGATGTAGCCTATGAGTCAGATCAACCCCTCGCTCTTCGACAGCTTCACCCTCTCATCTAAATATGGTCCCTTCAGGTTCCAAAAAAAACCAAGATGGCGACAACCAAAAGCCAAACTCGGGCTTAAGACAGGAGTGACAATCCAATGGATGACATCATGAAGGCTGCATCCATTATTTTTTTTACACTCAGTCAGACAGTGACATGATTGCTAGCATCATGCTCTGTAAACTATGGCTTAAAAGCTAAGGAACAAATGGTGTAACAATAGCTGAGATAGGAACATCTCAGCTGCATAACATCAAGATGTTCAAAGCTGTTAGCTACTCTAACTATCTAACTAGCCTGAGTTAGCCTAAGTTAGCAAGTGCTTACTCAATAAGCCAGGTGCGTGTATAATAAGCTGCAGCTTGGCTGTTAAAATAAATTATTGGACAGGATTTATGCAAAAAAAATTCCCAACTGATCTGGCTGGATAGCGTGAACCTCTTACATGATACACCCTCCCACTGAAAGTCAACACTGGCTGGTGCAAAGATGCTGCTGGCAAACCCATGTTTCAAGGAGGTCTTCAATACTCTAGATTGAGCACTCCAAATAGGAGAAAAATCGGGTACACCCACAACAGAAAAAAAATTATGTTTTCCATTTGCAGGTCCATTATTGATCCCGAGCCATACTGTACTATAGTTGACCACTGAGTGTTTTACATATAAATAAGTTTCTGTTCCGGTTATTGTCAAGTAAACAGTGACATAATTAATCACTGTTTCCAAGCCCCAACTGTAAAAAAAAACTGGTTAAAAGTATCATCAGTCATGCCCCTGTGTCTTTGTTAACAGTTTAAGTGGTTTTCCTCATTCACTTTTAATGAATTCGGGGCTACCATACAGTCAACAACATGGAAATTGAGAAAATGGACTTTAAAGAGACGTCAAACTTTAAACATTAAGACAAAACTGAGAAGCCATAAGATGTAAAGAATGACAGGAGGCGTCCACAGGAAGGATTTGTGATGTCCATAAGCAGATAAGAAAAACCGGCTTCACATCCGACTACACAGTCGTCTTTTCCCCTTTCTCATGACAAACCATCATTCTGCTCCACATGCGACTTGCATGCAAGTGAGCTTTTTTGACAAATATCGTCTTTCTAGAAATGACATCTTGCCCCATTCACTGCTCAGAGCTCAAACGCATGATTCAATTAGTTGCTATGGCTGCTGACAACGTGTAACATGGAATCCATGCAGTAAATATCTTACTGAAGGCATGTTTATGCATGATGAGTTTGTTGGACATGGTGCAATGTCACGGGTCAACTACTTCACAGGCTGATCCATTCAATGTGCACGCACATGCAAACGCATTCAATAAAAGACACATAAGGGCACACGCAAACGACCGACACTCAAAGTAAATACACCCGCACCTGTGTAGAGAAATACTCATCAAAACTTCCAACAAACAATACACCAACATATGTATACACATCTACACACTCCATTAAACTTAGATATAGATAGTAACAAAATATATTTTTGTTACACACATGCACCCACATTAGGAGAAAAAGCAAAGATTGTAAGATGTTCAGGCTTCACATGAACAGGCACACACACACAAAGTTAAAAATGTTTGATTATACTTACTGTTAAGCATTGCATATTCTCAGGGCGATTGGTCTCGGGGGCAGCACCATGGTTTGACAGCACAGCCTCTGAAATGTAGACAAAGGAATCACGGGCTGAGACAGTGCCTTTGGAGCACATTTCTCTCTGTGCCAACGCAAAACAGCCCTCTGGATGCACAAAAATAAAGTCCTCAAATAGTTCTGAGAGTCCATAAAAGTGACTCAGAAAGATAACAACAAGCAATTATGGCAACAGTTGTCTGGAGCAGCCTTCGCTGGGCTGGGATTCAAACTTCAGAGCGCACATAAAAGGCAAAAAAGAAAACGGCCGGCCGAGTCAAGGAAAATCCTGTAAGATGTGAGGATCCAACAAACTGCCCAAGAGACGAGTGGAAGTGAGAACAAGTGAGAGGGAGGGAAGGAGGGAGGGGTGAAGAAGAGAAAAGAAACTCCTCTCTCACTCTATTATCCGTCCGTCACAGGGCTCCTGGGAAGTTGCTATGGTTACAGGGACTCACGCCTCAGTGTCCTTTTAACTATTGCTCATAAAGGCAGCATTCAGCTTTGGGCCACAATGCAGATCTCTCTCTCTCTCTCTCTCTCTCTCTCTGTCTCTCTCTCTCTGTCTCTCTGTCTCTCTGTCTCTCTCTACATTTCCCTCTGTTTGCGTCGCTCATTTAATGTACACATCTTTCCTTCTCATTTTCTGCCTTTCCTTTTCATCTCTCAAACTTCTCACACTCAAACCCCACTGTACCCCGTCCAACTACTACCTCCCTCTTCTATTTGGTGTTTCTATTCTTCCTCTTACCCCCATACTCCTCCATCACACATACCTCCATCACCATAGGAGAGAAATTATCCTACGCCAGACTGTGAAATGTTATTTTCTAAACTCTGCCAACCCAGTCGAAATAGCCCCTACGTGAGTCCATGAATGTAAGTGAATAAGTACCCTTCTGTTAACCTCACAAAAAATTGGAATAATCCCATTACATTCACTAACATACCTTGAAATGTCCACTTAATGGCTTCAAAGTAAGAAAAAGCACATTTTTAACACTACGTTACAGTGTCACGTATATGCACGTTTTATTTTTTGTATTTTTGCTTGGTGCAATACTTCACTGAAACTCTATCAAACGTATCCTGAACAAAACATCAGTCCAAGACAGCATCTATTATGCATTTACTGCTGTCTGAAATGGAAGATGTCTGGCAAATCATTTTGTTCTTTTGACAAGAAGTTACATTGAAAGCATAAAGGACCACACAAAGCTTGACAGTTAAACATGAAGTTGTATTAGACAGCATCAGTCATTTTGGAAATGCCCAAAAACAACATATGTTTATGTTAGTGACGAAGTTCTGTAGTGGGCGAAGCAATAATGACTGGTCCACTGAGAGCCGAGGAGGAAGCTTGATGACGTTATTAGACTGGTGTTCATTTCCTTTGTTTCTTTCAACCATGACGATCTACTAATCTTAATCAAGTAGTAATTGTAAGCCAAACCATGATTTTTAACCATAACCAAGACGTGTTTGTACCTGAACCTCACCAAACCTAACCCATAGCTATGTCATATCCTAAAACTGTTTTTTTTTTTTTTTAAGAAGTCTTTTGTAACAGTTTTAGAAGGTATTGAAAATTATGTCATATTACCAACAAAACAATAAAATGTGGCATTAAGGAGAGCTGTAACAAAGTATTCTGACATTTAATTTAAGGAATTGTTAAAAAAAAAAATCCTTGTTGTTGATCCTTACGGGTCCAGCAGGGTTCAAGAGGTCAATCAAGAGCCAACCCTTACCTCTCCAATTGTAATTAGTTACCCAAAATTATTTAAAGACAGTCCAAAATATCCTCACAAAGGAGAGCATACACACACACACAAAATTAAAAAAGACTTTTGACCTGTTTTAACAAATTAAGGCTGGATTGCACCACCAAGGATTAACTTTTAAACCTGATTAAATTATGGTTTAAATTTAAATTCTGTTGCACTAAAACATCTTAAAATCAACAAAGATTAAATTTAAACTTCTCTTTGAATCTAAGTTTAGTTTTTAATCTAAACCTAAATTAAAGTTAATTCTGTTGCACCAAACCTTTAAACTCCAATTTAAACTGTGGAGGAGGTTTAACTTTTACAATGGCTGCCTTGTTGAGACGGATTCAGCAAAATAATCAAGTTCCTCGAAGAAAGCTGAGAGACAGACTCAATCCACTTGACTTTTATGATGATGAGTTTTTCTCATGTCTCACACTTGCTTCATCCTTTTAGCTTTGTCTTCAGGTCTTTCGAGCAAGCTTTAAGCTGAGTAATGTCTCTTTTTTCTTTCACTCCGGTCAATCTGCCAGCCAGTTGCTGCCAAGCAGTCTCTTCCTTTCTTTTTCATTGTGCTGTTGTCTGGTTTTTTTTTAATCTTCTATGATTTGGCAATATTTTTCCATCAATTTGAGTTTTTCTCTCTGCCGACCCATCATGAGAACAGTTGAGCTAGCAACTTTTAAGTTGGCTAATGACAATGCAACTTTTATTGTTATGGACTACTACCCCCCCTCGACCTCACTTTTATACTTACTAAGTGCAGATAGCAAGCTGATTATGATTATTTTTAAGTATTTATTTATTTACTTATCATTTTAATTTTGATATGACGCTTGTCCCTATTAATCTCACTTTAAAATCTGTTTAAATAAATAAACTTGGCTTTATTAAACCAAGAATATTTTTTTTAAGGTGCAACAAAGCTCTGCCTAATTTTAAATCCACATTTACTCATTTTAAATCTGAACTCTGATTAGAGCTAATCTTTGCTGGTGCAACCCAGTCTAAATGTCTGATTATGTCTGATGTTTTGTCCACAAAATGTTAAATTGCCCAGAAAATTCATTCAGTTTAACTAGTGGACATATGATGGCTCCTTTCTCAGTATATGTTTATGTGCTAGAGGTTTCAAGTTTCCACACCACTTGTGTAAACTGTATAATGGAGCACTGATGGCAGTTGCAATGTCACAAAATCATGTTTGCAGATAAATTCCTCACCTCAGATTTAAGGTGAGCACAGAGAAACTTCCCCCCCTTCAGCAGAGTTCATCTAGTGTCAAGCTCTGCACATACATCACTCTGCACAGCGAAGATCAAACATCCAACAAAAAGCAAAACACTTCTGAGAGGAGAGGTGGCTTTAAAATGTATCTGTAGTCAACTGAAGACAGTCCACATTTATTTACACATCTAAACATTTTGGAAACAGTTCCTACTTTCCACTGCAACCCTAAACAGTAGTTTAACCCCGGAGTTAAGGGCCGATGTCCCATAGTTGAGGTTGCCATGGTAACCTGGAGGCTTTTTCTAGAAAAGGGATTCTGTCACTTGTGAATCTGAAACCTCCAGGGGTCCTGCAAAAAAAAGAGGGGCTAACCTGGCTGGCGTCAAGCCCAGGAGAGGAGCCTTTTGTGTGGGTAAGACATCTGTAACTTTGGGCATAGGAGGGGAGAGACAGAGCAGCTGGCAACAAGAAACATCCAGCATGACTGACATAAAAATGGGGGAAAGAAAGAGGAACAATAAGAGACAGAAACAGTGGACAGTGGGAAAAGTATACACAAGAGAAATTCAAGGAATGAGGGGAAAAAAGGAATGTAGTTCAAGGAAAGGAGTAAGAAGATTAAACAAAAGACAGACAATGAAACTAGACGGGGGAAAAAAACAAGAAGAGGAGTAAAATAAAGATGTGCAAAAGGCAAGAATAAAGAATAGGAATCAAAAGGCGTTGGCAGGCTCCTACAGTTGAGTCAGCCAGTCTCAGATCTGCCAGAACATAAAAAGCCCTTGACTCTGCCCGAGTCCCTCACTGCAGCACTTGCTCACTTGACACTCAGTCCCTCTTTTCACCTCCTGTCGCCCACAAACAAACACTTGATGGAGAGGGTGGAAAAGCCAAGATGGTAGCAGATTGCCTCCACTTCACTGTTTGGGTCTCTTAAGATCACCCCAAGCGTCAAGAAATTATTGGCGACACCAAGAACTAACACATTCTGTTAAGAAATTAACTGAAGTGGACTGACAAGGAAAGCATTCAACACACTGTGACACTATCACAATGATGAGTGGATGACAGGTTGCTTTTTACGCAGGATCTTAACTTCAGAGAGTTGACAGGACAGAATTCAAAATAGTTTGTTTTGAGTAGGACAAATTTGGACAACAAAATAAAGTGCAAACACAAAATTAAAGCCAGATTACTCTTCTCTGTAGTTGGTTATGCTAAATTTGAGCTGTCAACATGAGTACTCTAAAAGGAATGAGAGCAAACGACTTGATTTTGGTTGAAAAAGAAAAACGTCATTAAAGTAGTTAAAGGTATAGCGCAGAAGATGTCAGTTTGCCTGTTGATTTTTTCAGCGCTTTGTCGACAGTTTTCATAGCTTCCTCTTGGATGTGTGCTGCTACGGTCTGGCACCTGGTCGCTATCTTTGTATTAAGTCTTGCCCACACCCTCATGCTGTGCCCAGGAATGTTCCAAACACAGCAAAGAAAATAAAAATGAGTAAATAGAGGCAGAGGACAGAGTCTCTGCAGATACATAAACACACACTTCTTGTGGGTCATAAATTATGATTGTGAGGGATTATTTTTGTATGAGTCTAGTTTTTAGAAATATCCTGCAACTTTACCTTTTAGTTAGCTAGATTACTAAATTCAAAGACACTGCAAAAAGTATAGCAAAAAGCTACATTCAGTTAAACTAAATGTGAATAACAACTTTACTTTTATTAATTAAAAAAACAGCAAATCAAGTTGATTGTCATTTTAACTATGAAGGATACATCCATCCATCCATCCATTTTTATTCGCACCCCAGACGTCTCTCTCCCTAGCAACGTTTTCCAGATCCTCCTAGGGGACCCAAAGTTATTCCTAGGCCAGATGAGATATGTAATCCCTACAGTGAATTCTGGGCTACCCCCAGGGCCTCCTAACAGTGGGACATGCTCAAAACACCTCCAGCAGGAGGCGCCCAGGAGGCATCCTGATCAAATGCCCGAACCACCTCAACTGACCCCTTTCGGCACGAAGGAGCAGTGGCTCTACTGCGATCTCCCTCTGGATGACTGAACTCCTTACCCTATCTCTAAGGTTGAACCTAGCCACCCCACGGAGGAGAATCATTTCAGCAGTTTCTATTTGCAATCACATTCTTTTAGTCACTACCCAAAGCTCATGACCATAGGTGATGGTTGGGAAGTAGATGGACCAGTAAATCAAAAGCCTTGCCTTCTGGCTTAGCTCCCTCTTCACCAAGACGGTCTGGCGCAGCACCCACATCACTGCAGAAGCTGCACCAAACCGCCGATCCATCCCACGCTCCATTCTACCCGCACTCGTGAACAAGATCCCGAGATACTTGAACTCCCTCGAAGGAGTAAGGAAGAATGAAGGATACAGCTGACTGAAATATGGTTTAAATGAAATCAAACAGATTTGCATACAATATGGATGTATAAAAATCTGAATTCAAATAAAGATACATGAAGACTGAAAATTCCACCTAATCACGAGTTTGAACATGCCAATATATCTGAATAAATATGTATGTAGTAAACTAAATTAAAATGTCATATCAGATATTCAATGTGAGTTGAAAGGACTCCTTATACTACTCTTGTTGTTGTTGCATCTTTTCTTTACCAGTATTTGACTGGTTTAGAGAGTGATCCACTCAGTGGGGAAGCTTTTTGGCAATGGCTCGGCAAAGTCTTCGATTTATCGAACGACTAGAGTGGAATGTTTAAAAACAGAGTTCAGTGTACGAGCACAAGTCTACACACAGACCAACAGGGAGAAAATAATACAGTATGGAGGCAAACAACTAAACAAATACAGAACAAACCACCAGACATCTGAATAATGCAGCATGACTGAGGCTTGGTGCAGCAAAGTTTCCAGTAAACAGAGCAACAAGATTTTTTGGAAATGGACTGTTTTGGTTTAACGAATTAATGGAAGATGACAGGCTTAATGATATGGGTACTCAGTATTCATGCCAGAGTAACAGTGCAAACATGTCGTCCTGTGCATTGTTGAAAATCACATTTGATCACATATCTGAAAATGCACATTTGGCAACTGTGACTGGCTGAACTCCCAACATTTCAATCAATAAACACGGCAAGGTGCCTTTACAATTAGTGTCTCACCACTGTGTGTATCCTTGAGGCCTCACTAATGTGCCCAGTGCATTTCTTTCTTTTTGCATTGTTTACATCCATGTGTCCATTAATCTTCCCTCTTTACTGACTTAATTGGCGCACTTCTGTCTTTTTCCATTTACCCAACTCAGAAAATTTGCCACTTCAATAACTGACAAAGATAGGGAAAAAATAAATAAGTAAAACAGGAATCAAGCTTCAAGCCTCTACCTTCATGTTTTCCTACAGTCCGTGCCAAACATCTGCAAAGTTTCCCTTAGGTGTAGATGTCAGTGAAAAATGAAAGGGGGCTTGCATGTCTGGTTGATTATTATTGGTTTGGGTCATTAACATTTTTCTTGTAATTACGTTTATTTTATTTGTTAGAATTTCAGATCTTAAATATTGTGTTGTGACTGTAGTACAGATAGACATGAATAAAAACATTAACACCTCAGTGAGTACAACGCAAATACTTCTACAGTAAGCTAAATTATTAGCCTTGGACCTCTTCCTAAGGGAGCTTTCACACCTGCCCTGTTTGGGTCGGTTCAATCAAACTCAAGTTCATTTGCCCCCTAAGTGTGGTTTATTTGGGCAGGTGTGAACACAGCACTCAGGTGCACACCAAAACAACCAGACCGAGACCTTCTTGAAGAGGTGGTCTTGGTTTGGTAACAAATGAACTCTGGTGCTGTTTGTCTGTAGTAAGTGTTCCGACCTCGATCTGAACCAACTGCAGTCGAATTACGCTTTGTTTGGGTTAAACAAGCATGAGCATGTTACAGTCCTAGAGGATTATTAATGTGCGTCTCCTCCTGTACTGCCTTAATATGCACATTCAGCACATCCAATGCATCAAAAAAAAATTCTAGTTGGAGCTGTGCCTCGTTTTCAAACTGTATGGTTTGCCTAAAATGAACAATGACAGCAATATAGTACATGATGACCAGCGCTAAAATCAACCAGTAGTTGTCCCTCCATTGTGACATTAGAAAGTGTTGTATTATCTTGCAAGTGTACTCTTCTTCAACGTTTTGTTTACTTCCTGGATTTTTCCTGCATCCAGTTAGGAAGAGGTGTTACTGGTGTTTTTGGTAAAAACGTAAGTATTTGTGTGGCTCATCACCAGGCTGAAAGAGTGAGTGCAGTCTTGTGTCTGAGGGTCTTTTTGTTGGTCAATGGATATATTGATCCAAAAGAAAAAAAGACATGAAATGGGTGCTGCAGCCTAAAATGTTGAATCCAAGTACTTTGCTCAGGTTTTCCATTAGGTTACAGTTATAGTTTGTGCCCTAACTGTTGGGTAGACTGAAGCGATGAATGTCTGCTATAATTGTGTTTTAGATTATTTCTGTAATGATCTTTAGACATCCTGTTCTTGTCATCACCTTGGGTGCCTTTACATTTTGTTAATTTCATTTTATTTGGTTTAACTGGGTTGCACAGTGACATCCTTACATTTCTTTCCTACAGGCAATTTCTTTTTAACACTGCCTCACTTTTAGAATATAATTTATCCCACAGCCTACAGGGATCATCTCCATGCTCCAGTAGTCAAACAGGATAACTGTGTGCAGATCAAAGTGCTTATATTTTTTTCATCAATTGTCAGAGGTCAAATTCTCCACATCAAACATTTATTTACTTTAAGGGAATAGTGGGGGATGAAGATGATCCCTTTAAAAATAATCCACCAAATCCACCAAGCAGTTCACCCATTAGGTGCAATTAAACTATCAATGAGCCATTTATAAGACTTGTTGATTTGTTTATCAAATCCTTTGTTGCCACATCTCCGGGACACAAATCATGTCCTAAACAACTGGACTAACCGAGAAATATTGATTTTCTCTTTACTATGAGCACAGAGTCACTAACAAGCATGTCACCTACAAAGAGCCGGATGACATGCATACAAGGGATTTCATTCAACAGTGAATAGCAACTTATATCTTCAGCTATTGCTATGAACCTAGCTATGCTGGGTTTTTCCTAAAACTGAGGACAGCTGCATTAATCAATAGCATTTACCCCTAAAATCAGATGTCATGTCAGATGTGTTGATGACATTTGTGCAGCATTTTTAGCCATGCTAGGGCTACATACAGACATTCATGGTCCCCAGACAATGTATCCTGCTGACTTTGGTGATCCTCCATGAGGTTGACTTTTTAGTTCTTTACTGAAATATCTCAACAACTACTGGTTGGTTTGCCCTGACACATTGGTCAGACATTAATGGTCCCCAGTGAATGACTCATAGGATCTTTAATCTCCTGACTTGTCACTGAAATTCTGTGCAGTACTTTGGTTCATGACTACATGTGAATTCCTGCAAAACTTGTGATATTCCCATGAAGCTCAGTTGTTCTTTCTGTTTAGTGCTAGTTAGCAAATGTTTGTGGTAACACGTAAACTAAGATGATGAACATTGTAAACATTATGCAACAATTTCTGGATACAGGGACCAATCACAAGTAATTACCAGATGGCACAGTGTTTGTAAAGCTTCATGTTGTATGCAATGGGATCAAAATCAGACCTGTATCTAGAACCACTGGAAAAGAAATGGCCCCTAAATCACAGGGCCCAACTCCAAGCTGTGTATTGACTCTGTCCTTGTGCATACTACTAAATTGAATATCAATACTTAAAACACTGAGGAAGGCTCTGTGCTGAAACACATGAGCGTATTTCTATTTTGATGTGAGCCAGTTAGACAAGTGAAATGTGAGTATTTTGTCCTCCTGTACTTTGAAATGTGATGTGCTGCCTCTTCACATTTTTTGCAATATGCTCATTGGAGTTTGGGTTCAGCACTCTATCGAGAATCCCATTGTTGAACCGCAACCTCCGTTTTTCAAAACAAACCCCAACATTATTAACAATATCATTGTAGGCAGAAAAAATAACAGGAACATATTGCTATCCATTGGTAACACCACCACAAACTATATCCACAAATACCATGGAAGAATCAACAAAACTACACAGTCTCAACAAAAAACTGAATATAATAAGCATCAATTAAGTCCACCCCTTTTATGTCATGAAAAGGAGAGCACAAAAGTAGGACATACATGCATATTGTAGCACAAACATCTAGCTGTAAATGGATACACAGGTAATGAATGCACTATCCATGTTCACCGTATACAGTTTACTCCCTGAAAGCAATGCATTTTGTTTATGCATGAGGTATGTGCACACTAAGAGCCCAAATCTGAATATATTTCAAACATGACACAAGAGTAATATTCGAATACAAAAAAACAGTGCAGGCATGAGAGATGTTTGTGCTGTGGCTCTGTCTGACCTCGGCAACCGCTGAGCGCCTGACTCATTTATCGAATGATACCATATGGAACAAGACAATGCAATGACTTTTGCCCATTCTGGATAGCTGGACCGGCGGTGATTGACGCATTTCATTTCCTGTTTGTCCTGAGCACAGCAAAAGAGCCAGAAAGGATTATGTCTGTTGTTCGTTGACTCGAGTGTTGCATGATTGTCCCTGATAGAGGTTTGTGAAAAGGATTGGAAGAGAACAAGCATACAAATATTCAGAGACTGGGATATAATTTCATATCCAGTATCTCCCGAATCAACTTTAATCACCCATCACCTTCAAACACGACCAGTTCATTAGGCTCACCATAGCAGAAATAAGTGCAATTCTATGCTTTTCCTCTGGTACAGTTTTGGGTATGCTATTCCAAACTAATAGAGTAAAAAATCACCAACAAGATCATCAATATTACTAGGAAGCAAAAAGTAGAAAGACCCAAATACTTTTAAAATTGGTGCTACATGATGATAGAAAACAGAGAAAAGGGACTCTGGCATTTGCTTTTGCTCAAGAGGTAGAAAACCCATCACTACCAGAATGCACTGCGCCTCATCAGACCAATGAAAGCACCCACTAGTGGATGACATAATGCAAGTTTCCCATCCAGAAACAATAAGCCGGCTGTCTGGTAACAAGTGCTTTTGTATAACAATGAAACTGTCAGATAAAATATGTTCCTGAAGAGATTTTAGGCAAAATATAGGCGATGCAGTAACAGATCATCTCAGTTTATATTAGATCAGCACTGCCTTGTTTTAAAGTTGGATCAAAGTTTGGTCTGCATTTGAGAGAGAGAGACTGTGGCAGTTCTCTCACAATATGCCTCTATACTTTTAGTGTCCTAATGTGGAAGTACAATCTGCAGCCATGGAACAGCCCTAGAGCCAGCGAATAATTTGAGCTGAGAGATGAGCAGGGAAATCTGGGCACTGCCAAGATGGAGGGCAGTTTAACATAGTTCATTTAGACATATTACCCGCACTGTTACGTTACAAAGCTGGCTGATAATCGACAAAGTACCCCTTTAATGTCATTTCCATGTCTTTAAGTGTTTTACACACTGACAGCTAAATGTGAGGTAATAAAAATTTAGGATGGCAAGCAAAAAGCAGTTGCTGGTTTATTATCTTTTGTGCACACGCCTCTTTGTACGAGACAGCCAAGTAGTCACTGAGTAGGAGGATTAATTGGGCCTGACCTCATGTTTTTAAAGAGAATGGCATAGTACAACGAAAGAGGTGGGGTGGCTATTTAAACTGTAACCCTACCAAATTCATTTAAAATGCTGGAGTACAATGCAACTGTGAGAAAAAGAAGGAGCCAACTTTTTACCAACCTTCAGAGGCGAAAGGGGCCATGATACTAAAAAATACTGAAACTTAAACAACTTATTAATTACATATATTACCCATTAAATTTTTCTGAACTTGACACTATATTAAAAACTTACAAGTCAAGTGTGCCCTCAAGTATGACAAAATAAGATCCAACATATTTCTTAGTACTGATGTTCTTGGCGTGAGAATGATGCATCATCCTACGCAGAACTGTCAGCATGTGCTGTGACACATGATGAGGATATATCTGAAGAACAGCGCAGTTGAAATGGGCAGGATGGGAACAGGCTCGTTTTCCACATGAGCGCGCCCCTTATTGGCAGTCGCCCTCCCTCCAGTCGTGCCCACTTAGTTCCGCCTACCTTCTGCGGGCTGAACATGTCTGCCCATCAGGAAATTGATTCTAATTTACTTTGTGTCCATGACGACTTTGAGCCGTCTAGGTTCATTGCCTCTGACCCTAACACATGGAAGTGTCCGCCCACTGGAGATTAAAGACTTTGCTATTTGGAGGTTTGCAGTCTGCAGAGATTCATGCGTGTGATGCAAAGGATTGGATTGTAGAGGAGGCAGCCTTCTCTGTGGTTGTCTGAGACAATCGCCCCTCTAGTGGTAGACATGTCCCTGCAGTCTGCAACCACCTTTTTGTTCAGGTCACTACCTGTGATCACTCAAACATTTCCTGCATGTATTGAGCATTCAAAGCAACACATTGATATATATCCGTTTCTGTCAACTACAGAGGGGCCACTTTGGTTTCTTAATGGACTAATGGTGGTCAGCTGGGCATTATTATCAGGTCTAGTCAGCCACAGTATCTGAAAACACCACTGTATGAGCTCAGGGCCATTAAGATTTCACGCCACAGTGGATTTCTATGCTGTTACATCTTTTCTTGTTGAATATGCAGCTCCTGTGAGACTGACGGTACTTTACAAAAAGTCTGATAAGGTGAGTCTGACCTTTTTCTGCATGAGTCTCAGATTCCAGCTTTTTGTGCCTGCCCAGTCACCAGGAGAAAATGCTGGCATTGTGCATTCCTACAATAGTTGTATTTTTCATACGTATCGTATTTATTACAGTTCTGATTACATATATATGGGCTGACTTTGTCATCAGAGACAGAGGAGATGGTGGATGGTGTGACAGCTGTGCAAGACAGCTGCCAAGCTGCAGACCACTGTTCCAGATGAACAAACAACACCGATTGTTTTTTAGGGAGCCATTGCTGCATTTCCAGCCATCACTGTGCCACCTAAAGCAGGTGTTAGAAGCAAAAACATGACCTTTTTTCTAACCCACACATTAACCACAGCACTGTTGAAACATAAAGAAACTTAAGTTTCAACATATCTGCTACATAATAACATAGAAATGTTAAATATCTGTGTTATGCAGAAACATACAAAGCCAACATTTATTCTGGCAAATAGGTTGTTTGTGCTGGTCTCAGTTATCTGGGTTCTCTCTTCACTTAAAGGCATACTGTGCAAAGTATAACATACGTAATCACCCACTTAAATTACTTAACACACCCATGGTGTTTGACCACATTCATACAGTCCTCAGATGAGGTCCAAGACTGTTAGATTAACCCTCCTATTAGTTTGGTTCTGCCAATTCTATATATATTTATTACACTGCTTTGTTGAATATTTGTTTCTGATTGGTCTGCTACTATTGATCCATTATATCTGAATAGCAGACCGCTGCTATAAATAACGGAACATTGCTATGGATGCAGTTCTAATCATAGATGTTTAACAAATCATTTTTAAAGCAATAAAATATGTTCTTTAAATCAATATTGTATGTATAATTATTGATTTCTTTAGTAAGTAGCCATAAGCAGGACAACGTAGATCGAGTGGGTCATTACTGCAAAATGAGCCCAGACACAGTGATGCAGGCCCCCAAAGAGAAGCTGTACATTATCCCTTACATATACACGTCTGTCATAAGATTCTTTTACAGCAGTGTTAGCATTAACAATGGCTCAGTTCTATTCAAGAGTCTCAGCAGGCCATGACATTCTGAAAATGAGCCACCAGGACCCTGAAACTAAAGCAGCTAAATAAAATTCAGCCATCGCTAACTCTAGTGCTGTGTCTCAATTCGGATACTTCTGTCAATACACTTTTATGTAGTGCACTATGTACTTACTGTACTTGCATAGTGTGCTAATTTCGACAAGGTTGTGTCTCAAATTTAACAAGGCTATTGCGCACCTACCAGAAATGACAATGCAAAACATTTGACTGTTGCTTCGTTTTCTTCATTTCAGTGGCAAATTGCAACCGAATGGAGCATTACAGCCAACATCTGACCCTGACTGTAGCCCGCCAAAATATCTGCTGGCTTGTTTGCTCGTTTACCAGAATAACGCTATTTTCACAAATTTGGTGTCTCTCTCCTTCCACTACATCACCAAGATGGTGACCACTGAGGCTGAGAAATGTCCTGCATTCCACACTTTACTTTTTGATCATATGAGTGCATCATCCAGTTACTAGTGCATTTTGGCATATCTGTCAGTGTAAATACACTCATGCACTCAAAAGGCCCGTTTCCACCGCAGGAACTTCGGGGTAATTTTACGGGGCCGGGGCCGTTGGTGTGTGTCTCCACCGCAGGAACCACCCCCGAAGGACAGAGTTCCGGAACTTTTACAGGGGCTAAACAAGTCCCTGCCTCGGAGTAGGTACTCAGAAAGGCCCCGAGAAACTCCTGGCTGGGGCTTGGGGATTACTTGGTACTGATTGGATATACTCAAGGCGGAATGTGACATCAACAGAAAGCAACAAATAGCCGGCATTTTTAAAACTCAGCAGACGAGGGTTAGCTCGTTCATAGCTTCCACTGCCATGTAAACAAACTCAATAACCGGTCCGTGAAAAACATATTTGTTCCAGCGGATATCTTAGTTACAACATGATTGAGCTAGCAAAGCAGTTTTGTGTTGCTATGTGTGGTATTTATTCAGTTTTGGGAAATCACAATGTCTAGAAAGCATCAGCTGACAGGGACAGCTAACAGCAGCAGCAGCAGCAGAGCTAACATCAGGACGTCATCTGTTAAAAGCCTCCCGTTGTCAGATACGGCATGAAACTACTCCAGTTAGCTCAATCATGTTGTAACTAAGACATCCGCTGGAAAAAAAAATAAAAATTCACGGAACGTGACCGGACTTATTACAGACACCGCTAATGGCTAACGGCGTCCCTACGCCCCTACGTCGCCCGGTCAAAATGGTCGCGCAATGATTACGTCAAATCCAGAGCCCGGTAACTTTACAGGAACCTTCCTCCTACTCCGCTCTCTCAGTGGAGACACGGCGGTTGAGAGGGCCGAGCGAGAGGATGTTCCTGTAGTAGTTCCTGCCCCCCAAATAGTACCAGGAACTTCTTCAGTAGAAACGGGCCTAAAATAGCAACTGTAAGTACAGGACACAAATTGACACCCAGCATATTACTGACGCCTGCTGTGACACGTCAATATGTCAGTGTTCAGTGTTATTGTTATTGATTCATGAACTCTGGTGACCTCACAGATAGCTCCACTTAACTTTAACCTGAGCAGAGGTCTAAATAGCCAGAACAAGTGAAAAGGGAAAACATTTTAGCGATAACTATGATACAATTTAAATACACATTTAGCACACATCTTAAATGAACTGACCACGACCGTGATTTTCATCCATAAAAATGTACTATCTTTTCCAAAACTAAAAATAATGTTTTATCATGGTGAGTCCATTTCTGTGACAGGAAAAGAAGATGTCAAGTTCACATCGCTGACAATGTCAAAGGAGCAAAAGTGCAACACAGCAGCACAGAGCTGAGAGTGTAAGCTGTTGGGTCAAATGCTTCACTTCAGATCAAGTGGATATATGCCTGGGGGTCAATGCTACCCACAGAGCATCAGATGCATGGCATGTCAGACATATACTCACCAACACGTTGTCTCACACGATCACACACACACACACAAATTCACCGCCAGTATTTACCAGAGCAACTTCACAATATATGAACACCCCCCCGCCCCTCTATGTCCATGTCCATCCCCTTCCATATAAGTTAATCACATAGTGTACATTTTAATCTGCTGATTTAAAGGCTCGCCATCTGGAAAGGCCTGGCAGCGTTAATGTGTGTGTGTGTACAGTATGTCTGGTCCATACTCATCTATTATGAAAAGTGAAACAAGTGTGCGTACGATGCAGATGACATACTTTAAGCACGAGCCCAATGGGTGTTCTGCTATTTTTGCTTTCACGCATATACAGACCATCTGACCCACATCGTAAGCTCGTTGGAGGGAAAATGCATTAGCCATGGTCAGAAACACACACACGTACATGTCACTGTGGGTCAGCTGTCTCCACTGACACACTGTGCAAGCCAAAAAAGCAGAGCTAAGAGAGTTTCTCAAACACTGGCTTAAAAAAAAATGCACAGGCATAGAAAAAATACACAGAGGCCCTGCCTGTGCACAAATGGGCAATACCATACCCTTTGTAAAACATGAACAAATACATATGGAGAATGAACACCATAGAAATGACCAAATTGCTGACATTTTGCTAACAGCACTATTACACTATGTATGTGAAATCCATTCTTCTTCACTTTTTTAAGACTGACAGCGGCTGCACACCACAATTTGCCGTGTAGGCTACTGTTTCAGAGCAGCAAAGAAAAATTGATGTCCATAAAAAACTGCCATTTTATAAATAAAGTATGTGGTATCAGATTGGTGCGTAGACTTGCATACTTGCCAACACCTGCTCTAGCATTTTAGGAAGTACTGGTGGCTTTTTCTGATACTGGTATCAGTGCTGGACAAACTCAATTACAGAGTACTTGAGAACTTGCACAAAGAAAACAAAACTGAATAATGCCAGGTTCACACTACACAACATTTTTGTCTGTTTCGACAGTCACTATATCAGATTAGGCGAAAGGTATGACAAACACGATGGACCACAACCAATTATCCCTGGTCATCTTTCACAACGAGTGATGTCAAAAGGTTATTCTATTTTTATTATTATAACAATTATTTCAGTCACTTTGGCTGTTCGTGTCCCGGCTAAAATGTTACTGTAGCCACATAAAAAGCGCCATGATATGTCAGGAGCCACATTTGAACCTCCACATGCAAACTATGCAAGTTACTGAATCCTCCACAACAAGTACCTGCAAAAGTTTCACAATAAAAGTCTGTTTAGAAAATGAAGGGATTCTCTCAACCGAAATTATGATGGGCTTTTAATTTTAAATGGGTACAAGAAGTGTTGAGTTTGAAATGACGGCGCAATGCATTAACTTTATCAAGGCAAACAGGAGCAGATTAAATGTAAAAATATAAAAATACAGAGGGAACAATAAATGACGGCCTGTTTATAACGAAGTTTGTTTAAAATGAAGCTGATTCGCTCTGCAGTTGTGGTAAGTAAAAGCCCCACCACTATTAGTGAATTTTATTCCTTTATATCCTCCATTATGAAGAAATAGCATTCTTTGCTAGCTTGAGACTAATAGCAGTATTCATTAGGGTGCTGAAGAGCCTCTGCTGTTTCATGCCGTCATTTTTCCCTTTTTACTCTGTGTGGTAACGTCCCTCGAGGAAATAACAAAAGGCTGGGGTGTTGTTGTCATACAGTGGTCCACAGCAGCAAATCGCTCAGTGTTCCTATTGGTCAAAGTGATGGCTATAATAGAAGTCCTGAACCACAAAAAGAAAATCAAACATTCTAGACTTTCTGTCAGGATGTCATGAGACGTCCCAGACATGGCGTCGGCTGTTTTCCACTATGACACATCACACTAGGTAAAACATTGTTGTTCGCAATCTGAGCAGACACCGTATGACGTTGCACTATAAACTGGCTGATATTGTGTAGTGTGTACCTGGCATAAGAATAGGGTCTACAATGTACACCTAAGCGAAAATGCAGACAAAGATTGGGGTTAGCTTACCATTTGTGCTGTATGGACTAAAGATTAGTTATGATACACAACTTTAACATTATATAGCTTGCACTTCAGATTGAAAATTATCTGTGGCTGCATAAATATACAATTTTTGCTTTATGGATCTGTGCAGATAATAGATAGCAGTTACATCACTGCGTCACATCCAAAAAATGTCAATTTTTAACATAACAGGTTCAATTTATGTTTGTATTTATTATATATATATATATATATATATATATATATATATATGTTGTTTTGTACTTTTTATAAAGCAAAAAAAGTGAGTAGTCTATATGTTGAAAGAATATTGGCATCCAAATCAAGTACTCATACACATCCCTAATCAAAACATCCATGTGTCCTGTATTATTAGTATTACTAGAGGAAGAACATTTAAAGAGCTGTGAACAATATTACTGTAGCTTAAAAGAGGCTTCTATCACTGCATAATACAAAAAATATGTCCTGAAAATCAACACTAATTGCCCTGTCACTCCTTATCTCTGAAATGTTGCTTTGCTGCCACTCATGCACAGCCTGTCAACTCATGTTAAGCAAAGTTAAGATGGCAGCCTTTTATTGTGGACTTACATTGTAATTAGCTGTCAGCGCTTAGCGAATAGTTTTTGTTGTGGAAGCAGAGAGTCTGAAAGCTTGAGGAAAAGTCTGTCTGAGCCACAGAGTATTAAGAGAGTTCATTTCTCTCTTTGTGCTCTGCATATGTGATTAATTTGTATTCTCTAGCTTTTGTTTTAGAAGAATATTTTCCTGTAAATGTACCCGTTATATGGTCTGCAGATGTCTTGCATTTCAGACTGGCCTGTTATTATTTGCACATTCAAATTTCTTTCAGACTGTTTTTGTAAATACTGAATGTCCCAAGCCAACCATTAGGTCAGGATGATGCTACATCATTTGCAGATGCGCTGCCAGCTTCGCTGTCCAACATTATTCTGCCCCCAGGGTGTTTGGCCTGGCACTGTCCTGGCTCTGAACTGGCACAGATCTCTGAGTGAGGGCTTAGTCAGACACACTGATCCAAATAGTGCACCTCTGGTGAGAGTCTGTGCACATTAACATGGATTAATCTAGCAGACCGGTAAAAGACTTGTTTCAACAGATGATGTTTGCTTGTAAAATTAGACTTTCTTTCAAAGCGAGTATGGCTTTATAGGATTATAGCAATTTAGCTGTTGACATTAACTGACATTTATTGGTCAAATAAGATGTTGTAACAGTTGTGACTTCAGCCTGGTTTGTCAAAATTACTTGAAAAGGAAATCCTGCTTTACAATGCAAATATACAGGCACCCTTTATATGTAAATGCTACTGTTCTGAATTACATAAAGACTGGCTATAAACAGATACTGTAGCTGTTTTTGGAAGGTGGAAAGTAAGCGCAGAGACAGGAATTTTTTTTGTTATTTTTAACTCCACTGACTGGAGGTGAACTCACTGACAAGGTAATTGTTGACTGTGAGTAATGCTCTTTCTGCTGAATTGTATCTCATTTAATTGGAAACAAATTTGGGGCTAACCAAAACCGTTTAATTTTCCACTACAGCATATTTATCTACCTAATTCTAAACCTTATTCTTCACTATTTAGTTGCTTAAATTTAAAGGGACAATTCACCCAAAAATCAAAAATACATTTTTTTTCTGTTACCTGTAGTGCTATTTATCAATCTAAGATAATTTTGTTGTGAGTTGGAGATATCGGCCATTGAGATGGTGCCCAAAGCACCAAAAAAAAATACATTTAAAAAACTCAACAGCAATGTCTCTTTCTAGAAAGCATGACCCGGTCACTCAAGATGATCCACAAACTTTGTTGTAAGCAGTTTCCTATAGACCTATTTTCTTACTACCAAACAGCATCTGCCAACTGCATCACAATGCAGAAAGCAGCGTGCATCTACTGCCACTGTTGCTGCTAGCTAATGTTACAGCTCAGCCAAAGAGGACACCACTAAACCCTACATCTCGTGTTGTCATGAGCATGCTTTTTTCTGTGCGGTAATATAGTTGGCAAGTGTTGTTTGGTAAAGAGAAAATAGTTCCCACATGACACTGCTCACAACAAGGTCTGTGGATTATCTTGAGTAACCGGGTCATGATTTTTGGAAAGAGACATTGCTGTTGAGTTTTTCAAATGTACTTTGAGCACCACAAACTGAGTGCCATCTTGTGTCATTATATTTAAGAGAAGACAGACATCTCTATGGCTGATGTATTTTTGATTTTGGAGTGAACTGTCCCTTTAACACTTAAGTAATGTTTTCTCATGACAAACTTGATAAACTGTGAATATAATGTAATTATCTTACAGCATGTACAAAGGACAAATAAAATCTTATTTGTATATTCTGCATCTGTTACATATTATTGGTGATCATGTTGTGGTCCATTTGATTAGATTCAGCCGTCTCAGCCTTGTGCAACATCTATTATGCTGCCTGCCTGGTGAAAGAGTGCAGGCTGCACCTCCTTTGCCCAGGGCTCTGAGGTTCTGCCTAATCAGTGCATACCACAGTTCCCCTCGAAGCTGCACAAAAACAGAGTACACAAACAAACAAACTGATCGACAAACACACAACCAACTACAGCTCCTATTGGGCAGCACCTCCTGAGCACAAATATTTCTTTGACATGGACGCTATGTAAAGTCTTAGTCACCAGAATAGGATATTCCACCAAATGTTTTGCTTACTGGCAACAAGAACATACACAGATTGTGGTACTTTTTAGGGAGAAAAAACTTAAGAACTTTAACATTTCTAGTTACAAAATAATGACTGACAAAAGCCTAAACTCAACCTTTAACTCACTCATCTAAAACAATAAATTCACAGTAGTTTTAATTTTCTTAATTTGGAGAGAGTTAGGGGAGAGGCATGATGACAAGCAGCGAAAATAATAAATTAGCTTTGAATCCAAAGCATTACAAGAACATGGTGAGCCTGCCAAGCTCCCAGTGTGCTCCTACTCACTCCTGCAACTGCAGAATTTCACTTAATGATATACTATATGCAATACAGGAACTTTGATAGGCTGGTGGTTAGTGCTACATCAAACTGTTTGTTTAGTAAGAGCTTTTTTGCATTCTGCCACAGTGTTTGGTTACATAAGAGATGGAGTGAGGACTAACAGACAAATGACAAAGATGCCTGAGTGACTATGAAACAGTGATGTCTGAGAAAATGTCTGAAGAGAGGGGAGTGAATGAAAATAAAAATACAGTTAAGAGGGAGAGGTGTGAAATGGACAAGACAGGGAGAAGGCTCAAGGATATTCACAAACACATGGATAATCAGTGTGAGAGAGAAGCACAAAATATAAATGAACTGACCGACATAGGGAGACATGGAGAAAGAGAAAGAGAGAGACGGCAAAAGAGAAAGAGGATGGACACACACAGAGCGGTACTGTAATGAATGGGGTTTTGGTCATTTCCATGTTAGTGCACGTCATGGTGCAGCAGTGCCTTCATGGCCTACATTCTGCCAGCTGGCAACACACAAGTGCATGCATGAGTATGCATCCCCCACTCTCTCACACACACATAAACACACACACATGGATCAGATGAGACAGTAGTGGGGCAGTGTTTCCACTGGGAAAGATGAAAACATTCTACATCCATTAAAACAGCCAAGCATGCCTTTTTTTGCCTTTCTTTGCCATGACATCCTATGAAATAAAGGAAATTAAAACTTCCTTTATTTCTCAGCACACTGTTATAGTAAAACACCTTTGAACCTGTCAGCCCACAGCTAAAAGAACTACTTGCCCATGTAACCCTCGAGTATAAGTCAGGATCCCCTCATGCGAGCCTTGTAATGGTTTCCTGCTGGCTGAGTCTTGTGTCCAATGTGATACCCCTGTCCCATTTCCATCCATGAAGCATAAAACTAATTTTAAAGTTGCATGAGGCAGATTAGCCTAGTTCAGCCAAGCAGTGTAAATTGGGATGGGTTAGCTCACGTCTCATGATATCATCGTCATCCTCATAACCCAGAAGGGAACTATGTGAATAAGCAAAGGGAGGTCGATGGTACTGGGGAATGGGGAAGGTGGATGGATCAGGAGGGTTGGAAAAAGTGTATGTAGGAGTATGTCACTGTCTGCTGATGCAAAAGGTTTGCGCATATTTGTGTACAAAAACACAGGCTCGTACTGCAAGTAATCTACTGAATGGGTAAGCTAAGCTCCTTAAGGGGTCTTCCATAGAAAAGCAATTGTGACCAATTTAGCTCTGCAAAAACAAAAATGCTGAAAATTGACAGATTGGCAGCACACACACAGAGTAACAAAGACAGATGAAAAGTAATGTCGGCAACAATAAAAGCACACAGAAGGAGGATACAAAGACATGAACATGAGGGAATAGAAACAAACACTAAAGAGGAAAAAAGAAAGATGAAACGATGAAGGGGGAAGGAGTGCAAAATGAGTTGCATACTCACACAGCATCGTCAAAAGAAAACAAACCACTTCACGTTGCAAATTTGCTTCCTCGCACAGCAACATGCAACTTCCAAAATATACTCATGTGTGGTGAGCAGTCAAGTATGATAACACAAACATAGTACTCACCTAGTCTAGGCTGCCCTTATGGCTGGCACAGAGTAGCATAACTCCAACACACACACACCACCACCACCAACGTGAAACTACGAGTGAGAGCAAACATAAGTAGGAAGAGAAGGAGCACTCGAAGGTGGAGAGAAGAAAAAAAAATAGATGTCCAAACAAGTGTGTCAGTGTGTGTGTGAGAGGGTGCGCGTGTGTGTGTGTGTGTGTGTGTGTGTGAGTTGGGTGGGTGTGTGTCTGTGTGTGAGGGGAGATCCACTCCAGCAGCGAGCGGTATGGGTGAGCTCTGTCTCTCTCTTTCTCTGTTTCTCTCTCACTGGCAACTGTGACGCGTCAGGGTTTCGACCAGACCCCTCCCTCCCTCACACTCTCTGTCTTTCCCTCAATCGCTCTCCCAATCCCTCTCTCTTTCCCTCTCTTAATCCCTCACTTCCACCGCCGCCCCACCTCCCGACCCAAAGACTGACAAAGACTTAGAGCGTCGAGCCTGGAACACACAAACCTGAAAATATGTTTGGGCATGTACAGTAGTTAAGTTGACTTGTGTTCTAAGATTTGTTTGACCTTCACACAATGCTGATTGGCCTTTAGACTACTATTTTGATCTATGTGTCCTTTTACCTTTTAGTGCATTCTTTTGCATGCTGCTATATGTAATTTGTAACTTTTATTTTCACCACTCGTGAAAATACAATTCAATACCTTTGTTGAGGGAATGTAAACACATCTAAATTGAGCTTAATACATCACTATTAAATGAAGAACTTTGGCTAAAGTAAATATGGCTTAGAGAGAGAAGCAACAAGCAAACAGGCCTAACGATCTGACCAAGCAACTTTTGATACTTCACATATTTCCATATTCATTGCAGCAGACACATTTCAATTTTAAATCAGTGTTCCAAGCTGATTTATAATGATTGATGATTAATTCAACTTACCAGAGGAGTGGTAGATGTGTTGTGTGGGCACTTTAAGATGCTTCTTCCGCCCCAGCTCTTCCCCAAGTAGGTAGTACCATCCCTGAACTTCCTACAGCACACACACAAAGAATGACTGTGTGTGTATGTGTGTGTCGAGCGCCTGCATGTCTATGCCCGACTTTAAGCTTCGGGATTCAACTTAATGAGAACTAAATTTAACATGAATTCTCTACGTGAGAGCATAAACATGTTGTACAGAAACACACAAACACACACACACACACACACACACACACACACACACAGACTCAATTTGCTTGCTCCTCCAGGGCTGCAAACACTGAACACACACACCCACACATACACACACACACAGTCACTCACCACTCACAATGCTTTAGCTTATTCCAGCAGCTGATGCCCCCACTTCTGCACTTCTGCCCTGTGAGCCAGATGGTGTGTGTGTGGGTGTGTGTGTGTGTGTGTGTGTGTGTGTGTGTGTGTGTGTGTGTGTGTGTGAGCGCGTGCACATGTGTATTACGTGTTTGCAACTACTGTACGTGTGTTACATAAAGTCATGCAGGCAGCAGCAGAGGGGGGTCTGATTTGTAATCCTGATGATGTGGGCACAGTCTTGCAAACAGGGACATGACAACACTGTTGTAAGCTCCACCGTTATTTTACTGTGTCACACGTCTTTTACAGCACACACACACACACACTCACACACACGCGTACGCGCACACATGCTGCCAGCCTCCTCTTTTGTACTAAATAATGTGATGCCATGAACAGTGACAATAATCTCCGTTTTAAAAGCATCTTATCTGAGTGGACAGATTTCTGCGGGCTGTGGGACAAGAGGGGGAGGACGGGCAGGGGACTTGTATAGAAGATGGGGGAGGGGAGGGCATATGTCCTGAAAGTCAGGGATGGATTTATGCCATCGTTCAATATTATCCTGCACATGTGACAAAGGGGGCAAAGAGTGAGGCGAAGAGAGCCGTTAGTCAGGAGGGAGACAGATGAGAGAGATGAAAAGAGAAAGCAGGGGATGGGAGAGAAATAAAAAAAGCACAAAGTGGCAAAAGGGTGCAAACAAATGACAAGATGTGACAGGCAAGCAAAGCAGGTAACAAAAATAACAGCTAACAGTCATAAGCTCCAAATGCTTCTAAAATAAATCAAGAGCACAGAGGAGGAAAAGAGCTGGGGACAGGTTTGAATGAAGGGCAGAATTTTAAAAACAATAGAAAAGAATAACGGATGTGGTGGGGGGGGGGTGAAGAGATATAACTCCATGTGACTCAAATCTAAATCTCCCTCATTAGCATATTAAGCCAATTAAATATTCATTGGAATAAATGTTAGAGGAAGGAAGTCATAAGCCTAACTGAAACACAAATTCTCCCCGTTGTTTGTTTTCCCTCACTGATGTGGACGTTAATTGAAACTACAAAAAACACTTACTGTGGTGAGTTAAAGAGAGCAGTTTGCAGCTGTGTTCGTTTTGTTTTCCATTTTTTATTTCTAAACACCAAATTAAGAGTTTTATGTCACTTCTCAGCCAGCCTCAGAGAGAGAAAAACAACAAGAAAAGCTCAGGTCAAATAGTCAAAATTAAAAGCAAATATGGATTATTTTTAACACAAGAAGCAGAGTTTGTTTGATTTTTTTTCCCTTTACAAGATCTAAGAGATTTTTACTGCACTTTTACTGTAGATTGGTTCTTTTTCAGCAGTGATTTAAACCCCAGAATATAATGCACTATAAACCACTACATCACCAGACACTCACATTTTCTACTTCACAAAAAGCCCTAATTGTAGGGTTCACTGGGGCAGAATATTTTATTGGTAAAGGGCTGATGAGTGCAATAACTGATCCTTCAAGTACAGAAACAGACAATTGGAGAGGTTTTCTCAACTGGGCTGTGAGTGACCATAATGAGCATACAAGTTTCCTGCCTTTTCTAAATCCAATACGTGGCCTTGAAAACACACACAAATGCATGCTAAATGACGTAATGACATACTTAAATGATTAAGTGCTGAGGCATTACATAAAAAACATTTGGTTACTGCACTAACCACTAAAACGTGGACTTTCCTTTTTAAATGTGAGTTTGTGGAACACTGCAGGGAGAAACTATGCACACATGCAAAGGCAGTTGAAGGGAAAACAGTTGGATAAATTAAGAGTTGAATAATTAAACAGTGAAAAGAGCTAAGAAAAGCAGTTATGGGGACAAACTGTACAGTGGAAGCGAACCTATTCTAAGCCAAGGAGCAAAACTGAACTCTCGGACCTCACATTTATCTGCTATCACCTGGGACAGTTTGGGAAGAAGGAAGAAGCGCCGGTGTTCTTCTAAATTATGATGTAGGCGTGTGGGATGAACTGGTTTTACCCTTTGTGTGTTTTCCAGTCGTTGTCCTCTCCACATTGCCTGGCAAATATCAGTAAAAAGTGTCTGAATCTTAAATGCTTCATCTCAACAAGAATATTTATATTCAGTTTTCAGTATGGTCTTCAGTCTGCATGGTGTCAGTCTTCTACACCAGCTAGTTAGGCACAGAGGCCAGATTAAACGCAGAGAAAGAGAACGGTGAACTGAATAGATAGTTTACAACTTATAAACTTGAGTGTCGTCTTTTACTCTTGCAACAGTTAGAGGGAAATTTCGGTTTATTGCAACCCGTCTCCTATCGTCCTAAATTTGTTTCAAGTCACTAGTGATATAGAAATAATAGTTAGCATGTTAGCCGTTAGCCTAGATACAGCCGTAGCGTCAGACCTGTTAAAACGTAATTGAACGGGCATCCTTTCAAGTGCAAAGTTAGTCCACTAAACAAGCTTTTTC
>NC_065514.1:22129015-22268500 GCF_006386435.1 Epinephelus moara | reverse complement strand
CTTTGTGGAGAAAAAGCTTGTTTAGTGGACTAACTTTGCACTTGAAAGGATGCCCGTTCAATTACGTTTTAACAGGTCTGACGCTACGGCTGTATCTAGGCTAACGGCTAACATGCTAACTATTATTTCTATGTCACTAGTGACTTGAAACAAATTTAGGATGATAGGAGACGGGTTGAAATAAACCAAAATTTCCCTTTAATAACACTCATTTTACAGCACCTGAGGGTTTACAACACCTAGCATGCCAGTTCAGATGGACATTTGAAGGATTTTTATGAACAAATCAGTACAGACTCTGAAAAAATCTCATATTCCGTACAACCTGTGCCCACGAGGTGTGAAAAGAAAACAAGTCTGAATATCAGCCACATCGACAACATTTGAAATGACAAGTTGAAGCATCCGTCCAGTCTTGGGAAATATATCTGCGAGTGAATGATGATCTCAAGAAATCACCCTTGCAGTCAATATTTAACAAACCCAGTGCCCAACCCCTGAGTCCAACATCCTGATTCCATACTGAGGGACGCTGAGGGTAAGACCAAGCCAACAGCCTCCATGTCCTGGTCTTCCCATTATTGCTTTCTGTAAGTCGTGTTCTCTGCAGAGCTGAGATCATAACAGTTCTTTCAGCTATAGCAACTGTAACAAAGCCAGTGGCAGAGCCTGTACCAGCTCACTTGGAAGCATATGAATTTTATATTTTATGTTTTTCTCAAAGTGCTGCACAATTTGGTTCATGTCAGCTAAATAAAATTTCAATGGCATCTACAGTATACCTTCTCTGCAATTCTTTTTGTCACTTTTGCATGATACATTGTTTGAAGGAACAGTGTGTAGGATTTAGTGGCATCTAGTAATGAGGACCTTGGGTTGCAACCAGCTGAAACTAAACTCCCGGTTAGAATTTCTCAAGTGTTCATTGTTCAGGAGGTTTCAACCAGGAGACGAATTATCCCCAGCAGTCTCTTTCTCTCCAAAAAAAATGGACCAGGTGATTAAAACCAGTAAAAATACTGAAAAAAAACAATTTCATGTTAGAAATCTGTGTTTCTATGACACTGTTCAGGTCGTCGCAGACAGACTACTGGCCAAGCAGCTGCTAATGCATGCCCACCTTTTTCTCTGATAGCTTAATGTGTGCTCACCTTATTTCTGAGCCAGGAAAGAATGGGATTTAGTGGCATCTAGCAGTGAGGACTGCAGATTGCAACCAGCTGAATCTTCTCCTGTGTCCCAAGCATGAACTCCCAGTTAGAATTTTTTCAGTGTTCATTGTTCAGTCGGTTTTTACTCGGAGCCAAATTATCCACAGAGGTCTCATCCTCTCCGAAATAAACAGATTTAAACGGATTTAAACTAGTAAACACACTGAATACAGCAGTTTCACGTTAAAAAATGTATCAAGAGCCAGTGTTTGGTTTGTCTGTTCTGGGCTAATGTAGATCATGGCGGTGCAACATGTGGATGAGGAGTAGCTCCCTATATAGACACAAATGTCTCAATTATTTTATAGTTAATTTTTGCCAATAAATCCCCTAAATTTCACATACTGAACCTTTAAGTAGTTAAACAAATGCTCAGTGGGTTTTTTCCTGGCTTCTAAAAGTAATCTCTGTCTGTGATTCCGTCTATAGTAATATACAGTGATCCATTTAGTTTGGTAAGTGGGCAGTGGCAATGATTGGTGGCTGGGGATGGATGAGTAGGAGAAGGCAAAAGAACTGCTGGGAGCAGCTCTTCTGCAAAGATTAATGGAAGAAATGAACATAAACTACTTCTTTTTTGGGGAGTGTGAACTTACAGTGGTTCAAAACTTAAATTGTTATCTATTAACGAGAAGTAGTTCATTTTAATCTGCGTGATCTAACCCTTGAGCTAGCTCTTGTGAAGTGTGAACTTGTGCAACACTGACGTACAGTATGTGTGATGAGAACAGGACGTGCTGTGTTTTTGACAGCTCGTACACAGGCTGACAAAAGGAATAGACTTTGGGCTTTGTTGTCTTGTGATAGAAAACAACAAAGCGGGTCTTGTTGTCGTCGCAGCACCACTGATATCAAAAGTCTCCCAAGATAACATTTTCTATTAAGATGCACTTTTTGTTCATATTTTTGCCACATAATACACTGCCTTTGTGAAAAGACTCCCTTTAACTTGGTAAAAGATGTGCATCATTATCTGATCAATAAACTACATTTTGGACAAAAAAATCTAACTGTAATTTAATAAAAAGAGATATGAGATTCAGTGAGACTTAAATAAGGAATGCATGTGTGTGAACCGTGACATTTCAGTGAAGAGAGTGACTCAAACTGGGTTTCCTCTCAACTATCGAGGTCACAGGAATTCATTCACCCTGGACTAAACTCTTGGATTCATGGTCTAATGGACAGAAACACACACACACACACACACACACACACAAAAGTGAAACTTACAAGGGGAGCTAGGTACACTGTTTACAGAATGTCTTTGTGTCTCTCTTTCTGTGTTTAAACGTACCTTGTCTGGATCCATAAGTGAGCGCACACCAAAGCTCATGCAACCCAGCAGCGCACTCATCCTGTTGATACAGAGAGTGAGACAGAGAGAGAGAGAGAATAAATAAGGAGGATAAAAATCAATTAATACCCCTAAGTAAAGCCGATGTGTCATCTAACTCAGGTCTGACATCTGAAATGTGTTTTTCATCCTCCAAAAGCGTTAAACCCCACAGACCTAACTACAAATACAAACAAATCAATGTGATGTTTTTATAGTGTTTTTCATCCTGGTGTCACATTTTGTCAGACTTAATTGTGTCCCACATTACCGTAGAGACTTATTTATTACAAAGACGACAGGACAAGGTTGATCCCTTGGGTGAAATCTGTGTCATTAGAGGTAAAGTAAAAACATAATGAAGATAAACAAAACGCTAATAAAACAAAGTTTAAAGCAGTAAAAAAAATATGATAGGCCTACTTGGGAAATAATTTTGAAGAATGTGTCAACGCACTGACATCAGACAAATATATTATCAGAGTTATGGGAGTCTGTGTGTGGTGGTGGGGGGGGGGGGGTGTTTAATTATGCAGAGATGAGAGAAACAGTTCTCGACAACCTCCCAGCTGGACAGGACTAATGCAGCTGCTGATTCTGTTTCGAGGGCAAACTGGCCGTCAGCACAAATGAACACCTGAAATGTTTCTTGGCTCCAGCAGAATGAGCCAGTGACCGAAAGAGCTCAGCTGCATTGACAGAATGTCGTGTTGCGGTCTGTTCTACCAGAAATTCCAGCTAGAGCTTCTGTGAGGCTGTACTTCAGCAATGTGATGCTTTCAACTAAATGTTTATGTCAGTATGCAAAGGTTTTCAGTGGCAGTGTTAAAATAATGTTAAAGGAAAGAGGAAATTGCATCTCAAGAGTATCTTGCTTCAGTATCATGACAAATTTCTGAGTGGAACAGGATAAACAGGCATGGCATAACATGGGAGGAATTGGATTCGATCGTTGAAAAGTGGGCACATCACACAGAGCATGGACGTATAAAGAGACCTGGATAGAGTGAAGCCAAAAAAACTCGACTTCCGGGATGTAAGATTATCCAGATGATCAGCACTGATTCTGCATCATGGGGTCCACAGAACAATCACACTAGAGACTTCCACCAGCCGAGCCGATGGAGATAAAATTATTTAATTTGCAGCTTTTCCAAATTTTATCGGACCAAATGGATCAAATCCTGATAATTTAACAAGTCATTTAGCAGGGGTCGTGATGTTCAAATACAATTATCCACTGATTTACAGACATCTCTATCACAATGTAAGTCTATGGGAAAAAGTCATTTAAGGCCCAGTGGCATCACATGACAGACTCAGGAGTTATAATGCCACTGTTTGGCCACTCAACAGTTGACTTCAAAGGCTGGCGCACTTCCTGACGGTTTCACATGGGGATAGTATCCACCAGTCGTATGCACCATGTAACGTTAGTTGCTGAAGTAGTCCACAATAAAATGCCTAGTATATAATCTGAAACTGTCACTGACACTACTTTCCTAAACGTGAATAATTTCTAATTAGCAGGCTGGTTATCACAGTATTTTGACACACTGAGGTACCATACTGCTGCTAGCTAGCTAGCTAACATAAATGTAGTTCTTTACAGCTAAAGGTTGCAGATTTATTAATGTGTGGATGTCACGATATTATTGTGTTTTACAGGAGGAAAACATGATTGATGAAATAGAATACACCCGGCAAAGAGATCTAAAAGGGGTTAAAAGGGCATTTTTCATTTCATCTTGACTTTAAGCAGGTACAATCATGAGCATTTTCATATATTCATATATTGACATGATATTGTGCTAACATTTGATTATTAGCGCTCAACACCAAGTACAGCTGATGGTGACGGGAATATCAGTTGTTGTGCAGATATTTGGTCATAAACCAAACAACTGGATAAGCTAAAATTTGACCTGATCATGGCACTGGATTAATAGTAAAGGGATTGCCAAAGTAAATGCAATTCATCCTGAGAGGGATATGAATGCATGTACTAAATATCCATCTAATTATTGTTGAAACATTTTACTCAGTCACAACCTTCACTACAAAGAAGTGAGCACAATATCCACTTAATATGCAACACACGTACACACAAAAAAAGCAGTTGTAATGCCTAAACAGGTACAATTTTCTAAAACAGTTTCAGTAAAAAATTTAGAAGCAGTCACACTGACCAAGCGTGCTATTTTCTCACTCCTTTAAAACGGACTGAAACTCCTGCACAGTAATCAGCTCCGTAAACTCCATGTCCTTCTGTACATTATTCCAGTAACAAGGAGCAGCGTATTTAAAAGCTTTTTTCGCCTAGTTCTGCTCTAGCCTTGGGGACCAACATGTGTAGAATATTGTGAGAGTGCAGGCCATATTGATTGTGTTTTTTTACACATGTAAGTACATAGATAAGAGGGAACCAGCCCAAGGAGAGATTTCTATATCAAAGCCAACCCGTGTAAAATTCTGCAAACAAACAGAGATGAACATTTAGCTGCAGCATACTGTACTTTCTAATGTACTTTATGCTGCTAGATGGCTAAATGCTGGTGCTAGATAAAAAGTCAGAGGATCACCTGAGACAGTAGAATTCAAACCATCCAACAGTTGTCAAAACATTTCAAGCACCCTGTGTTTTCTGCCTATGGTCCATTTACACGCTGCACTAGCACCGTTCAGTCCCCCTTTGAGTTATTTTTTGTTGAACTGTCAAACTATCTGTGCAAAATAAATAAAACAACAAAATAAATAATGCATGATGGCAATGGCTTATCCAAAGGATTCTTTGCCGGCAACAATACTGTGAATAGTGTTTTGTCTTCTCTTCAAAGCTGCATGGTCAATCCCGGCTCAAACTCTGAGGCCTTGAGCCTTCCGCTGCTATGAATAAACAATTCTGTGAAGCTGGCAGGAGCGGCCGGGGACAAACAGAAAATTATATTGTGATATATGGTGTTCATCTAAATTTAGTGCTGCTCTTATCATCAACCTTGGCCCTAAACTCGTCTCATAAGCAATACTTTGCGTCTGTTTTGATTAACACTGCGAGGGATGCCCAACGTTTGGCTACAGCAGCAACTTGGCTAATGTTCTGTGGTGTTTAAGAGGATTTGCTGAAGAAGCACTGTGCTGCCTACAACTTCTTGACAGCAGCACACCAGAGGGGAGAGTTGAATAAGCACATTTTCTTAACATTTCCGGGTGGACTCGATTTAAAATTGCTTCTGAGAAACGTATGGGGGTAAAGATCACCCCTGCAGAGACTGCTGGGCTCAGTTGCTGGTAGTGGTGTTTCCATCTTGGCTGCAGGTTGAATGGTACCCCTCTCCTATTATTCAGACATTGATGATCATGAGCTACAGTTTCTGTAGGCATACATACTAGTGCAACATCTTGTATTAGTAGCCACTTTCTACAGCCCAGTGTTTTTAAAATTTCAGCCACCTCAATGGCATTACATTCAAATCTTGTCAGAGCAAAATCCGAGCAGCATCTGGTCTCCAACTAACCATTAAATTAGTTTTTGTAACAGACATGGCACTCCATCTCCTAGCTGACATTTGGGGTTATTTATATTGTGACAGAGTTCACAGAAGTTCCAAGATGCACACATTTTTCTCCTACTTTTCTTTCCTGTCACTCTCTTTGCTCTCAGAGGTAGCAGGGAGACAAACTTCTCTATTCAACACAGGGTCTAAATCAGTCCTTGCAAATATTTCTTTGAATGCTATGAGCATCCATGGGTGCACAAGAGTAGACTCATTCAACAGGTTGTGATCTCAAGGTCTTTTCCTTAGCAACTCTACAACAGAGCTGTTGATGGAGTCAGTCAGTCAGATCACTGTAGACAGATTGCTGGATCTGAACAAATGCTGCCCTGGTTTATCATAGAAGACTACAATATAGTCGTTGCTTGAGAGAGCATCTGGAGAATCAGTGGTTATGTGTGAAATGGCTCTGTGTGGATTTGAAGTAAGTGAGCAAAGCCCTTGGTTCTGAGACACTTTGCACAAACAAAATAGGAGCATTTGAGAGTCTACTTCTTAAATCTTGTAGTGAATTTATACCTATTGCCAAAAGAAGGGCAGAGTGCCCACTGCTTCAAATAAATCTAATTCTTGGGCAAGCTATATATTTGGAATCTTAACAGCATAATAAATACACCAAACTAAAATTGAAACAAATAGGCATATACTGAATGTTGGTTTATCAAAGGTGTATTGCTGTTAGAAGCATTTATTCTTACTGGTCTTATAAAACTCCTACCAAGGGACATTTGGTGTGAATGAAGCTTAATTGCTCACCAAAGATGGGTAAATCGCTTTTAATCTGTGTCCCAGAAACTGTCCCAAAACGGTCTTTATCTTTATAATCATTCCATGATCTTAATTCAACTACTTACATAAGCCTGTCCCTGTATACAGTGCATCTGTATACGTCCCTTCCAATACACGCTGTACGTGACATTTTGTTTTTATTCAATGGAAAACAAAAAAAAAGGGGGGTCACAGTGTCTTAGCAAATAGCCTTAAACCAAATAAAACATGTCAAAAGTGATGTTCTCCAGTATTTCCAGCACATAGCGATGCTTTTTATCATCCGTCCTCTCAGAACAACACAGCACAAGAAATGTGTGACTCATTCGACCATATGTCCTCCATCCCCAGCAATGACCCTGTTTCAGCTTAAGTCTGGTGAGGCAGGCAGGCGAGAGTAACACATTCACTTTGCCATATCCAGAATCAGTCATACAAAGAAACACACACAGAGACAAACACCCAGAAGCATGCAGCAGCACCAATTATAAAATGGTGTTTCACTGCCCAAGAAGGAAGCTTTGTTTCTATGCACTTGCTAGTGTGTTGCAGCTTCTTCGAACATTTTAAATATGAGTTTAAATGAAAAAAAAATAAAAAAGGTCTTTGCTATCACCACAACATCATCAACATTCCCTGCAGGTACCTTGTTGTGGAGTCAGAGTTCCACACTGTGAAGAGCAGTCTCTTATGAAGGTCCGCCTCACTGACAACACTGAAAACAAACAAAAGAAAATGAGTCGACTGGTCTCAAACTTTTAAGAATATATTTGTGACTAGCCAGTGAATCATTGCACAAATGTTTGTTTGGCGTCAATGACCATTGGAAAGCCCACAGCTGAGAGTCAAAAGTGGTTTATGCATAATGCAAAGGTAGACATGCTTTTATGTACATATTCGTCACATCCAATCATCATTCCTACACATAACATCTGGTGGAATTCATGGATCAGGAAAGATACATAAAATCCAAGTTAAGCATAACCGCCTCACACTAACGACGCAGCTGGGTGTAAAATGAAACTAGAATTATGATTAAAAAAATTATCTTAAAATGGCATGCCACACCTCTGGGAAATTTAACAGTTGTAGAGACTGATTGAATGCTTACAAGTAAAAGGTTTGTAAGAAGATAGGGTTTCTACACTGAGGGACCATCTGAGTCTTCTGTCTGTCGCTGGAATCACTGTCTGGGAACATGCCAATCTGAGGAGGAGAGCAATATAAAAGTACACACAATCTCCACTCTGCTTGCTTTTTTTTCTCTTTTGCTTTGTTTTTTTTATAATTCGGTGCAATGGTACATACCTTAACATAAGAGTCACAGGACCCCTGGCACTCGTCCACCAAATCCCTTGCCTCCAAAACTGTGAACATGTACAAACAGAACTGAATAAATGATGGCTTTGTTGTCACATTAATTATGTATATGCACATCACAGTCAAGGTGCTGGTTCAAAAATGTCACCAATGACAAACTAAAATTTGACCCACAAATGCTTCACAAAAGTTCAGAGAGTATAATAATGCAGATGGCACATTTGGCATATGCAATAGGCAAGCTGCTTTGGTTGGGAAAAAAATGGGATGCTATGTTTAATACAGCCTGTGTCGCAACTTAGGGAGGGCAGGAAAGGACTCAAGCCCAAACAGTGTAGGCAGAGTGCAGGCTTACAGGCAGGTGAATGCAGGCAGTGTAGATACAGGCAGGCAGGCCGGTCCAGGTCCGTGTTAAAGTTCAGGTAAAAGAAGCTCAAAAGCAAAAACGAATGACAAAAAAGGAACTTTGCAACTTTGCCGAGCTGGCAAGGAGTGAGTGGAAAAGGGAAAAAGAGGCAATCACAGGCCCATCATCATCATCAGGCTGATGATGGCTTCTAGCTGAAATGCATTCATTTTTCCTCATGAAAGATAAAAAGATGATTTATCTGTGAGTGCTGGTGTTCTGCTTGTTAAAATGAGAATACATGACAGGGCTTTGAAAGCTTCCACATGGGGCTAAAATACCACATGAACAAAGACGGAGGATATGCAGACAAGTGTTTTGGTCTTTGGGTATTTCTTATAATACAAGATAAGACCAAAATGTCAGCTTAATATAAAATCACTATTTTTGATGACATCAGACTGATGACAAATGTAAAATCTCAGAAGTGACATGAAATACACATCGAAAGCTTGAAGTGCACTTTGACTGCGAGTCTATGAGAGAGCATTAATCAGGGAGACAAAACACAGATGAAACATAAGAAGTTCATTAGTTGATGGTTTTACAGACAAATTTTTATGTGAAAAAAAAAAAATCCTTGAGATAAAAAATGATTGTCTCTTGTCCTAAGTTTCATTATCTCAAGAGGTGTTTTTAATATTCTGTTCCCCTCGTGTATGTAAATTGAAGTGGAAAAAAACTGATATTTAGATATTTCATTAAATGTGTCATGCTACAGACGAGAGTGGACGAGAAAAAACACTGAGAAAAACATCTGGTATGGCATCTGATGAGTAAATGGCCATTCACTCAGAGAAATGACAGTGACACAAAAGACCTGAGAGAGGAGATGGAGAATCACAAACAAAAGTAGAAGCGTGCATGGCTTTGGTTGCTGGGAGACCAAAATAAACCACTTTCATGGGATTAATGTGCCCAGCTCCCTTCCCACCTACCTACGCCTTTTCCCGCTAATGGTCGGCTGTTGTGATTTGACAGGTGCTCCGCACTGTGCCATTCAATATTTTCCTTCGTATGTTCGCAAATCATACATGCTATACAAATAATGTGGCCTTGGCCATATAATTCTAAATATTTCAACAGCCCCTAGCAGGCACATAGTGCTTTTATTAAAATGAACAAGGTACAAAGTGTTTCTCCACAGCAGCGTCTGTCTGTATGAACAGCCTTTAATGGAGAGGCAAAGTCAAGTGGACCACCATAGGACTTTATATCGGAAAAAATATGACCTATAGTTAATGGCAAGAGACAAAGATTGTTTTATCCTGTTTGAATTGTGTCATGAATTACACATAAGATGTTTGTCAATTTAAAAGATAATTTTACAAGTCAAGAAAACTGTAGTTGGTCGTACAACTGTGAAAATATGTAACTGAAGACTACACAAGTCGTTTAAGGGACGTCATAACTTCGTCTCTCGTTAAAGCTATGATGTCTGTGTGTATTATACCGGGATGTACTCAGACAAGCAACATGTCTTGCTCATTCTTTTGCTTTCCAGCTGTTAAAAAGACTGAGTAGCTGGATGAAACACATCAGGTAAAACAACGTTTAATTTGTAAGTGGAACACATTTAACTAGCAGAGATGTAGTTCACCGAGCGGTTTCACACAAAACTAAATGGTACTAAGACACACCTGAAATGAACTGACTTTGTTGACTTGAGAAATTATCTTTTAAATTGACAAACATAGTTTAATTAATGGCACAAGTCAAACAGGAAATTATTTGTCTCTCATCACTGACTACCATACATATTTCTCTAAAATAAGATGGGGACACTGGAGGGGGAGAGACTTCGCCTCTCAATAGGACTTACCACTAACAACAAGTACTTCTTGCTCCTGGACGATTGACAGCTTCAGCTGACCTATTAAACACAAGAGAAGGAAATGTATGACAGGTTAACAGGTATCACTATCAGGTCTGACATTTTTGCAAATACACTTATTTGCTTTCCTACAGAAATCAATACCAGTTTTATACCTGTCTGTTAAATATGAAGCTGCAGCCAGGCATCAATTATCTTAGCTTAGCTTAGCTTAGCTTAGCTTAGCTTAGCTTAGCTTAGCTTAAACCCTTATTTTACATGGTTATGTGCTTGGCTATTTCCTGGCTTCAGTGTGTGTGGAGACTTCAATGGAGTCTCCACACACTGCCTGCCAACGCCACAGTGACAACACAAATCCAGGTAGTCACTGCACCTGGACAAGAAATAGTCCAGCACATAACCCCTGTAAAGACAGCCAGGTTAGCGAGTTCCCCCCTACTTTCAGTCATTATGCTAAGCTCAGCTAATCATCTCCCGCCTGTGGATTCATATTTAAAAAGATATGAGCGTGTTATTAGCCTTCTCATCCAACTCTCAACACGGAAATAATTATATCCACCAAAATGTCAAATGATTCCTTTTTATCACATTTGATAACAGAGCATAGTTTTGGCATTAATGTAAAACCAGCTTTTAAATTACCATGACTACTTTTTATCTCACTTTCAGAAATCAAAACAATAAAATACCACGTGGATCCTTACATGATGCAGAACTTGACAATATTAGAGAACTGGCAGCAGAGGAAATGGATGAAAACCTTTGAAAGTGCAACAGATGCAAACCAAAAAAGGTCATATAGCCTCTGGGTGCCAGTAGCCTTTGTACGTGTGTGTGTGTGTATGTCTGTGTGTATTCAGCACATTGTGGTTGCAGAAACCACCACTTGCTTTATGGGTTAAGGTGTGTGTGTGTGTGTGTGTGTGTGTGTGTGTGTGTCTTTGTTCACTGTCTATCATCTGTCACTTCTTCTCTCCCTCACTCACACTTCCTGTCTGCCCGCTCCTCTCTTCTTTCCTTTAAGTCTCCTAGGGCTGCTAAAAACTCTTGGAGACTTGTTAGCCATGTTGACATGGCCACTGCTAACATTGGCTTTGTGCTATTCTAAATTAATCCAGCTCATAAGAGCACAGTCTAAAGCTAAAATGTGGGAGCCTCGTTGTGTGATAACGCTGCTGGCACTTCAGCGCTTGGGTACAAGGGATGTTTGTCGTTCCCACAGTGAACTTGGCATGGTTTTTATGCCGCTGGCCGAGGTGGAAGAACAAAGCAAGAACACTGTTTGAAATATCCTCCTGGTATGTCTGAACTTGAAGGTCATTATGAGGCAGTCTAAAAAAACCACACAATCTGTATCATACTGCAAGTATAAGGCAAACCACATAGATGACAGGGAATGCAGTCTGACAGCTTTAAGGGAAGCTTTAAAAAGAATAAAAGTTCATTGTGACTACTGTAAGTCCAAGGCTGTAAGAAAACATTTCTAACATACAGTGTAGTGTATTTTGTGCAGTGGGTGGTAGGGGTGGGCCATATGTGCTATATATTAATATATTTCCAAGCAAGATCTAACTTTAGACAACACCATTTATATCAATTTAGGGTCATGTTGCATTACATGACGCTTACCAGTGCGCATCTCTCCCCCTCTAACATTCTCCGCACAGCTCCGCCCCACTCACTCACTCACAAGTTCTTCAGCAACACTTTTTAAAGCCATAGTCTGATGTGCACCTCCCCAGAACATGTTGCAGTGACACAGACCTCCTGTCTATTTTTGTAAGCTGAAACCATTTCCCTCACTGGAAAGGAAGCTTTTATTTACTTTAATTTCACAAATAAGAAACAATCAATTGTGAAGACAGTAAAGCTTCCTCAAAATAGCATTTTAAGTCTTGTGTGTGATTTTTCCTGGCTTCATATGAGCAGAGGAAATCTCCAGAAGATGCTAGGCTAATTTATACAATGTAAAATGCCATAGGCTTGTGCTAATAATGTTAGCATGTTACATTTGTTTGGAAAACATGTTCAGTATAAGACAGTTGTTTTGTCAGTGAACCTTGTGAGTTGTAATGGAGCCGAATTCTGTAACGTTACTTTTGTTAATGTTGGTGTTGTCCCTGGGTAGAGGAAAACTGTGCTAGTCACTAGGCTAATTTATACAATGTAAAATGCCATAGGCTTGTGCTAAAAACGTTAGCATGTTGTATTTGTGTCCAGCAAAAGACAAATTCTTTATAATAAAGCCGATTTGTGTACTTGTGTTTGAAATTGTCACTGTTAAGCCATGTTTAATGTGTGTTTTAGGTATGTTTTAAATCAACTTAATTTAACAGCACTTACCCCACCACCGACTAGTGTTTTGGAGGTGTAACTGTTGTGCAGCTTCATATTTTTTTTCTGACAATTCAAATGTGGCTTTGACTTGCAATTGAAAACATATAGCCCATTTCATAGAAAATACAAAGATATATATTGTGTATCGCCAGTCAGCCTGTAAATACCGAGATGTGAATTTTTGTCCATATCGCCCAGCCCTAGTAGATAGATCACTAAAAGCTGATGAATCCATTTAATAAAACACCTTGAGTCGGTAGACTGACAAAAAGAAAAATGAAATCTGAACACTTTTTTGTATTGCATGCCTCAAAAGCCCAGATTCCAAGATAAGGTGCAGAGTGCTATTTGACAGGACTTGACTGTCGGGTCAAATTAAGTCAATTTCTTCCTGCTTCCTGTCCTGCATTGCTGGGAAATGCATCTTGTTTAAGTGGACACAACATGCTTACTGTGTTGTTTAAATGGGGAAAATGTATTCTTGTTTGAAGTAAACATGCAGCAGGACCCAGTGGTGTATTGATCCCATAATGGGATTTTCCTTCATTCTTAAAACACTGCAGGTGATACACACAGATTGTACAGTCAATACATTGCTCCAATAGATGAATGCATTAGCCTTATTTGTAACATCAGCTCACACAAAGAAAGAAAAACATAATTACCACAGGGTAAATATCAGTCATTTGGGTTGTTAAACACAAGATAAACATGCAAAGGTTTTTAAAGACAAGGAAAGAAGGAGACAAGAATGAGGAGGCACAGAAGAGAAGAGAGCTGTCTTATTAGAAAGCAGATGGCCTGTAAGAACGGAACGCCGACATTTTGGAAGCAGAGGTTAAAGCCTGTGAGAGTAGGAGTGAATTAATAGGGCCTGGCAGACAAGCCAGCACTGTGGGTCAATACATGCACAACTCAAATCACACCCACGACACAAGAACACATGCAAATACACTTGCAGCACACATTTAGTGTGAATATATGGCTACTGTTCACAGTGCTCTGAAATGCTGTACCGCTGAATAAATCAATAGGATTTATGCATGACTTCCCAATTTGGAGACGTTTCCATCAAGGAGCAAAGTTCAACTGCCACAAGAAATTAAGAAAACATTAGATGTTCCTGTTCTACAAATCCTGATGGCTGAGAAATTTGCCCTCTGAGGCAAACTTGTGATTTGGGGCTATGTAAATGAAATTGACTTGACTTAAATATACTGCTGCCAATCTATTAAAGCTCTTATGCGAAAGCAAACTTCCCCAACACTCATCTGTTGCTTTGTATTCTTCAGAAACACACTGAATTCATGCGCTGAATATGGCAGAGATGCCATTCTCGGCCATGGAGCAGATGTGCATGGCAGAATTTAGAGCATGAGATGACTTAAAATGCCTGGCTTGTCCAGGTGGAGGAAGGTCAAGGAAGAACAAGCCTTCAGTGTTAGGGAGATGCCAGCCTTACAACCTTTACAGAGAGAGAGAGTCTATAATTAAAACAGTGCAGCATAATAAGGGGTCTAGAAAGAGACGTTTTATAGCAACTGTAAAAAATAATGAGTTCCTCAACAATAAAGTGTTTAGCACTTTGGAGCAGGAGACAGGTTATACTAGAAGACAGAAAATTAGATGGGGAAAATATAAAACATAGAAAGGACAAACTCAACTACTGTGCTCAAGAAAATATGTATTACTCTGACTACAAAGGACAGAGAGACTCAATTTTCTAGTGTTTGCATTCAACATAGAGTCACAGCACTGTAAAGACCCAGCTATTCACAGAGCTGCAAATTAAAAGATAAGTGTCCTTGAATCCTTGTGTAACTTTAATTATTTGCTCTACTTCCTCTTATACTATGAAAACACAGTCACCAGTGCCTACTATCAATTTACAAACATAATTGCTCTCCAGTTTGGGACAAAGCTGTGAATGGTTTCTGAGTTGGCGGATGTGCAATAAAGTAAGAACTCCAGAACTGGGTATCTTAAAAACATCACAGCTCATGTTTTATTCATGTTTTTGTGAATCAATAAAGTTAATTTCAATGTTTAATATGAGGCTGTCCTCAAAGTTCAACATCAAGTAATGTCGTACTTGTTTAATTTCCTTTTCTCAGTGTTGTTTGTATGAGCTAGGGGTGATGCAACATACCCATATTGACTATTACCATGAGATTTAAAAAATGAAATATTGATATCATGTTCATTCTGCACATAAGATTGTATCATGTAAACAATTCTCCAGTTCACCTAGTTACATTTGTATTTTTGGTGTGATTTAGTTCCCCAAAATGCACACTAAACAAAGTTAAATATAAATTTGACTGAAAGCACTGATATTATCATCATAAATTTTCCATAGGTAGTGCAATTATATCACTATTGTCAAGTTTTAGGCCATGATAACTGTGCCACCCTTAGGACCAATATTTCTCAAGATGACCTGTGTTGATCATTTAGGTCACACTTCGCCATTTCTTCTTTGTGGACATGAGCAACTTTCCTTTCCAATTTAGGTTTTTATTTCAAATTTAATTCTATTGACATTGAAATCAGTTGCCATTTAATATCGTCTCGCCTCAGACTTCCAACTATACCTTTCATAAATTGTGAGAAATTTGTCAAATCAATATGGGGGGGAGAAAGACGTATGTAACAGGCTGTAAGACATGGAGAAAAAGATTAAAGCAAGTAGACAGAGCAGCTAAAAAGAAGAAAAGATGCAAGGTACTAACATTAATATTGACAGTGGGTCACCCCCATCTGACTTCTTCCCTGCTGAGCCTGCCCTTGTTCATGTGCCAGCTCAATTAGGCCACAAAGTGCTGCTGCCTGTCCAGTAACAGGACCTGAGTACAGCTGAGTCAGCACTTACCTACCATGAATTTTGTACAGATACAGTAACACAAACCACCTCTGACCATGGTACTGAATAATGTGATTTTTTTAATGCACGCAAAAGTAAACAGACGAGTAAAGAAAAACTACATACATACTATATGTTGTTGCCAAACGGAAATTAAAACATGTCATTTAGCCGTGTGTCACAAAAAAAGTTTGTCCAGATGTCCAGACATGAAAAGCAGCAGCATCCATTTTGCCACAATCTTACAACAAAATGTTTGAAATGTCCTACTTTGTCATTCCAACAGGGGACCTGACACTGACGCTGTCAATCAAGATAATGCTACATTACCATGTACCTTTGAGGCTCTATTCATGATGCTGATAACAACCCAGGGCCATAACTAAAACAGGACACCCAGGTCATGTCCTTCTCTTTCTTAAGGGTGTCCTTGCATTTTTTCCACAGAAGGACACAATCAGGAATGGAATGAACAGTCGTTTTATATTTTCTAAAAAAGTACAGAATGTAATCACAAAATAAATCAATCTTCAATTAAATTCCTCCAAAAAAGGACGAAAAGGCCGTACTCTAGGTCCCCCCCCCCTTCTGCTTTAATAGGCTTTGCTGCTTCTCTGTCACATTTACATTTGAAAACCTGCGCATCTATTAGGGCTGAGCCAGGGGACACTGTTGGTCTTTATGCGACAGCTAAAGTAGCCATTATCAGCAGAAAGGAGCAAGAAAAGAGACGAAGTTAATCCTTGTTCTGTAACATTTTCTGTGAGAACGGGAGCAATTTTGAAAAGTTGGGAAACTGCTGTGTATAGGATTCAAAGTTTTCATCTGGGGCAAGCGCCAATTCATCCCATTTGATCCGAGGGGGAACAAAGAGCAGATTAGATGAGAGACATACAAGGTGTCCTCTCATTTCCTCACTGAATTTCTTTTAAAGGGCTTGTTATATAACTTTCCAAAACTCACCTTCCTCCGTATTAGCTGCCAAAACCAGTGAGACGAGGCTCTTGCTGCATTACCTAATCGGAGGAGTAAATCAAATTTATTGTGGCCATTGAATCTGTAGGGAAACACCTAAATGTCAGATACCAGTATACCTTGACAGACAGAACAGCAGGGCATTGTTTGATGGCTCCAAAGAGAACAGTCTGGGGGAATTGAGTATCTGGAAGACTGCACATTTCATATTTCTAAAAGGCCTTGGCCTGTGTTTAATATTTCATAATCTGAAATGCTCTGTGCACTTTAATCATGACGACAAGGAACTTCCATCAATTACACACAACCCTTGGCAGACTTATCCATTCTGAAGAGGGGAAATGAGATAATTGATCTGTGCACAGGAAGGAAATATGGAATAAAAATACAAATAAGGTGAACACAAAGATACTAAACATTGACACAGTCTTTTTGTTGGAAAAATTGTTATATGCACAGTAAAGTGCAACACACACCGCCGTCAAGGGCCGCCCCCCAACACACACTGGCAGCGGCGCGCAGCGGCACCGTCAACATGTATTTCCCACCCCAGCCCTCTAGGTGGCTGTACCTACACTAGTTGCCAACGGTTGCCAACTGCTAGTAACAGAAGAAGAAGAGGAAAAACTTTGAGGTAACAACAACTTGAATTTCACGGGTGAGTTTCTTATCAAAGTCGTCTTATTAAAAATTTGAAACAACCGGAGTTGATCCTACGAGACGAGACGTACATAAAAGGCTTTTCTCGCAGCACCGCCATGAGCGCTGGCCGCGCTGGAAATAGAGCAGTGGGCTGAAGCAGAGCGGCGCGGTGCGTTGGCCGGCGCCAGTGTGGGTTGGTTCATAGAATATAATGGAGGCGGGCGTTTTGACGCGCGGCGTACGGCGGCGGTGTGTGTTGCACTTAACGGAGGGGTTAAAGTCAACAGGTAGAATAGTTTGAGAGCTTGTGGTGACTGTTTAAAGAACATCCATCTCTGACAAACTACTTGTAAAAAATCAAAATAGTTCATTTAAAGATTCACAAACCCTTAATTTGAAAATAAAGGTGTCCATTTGTTTATTTGTTGTCACTCCGTTAGATTTGCCAGCTCCTCAACTCCTCTTAAAATGTGACGTCTGGAGCTATTGGGATCCACACTATGTTTGACACTTTTTAACCAAATGATCTTTACTCTTTTACTAACATTATTACCTCTAGTTTTGGAGCCAGTACCTTAAAAGAGGCCAGATTTGCCTTTTTTCCATGTCATTTACCATAGAAGCATCTCTAGTCTTCATTGCAGTGAAATCTCTGATTTCTAGGTTAATTCATTACCATTGCCATCATTTAATGGCACAATTGCTTTCTACTGCCTCAAAATGGCAATATGCTAACAATGTGCCTGACCACACCTCAGACCCCTCATGGGTGCACAGATCGGCACAAGTACATTTGGTACATGGGCACTGACCGTGAAAACGACATCCTTGCTGGTCTGATACTTGCGGTGACAGTTATACTGTGCTGAGCGCCACTTTACACAGGGTGTAAGATAGGGGGCCCTTTATCTTAAAATCTGACAAACCCTCTTTATTCTTTCAGTGTTTCTCTATTCTCCAAAGTCTCATCTTTCGCTCTTATCTTCTCTCCCCTCCCACCCTTTGTCTCTAACTTTTCACTGCCTGACTCAGGCATTGCCTCAGACTCCAGTCAGTGGTGCAGTAATCAACTCTGCAGTGTGAGCATGACTGTCAAACAAAAGGTAGCAAAAGACACAAAAGCTGAACAAAGAAGAAACTTAGCTCAACCCACTCCAGTCAGTAGTTACACATCAAAACTTGTCAAGTCACTTTAAATTTCCAAGCAGCAAACTGGGCCATTTTCTCTTACTATTAGGCTGCAAAGAAAAAAACAATTGTGTCCTAGATGTTACTAGCCTCAGTGTGTGCATGTGTATGTTTGCAAAGTTGTTTAGATGTCTTTTTTGTTTGATTGGGTTGTTGTTTGTGTTACAGAACAGTCTTTAGTGATGAGACAAATCGCTGGAAATCGATAGCAGAAGTTGCAATCACCTGCACATTTACAGTACATCAATGAGGTATTCTGCTGCAAAATATTGAATGTATAAAGTGTTTTCAGTTACGACAATGATGGAAAACATGAACATAAAGAGTTGACAACACTTTATACTGCAGGTTCAATTTGTAGAAGGGAAAACTATACTGCAGATAAGCTACAAATGCCCTCAGGGAGGTGAAAACATTAGGTCCTGACCAGGTTGGTGGCTGTAATTCACTCTTTGGCAGTGACAAATCTTTCCCTGAGGGTGACCACAGACACACTTTACCAAACAACAGAAGCTTTCTCAAAAAGTCAAGCTCATGGCAAGGTTTGACCCAGTTCTGAAAGGGCACACCATTAGAATGAACTCAGCGAGTCCCCAAGTGGGAGGATTGTGCATAGCATGACGCCACATATCAGATATCAAAGTATAAACTTGATTGTTTTAGATGTCAGGCATACCGAGCAAGGCTTGTTAAAATGGACCACACAGAGATGCCACAAATCATTCAGAGTGGTCCACAGAGAAAAGCTTGTGATCTCTCTTTTAAAGACTGCATAGGTCAGGCATATTATTGTGAAGAGGGAAGAAGGGTGTCCAAGCTAATTTTGGTGCACCCAAAAGGCTCATTTGTGCCATATGGGTCAGATCTGGAAGAACCCAGTGCAGCTAAAAGCTTCCAAAATGCTACTCTGGGTACCTCCATAAACCCCTGTTTTCTATTCCCACACACTGATGGGATATATTGAGAAGCCACACAACTATGACAATGAAATTATACACAAAAACAAGCGCAGAGAGCTTGGTAAAGAGACATTTGGAGGTGAGCTACTCATCGTACATAAACATGAAAGCATAATGCTTGACTGATGGAAGGGTTCCTTCTCTGGGCCAGTGCTACAAAAAGACAAGCCCAGCTCTAGGGTGCATCTCCCTTAGTAAACTAAATATAAAAATAACCTATTGTCTTCCCATCATTTGAAATATCACCCGTTCTCACGCACATTAAAGCAATCATTGTTTGTACTGTAACTACATGGCATTTCACAATAAAATATTAATTTCTCTGATGTTTTACAACAAAGCTGTGTGGAAATTAATCCTCCGAATAGGCCTTTAATGTCAGCCGCAGTCAGAATTCCTCCCAGACCTCTTCCTGACACACCCACACATGCATCGCAGGCATAAACTACAAAAGCCAGCCCCACAACTGTAACCGCACCCCTGTAATACCTTATCCATATTCATCCGTGTGGACAGGTAAATACTGGATAATGGATGAGGCTTTAGTCCTATAGTAAACAGTGCAGTTGCACCCTCCTCCGGTCTGGCTAACACCCTCTATAAATGATTCAGGGTGTCACCAAGGGGGGGCAGCCTCATTACCAGACCATGGGACTTGTTGCTACATCTGAGCCCACTTGGTGCTGCGTGAGTAATATGCTTCTCATGTTAGACACGCTGCAGGATCCGGTGTCTGTACTGGCAGACCTTTGTGGCACAATCCTGCATATAGCTTGGATTCCTTCACTGTCACTATGACGATTTAACAGAGACAGACGGACACTCTTTTGTACTTTTTGGTTGACATTGTTCTGGATGCATGACAAAAACCTCTTCACCATCACATACCACAGTCTAAAACTTAAGTCTTTTTCTCGACAAAAAATAAAATAAAACATTTTTTAAAAAGGAATAAACCTTACCATGGGTACTGAGGAGGAAGGACGATGTCTCAGGTGAGTTAGGAGGGGGCTTCCTCAGGTAGACTCTGAGACAGGTCATCTTGAAGAGAGCATGCTAGCTGCCAGTGCAGACGAGATGGTTTCAGCAACTACAGAGAAGAGAAGAAACGTGATGCCTCTTTGTTGTGCATGTGTGTGTGTGTGTGTGTGTGTGTGTGTGTGTGTGCGTCTGTGTCTGTGTCTGTGTCTGTGTCTGTGTCACTGTGTACACTTCATGCTTCAGCCAGCTGTAGGATGTGACTGTTACTATAGCTGGCAATTACATTTGTTTCAATCTGCACAATAGGTGAAGGAACAGATACATTTTATAACCCATAATGTCATTAAATATGCATATGCACAATGTGCACAAAGGTTCAAACACTATCGTTCTATATCCTGTACCACTGTCACTCCACAGCTTCCTCATTTACACAAGTGGTGTCGCCTCTGGCCAGGATTCTTTAATTATCTGCCCTAAAAGTGGACTAAATGTAGCTTTAAAGGACATACAGTAATAGCATCATTATTAATTTAGTTATGGCCGTCTATCCATTGGGCAGCAAAAATAGTCATAAAGGGGACAGTGACCCCAAAATCAAAAAATACATATTTTTCTTATGTGTAGTGCTAGTTTTTTGAGTCTAGATTGTTTTGGTGTGAGTTGCCGAATGTTGGCGATATCAGCCGTAGAGATGTCTGCCTTCTTTAGAATATGCTGAAACTAGACAACAAAGCAATGTCTCTCTCCAGAAATCATGACCCAGTTACTCATGATAATCCACAGGCCAGCCACCAACCCTTTGACCGTATTGCATCTACTGCTAGCTCATCTAGCACCGCTGTTAACGTTACAGCTCAGCTGAGAAGGACGCCATGTTTACATCTCGCCTAGTCACGAGCACAAGCCTCTTGTCCATGAGTAGATGCACACTTCCTTCTGTGCAGTGATCTCCAACACTTGTCAATTTACACCAAACTATCTAGATTGAAAAAGAACTACAGATAAGAGAAAAAAATGTTCCTTTTAATTTTAGGATGAACTGTCCCTTTAAATCAATGCAGCATACCCACGGAAACCTGTTTTGCAGGGTACATCTGAATATTTTCTTCTGTTTAATCAACAGAATAAACCTGTTATTTGTTGTTACTAATGAGCCACATGCAGGTGAGAGATGGCTTTGAATGTGAGGTCGAACATCGTTACAGAGAGGGCTGGTTTGTTTAGAACAATTTGGAGCCGACCAAAGAGAATATGAGCTATGTTCACTGTATGGTCACTGCTTCAGCTGTACTTGGCAGCTGTCAGATGGATTTACACTCATTTGACAAATGTACATAGACAAGAGTATAAATAAAATGTGAGAGCCCAAGGTTAATTTAACAACGCCTGCTCGGTGTTCAAGGATTGATCTGGTGGTTCACAGAGGAAAATAACGTTTCTCACGGCTGCTCTGGCAATAAAAGTAAATGCCTTAAAATAACATATAATATATCTTCTTACACATTAAAGACTCTTTTATGAGTCAGTTAAAAAAATATTAGGTGTGAAGTTGAAAAAAAGGCTGGTGCCATATCAAATTAAACCAGCAAGAAACAAATAATGTGAACAAAAGTTGTCCTTCAGAGCAAACAGAGAGACAAAAGACAAAAACATGTTTTTAATACACAGATTAAATCACCAGCGACTAAGTACTGTAAAATAAATACAGCTAAGCCAGTGTTGTGGTTGTGTGGCAATAATCCAGATTACTTTACAGCGTGACTTAACACACCTCTGGGTGAAATGTGACACAACGGCAATAGCTGCAGCACATTATTTTGATGTCTCGCCCAGTGGCAGTGTACCAGTAACCCAGAGATGAACTTCTCTGCTAATCCTGATTACCGCACTGCCCACCCACCAAGAAAGCACACAAATCAAGCTTTATTTAAGGGGGATGAAAATATTCTGCTGGCTGGATTGCGTACTGCTTACCACACACAGTGTCCAAATTCAAATCACAAGTATTGTGCACACGGCATGCTCACAATAGCATGTACTCAGATAACCTATTTTGGGCTGACACAAACATATCTACAATTATCTCTTTCTCCTGCCTCTTGTCCCTTCCTAGGGACTTTTGAAAAGTCATAATCCTTTTCCTTTTTCCTCTCATTCTGTCCCTCCGCAAAAAGCCCCTGATTCATTTGGCTCTTATCAGTTATAGTGAAAGGAAAACAAAGGAGTTTACTGAAACTCATACTTTGCTTCCCTGAAGGGGAAACTGGGCAGATAATGCTACTGTGGCTTGGCATGGTCTGTGTTCAGGCACAGAACTGGACTTCCATATGTCATTCCTCTACAGAGACACAAAATACATACTTTTTAATGCAAAGTCCGTCCAATTTCTTATGTTTCCAGTCCATTAAAACAAATCAAAGTCACACAACTCCTTTCCAATAATAACTTTCTATACTCCCAAATGTTTCCACTATATTACTGTCACCCAGCCCGATAAAAAAGCAAGTTTTACAAGCACATACTTATGTTTTCTATATGTTTTGTTTTTCTTACAGCATCTGAGGAGAGATTTCATCTTCTTCCAAGACTAAATAAGTCACAACAGGTTATGTTTACACCCATTTTGCAAAAATAATACTTGGAATGCAAACATATGTGGTGTGTTTCACTACAAGAGATGAGATTTCATTGGCAAGTTATCCGCACACAATCAGACAAACAGCCTGGCGCAAACTGCAGCACACGTGGGGGAACTGATTATTAGATGTTACGAGGTCATCTACAGTTGATTTATTAAAAATTAAGTAAAGTTTTAATGCAAACCATAAACACGAAACCTCCACAGGGGGGCAAATACTTTGGTTGGATGGACAGATTTGGCCAAAGGGCGACTATTTACCTACCACAAGCAGTTTTAGCCCCTGAATGGCCAACATCACAAGCAACAAGTGCCCTGTGGTTTTGACCACATGATACATGTAGCAAAAATCCCTATATCTCTAATAGCATCAGCCATGATATGGAATTGCAATGTAAAGACATACAGTTTGTGCATGGCACGGAAGTGTAAGGAGGGGGCAATATCAGGTGCAACTGCAAGAGTAAGGTAGAGGCGAGGGAGACTTAATTAAGATAGTAAAGATAAATAGGAGGGAGCGGGACATGTTCCTCGGAGAGATGAGTTTTCAATTTGAGGCGGAAGATTGGGGATGACTGTGCAGTTTTGACTGGGGGTAAACTGTAAAGAGAGAAGAGAGACGGCTGTGTGCAGAGAGATGTCCAGATTGCCTCAGGGGACAGCCGAGCACCTGCTGGTAGCACACTGAAGCGCATGGCTGCTTAATCAATTAAGTGACTGACACACTACGTATAAGTCTGTTGAATACACAACTGGTAACAATCAAAAGAGATCAGGATGTAAGACACTGGCAGACTAGATGCAGAACAAATGCTTAATTATAGATGAACTAAAAATAAAGGCAATAAAATTAGAGATTAAACAGACTTTGAAATGACTATTGAAAAGAAATTGTGGAATGAAAAGGACATTCAAATAAAGCAAGTCAGTAAATATTTGATAAGTATTGTGAAGGAAGTTTTGCAGCTCAAATGTTTTGAAGATTAATTGTAGCTGATCAACAGAAATCTTTGTTTTGTTATAAGCAGTCAGATAAAACAAGCAATCTGAGGGCATCACCCTGGGATCCTTTTTGACAGGCACTTTTCATGTTTTTTTTATATGATTAATTGAAAAATCATCAAAAAGTAAAATCCAATCTGAAGTTCTTTATAAAGCACACTTAAAAACAACAATTGATGAAAGTGCTGTATGATCAAAATTACAATAACTATAAAACAACACAAAACACACAGAGATCAATTTAAATGATGAAGGAAAAATCATAAAAGCAATAACGCAACTATAAAATAATCATTAGTCTCGGCCCTACCAAGTTTACAAAAGAAATGATATCTTTTGTTGAAAGTCTACAAAGTACGATGGGCATAGAGCCAATTTCTTACAGGGTTAGGGTTGGGGGGGTTAAATGTTAAATGTTTATCATGTTGAAAAGGGGACATTGTCTGTAGAGCAGTAGTAGTCAGTAGTAGAATAGTTTGTTTTCAAAAATATTGTTGTCTCCTCTCACATAACCTCTAATGCTAAAGGTGTGCTTATTCTCCAGCCCATTTCCTACCACCTTCGGCACCAATGAGGGGATATTGCTCATTAATCATTTCTGACACCTAAATTTCTTTGAGCAGCATTTTGTTTCCTGCCTTGAACCATGTCTTATTTTCTGAATATGCAATCTCTTCATCCAATAAACCCATGAATCTGTTATTCATTTCAGGATGACATATTGCTTTTATGAGGCTCAGGAACGGCTTGAAGGGGTCAGGCTCACAGACAGCGCCACGATGATGCTGTAAATCCCTTGGGTCCATATAGAGCAATATAGCTTGCTGCATTCTCAGTGTTCCTGTCCTGTTTGTTTGATGTGTCAGTGTGAGAGTCAGTATTCAAAATGGTAGTTCAACACACTTTGCTCCAGGTGTCGGAGTGTCTATGTGGAGTCCTTCGTAAATGTCTTTGGAGAATATTCAGCAGGATGTGGAGAAAAATGCTTATGTAGGCTGCACTTTTTACTCCAGTACATTTATTTTTGCAGCCACAGTCACAAGTTAGAAGAAATGCAGAACATTTCTAAACTGGACCCCTGATCTGATGGCCAAACAGTAATCAAGACAAGCAACATGGCAAGGTTATTTGAGGTCTGAAAGTATTTCACTGCTGGAAAGAGGGCCTTTTAAACATCAAGGATAAAACAAGGCTGTCTATGCAGTAGAAACAAACACATACTTTGGAAATTGGTGCTACAGAAACAGACAAAACAGAGAAAACGTAAATTTTGCTCAAGAGGAAGAACAACTTCAACCACCAGAATGCACTGCACCGCACTAGACCAATAAATGCTCTTGCTGGTGGGTGACGTAATGCGAACACATCCATCTGAAACAATGGCAGCCGGCTGCCAATAAATTATCTCGTATAACAGTTAAACAGCAAGCCAATACATGTCTGAAGACATTTGAGGTGAAAAATAGGCAACTCAGTGACAGAATCATGGTTTATATTTGATCAGTGCTGCCTAGTTTTATCGTTTGATTTGAGGTATTTTTTGGCCTCCATTTTCACTATGCAGGAAACAGTATGGTGCCCACTTCCTGTTCACAAACTCTCACTACTACAGCTAACAATGGCATTAAAATATGTTTCTAAAAACATTGTAGGCAAAAAAAGGGCAACACAGTAATATTATATTCAATCAGCACTGCATAGTTTTATTGTTTGATCAGATTTCTGTCCAAGTTTGAGAGAAAGACAGGGGCAGGTCTATCTCTGGATCTGGTTCTATAGTCTTTGTGTGCGTAACGGCAGCATGGGTGGTGGGCAATATGAATATGCAGAAGTACAGCCTGTAGTTCAAGCAATAGCCCAAGAGCCTGCAAAACTCTGGTGGATTATGTAAATTACGTCATCCGCCTGAGTTTCGCGGGCCAGTGAGGTGGGATATCTAAGCACCAGTTAGATGCAGGAAAGTTTGCCACAATTCATTTACACATATTACCATTATTGTTTTGATTAAAAGCTGGTTGAAAATCAGCAAAGTATCCCTTTAAGGTTACTGAAAGGAAATGCCAGCATGTGAGGAGGTTGTTTGTGCTTACGACCACAGCCATCAACCAACTGTGTTTTGAGGCATAAACAAACTTAAAAGGACAAATCATCTTTCTCCCATTTTATACCTCCAGCTGCCAGGAGTGGCTCTTTCAGAAAATCTTTACCCTGCCCCTTCGGTGAATGTAAAAGGGCACACTGAATGGCAATCACTTATCATTGCTAAAATGTGGAACAAATTTTCAGCCTGCCAACCTTTTTTTTTTTTTTTTTTTTTACAAATTTCCTATCTGTATTTTATTCTTTACAGCTGCACTAAACTATTTTCCATTACGCTCAGAATAACACGCCTATTCGGCACAAATCTGTGCACAAGTGAAGATGAGTTTTACTGAAGTCAGTACAAAAGGTGCAGAGGACAAATCACCCAGAAAGATGTGTGTTTTGCTATTTTTAGAGATGAAACATCCCACAAGTCAGAAAGTAGCTCACGTAGTCATTCATTCATTTGTTAAGGAGGTGAAAGTGTCTACAGAGGACTTAACTGATCCACATTTGTTCACTCTGCTCCCGCTATATCTGCAACACTGCTGACTGTGCAGGAAGCTTTGACGGTATGTGAATTTGTTAATGTATATTCCAATTACAGATTAAATCTTTATCGTCCCATGTTCCATTTAGTGTATCTGATTCTGGGTACATCATCGTGCTTATTGTAGCTCTCTTTTCCTGCCTTAATATTACACAACTTTTTTTTATGCAGTAATTGAAAGAAAACTCTACTGAAGGCAAATTAAATACATTTTAGAAAAAAAACTTGTATTTATGCTAATAGAAAAGCAGCTTCTCACATTAAAAAACATTACTTCTTAAATAAATGTATGAAACAACATGCATTTGTCTTGTGTTGATGACATCCTTAAAGACTGTTAAGTCATTTCAGTAAGTATTTTATCTTTTGTCCACATTTCAGTATATTAGGCTACATTAAAACAAAAATACATCAGAAATAACCTACTGAAAAATACAAGTTAATAATATAATAATCCTGAGGCAGTCGAAACAACATTTAGTACATAATTTAAAGTTTTGAAAAAAAAGACAATGGCGCATCCTACTGGTCATATTGTGAAATACAATTTGTAATGTGCACTGTCACTTCAATGCACAACAAATTATTACACTGTACCTACGTCTACACTTCAGAATGGTAGAAGCCCCACATAGATATGAAAAAAACATCTACTTTGGGTTGCAACTGCAAATAAAATGGATACAATACATGCATTTTATATGTCAGCTTATTTAAAATGTGGCAATATGCATTCAAATATATCTCTGATGCATTTTATCAATACATAATGTATTAAGGAGCTGCTTAAAAATCTCAGCTTATCTCAGGCTTCTTACTATAATGTTATACGTTGTTTGTACATCTACTCAAATGTTGATGTGGGCTTAGCTGCTTCATGTTTAATATTATTTCATTACCCCACCATTATCTATCATTGCACGACTGCCAACTTCATATAGGATTGTTTTAAGCACAAATTCTACTGATGATGTAGGGGATGTGGAAATCATTATGTTGCGTACAAATGTTAATTTAAAGGGATCGAGACATCTGTCTGCACTATGACACTTAATCCCACAAACAGGACTGTGCGGAGCCTGTTATTTCTACAGTTGCTTTGTCATGTTCAACTAGTCACATGCTGTAAAGTTAAACACAACATACTACATAATTACAGTAAAGTACCGCAAACAGCACTTTATCCTATAAATCACTAATAACAATGAGAGCAGAGAAACAGGTGAGAGGTAAGTACAGAGGTGAGTTTTACTCTTAAACTACTCCAAACTGGATGAATACAATAACACACACACACAAGTAAAAGTCCATAACATCTAACAAAATGCCACGGTAACAAAGAGTGAAATATAGCTTGTAATGTTAAATTATATGTTTAAAGGTCCAGTGTTTAGGATTTAGGGGCATGTACTGACAGAAATTAAATATAACAGTATGTTATCTTTAGTGTATAATCAACTTAAAATAACAGTCATCGTGATTTTGTTACCTTAGAATTAGCTATTTATATCTATGTGGGAAGCGGGTCCTCATCCACAGACTCCACCATGTTGCACTGCCATGTTCCAAAAGTAGTTCAGAACAGGCAAACAAAAAAATGGTTGTAGAAAGGGCCATTCGCACTTTTTCATGTCAGCCTCCTTAATTAGAAACCCCTACACGACGAGGAGCATCGGCAAAATACTTTTTTTTTTTACGTGAAACTGCTTTACTCAATGTTTTCACCCTTTTGAATTAACGGGTCCATTTCTTCTGGAGACAAAGAGACCTCCATGTATAATACAGCTCTTGGTAAAAACCTCACGAACGCCTGGATCTTAAATTATCATAGGAAAAAGGTGAGCACACATAAGCAGGTGCTGGGCTAGCAGCTCGTGTCTGCTCAGCCGAACAGTATCAGAGAAACACTGATTTGTAACATGAAACTGCTTTATTCAGTGTTTTTAATCATGTGGTCTGTTTGTTTTGGAGAGGAAGAGACCTCTGTGGCTAAATCAGCTCCCAGTAAAAATCTCCTCAACATTGAACACTAAAGGAATCCTAACAGGGAGTTCACACTTGAGAAGTTTCAGCTGATTGCAATCTGCAGTCCTCAATGCTAGATGCCCCTAAATTCTACTCACTGCTCCTTTCAGTGCGTCTGACTAGATCCTTTGGTGATTTTGGAGGGATGTGCGTGGATGTGTCATATTGATCATATTGTATTATTTGAGTTGACAAATTAATTATCGGCTGCAAAATTAAGATGTTTACCTGGTTTCCAAAGCTGTTCTTGAACTTTTGAGTCATTTGGATCACAGACCTTGTTAAGCACCTGCAAAAACACACACACATACACACAAACACAAATACACGCACACAGGTGGTCTGATAAATACTAATTAAGTTTTAAAGGCATTTCAAGATGCTTCAAAGACTCTTCTGCACAGTAAAGATATTCTCTAAACTAAACCCAAGTTTCCCATGTTGGGGAACTCTAACCTACTTTGTACTGAAACTGCTGCACAACAAATTCCCTCGGGATTTAGTTTTATATCATTTCATCTTATTAAATAAAACAAAGATGGCAGCCGTTATGGACAAACTTTTCCCTCGTCTGAAGCTCTAAAGCAAGAAAAATACAAATGTTTATCATTATTGTCGTGTTGAAGTATAAACTAATTAGGCTAAATGATAATGCACCTTTCGATTTATTTATAATGTCTCTACCTGCCGCCATCTTGGTTTGGCTGTACTAATTAAGAATTTAGTGATGGGTTAAAATATTTTACTGTGTAGCCTGTCACTGAAATTAATCATTTTTGTTCCAGCCAAGAGTTACTGGTATCCCGAAATAACTTAAAAACAGCCGTAATTGCTTGTCAATTATTCTGCTGGGCTTTTTAAACGTCGACTTGTAACGTTATTTAAGAGGGGAAAAAAGATAGTAAGCTAGCTCTGTGCCTCCAATTATCATCAATACAAAAAACGTGTGGCACTGCTGTCACTCATATAACCTACCTTTTAAGTTGAAGTAGAAAATAGTTTTCAGGTCAAATGACAAATGAAGATACTGTTTTAACTGCCTTATCGAGCAAATGCGTACTTGCTAACCCTGCGTGGAATTCACATCAACGGTAATTCAATGACATATGCATTAGAAACTTTCCGGTGGCACGATGCCAGAAGCTGTTGAACAGCCTAAGCGAACTGCGCATGCGCCCCAGGCTACCATGGCAACTAAGTTTGGAACGTGTATCAACCAACGTTTCCAACGTAAATTTGAACGTAGGGCTGTGCCATGGTTGGGAGTCATATTTACGCTAACTCTGTTGTCTCATGTAGCAATTATAACCACTGTCATTGTGTGGACATTAGAAAGTTGTGCCAATGAATATCGACTTCAGTTAAATGACACGGATAACGTTAACTAACTAGTCACACCCGGAAGTACAGGTGAGTGGGGAGGAAGTTCTTCACACGCGAGTGAGTTAGCAAGTAACGTTAGCAACTTGATGGCTCTCACTGTGTGCCACAACTCAGTGACGTTGTTGTTGAATTTAGTTATATTTTACTGATATCACTTGACTGTGTTTGATAAGGCACTGGTCACTAGTCGTTTATGAAAGGGGCTATGAAAACGTAATTATTCCCGTTGCTTTGATTGTAGCTAACGTTAGATTTCACGTAAGGGCTTCTGTGGATACCATCAAACTTAGTACAATCATAATGAGCAAAAACAATAATTTTGAAGACTAGGAGTGCAGCGCTATTTGTTATCATACAGGATCACCGCTGACAATGTTACAGATTGATCCCTGACAAGAGAAGAGTAAAAAGACAATAACTACACGTTCATTCATGTATCCTTGACAGACATGGAGTTTCTCCCAGTACTTGACCCTCTAGATAAGCCCAAAGAGGGATTGTGGTGAGTAAATTCACATCAAATATATGCTCTTGTGATGTAAGGAGCTTACTTTTTTTCACCTTGCTGAAATTGTTTTGTTGTCAACAGGTATTCTTTGATACCCAGGGGAGATGCTCCAGGTGTTAGTGTGGGTCACACCTGCACATTTATCCCATCTGCAGATGGAGGAAAAGGAAGAGTCTGTATTGTTGGTGGAGCCAACCCCAGCGGCACCTTGTCAGATTCCCATATCATAGATCTAGGTAAAAAATATCTGCAAAAAAAACTGTAGGCAGGAATATCGCATCTGCATAACTGTTTTACAAGCTGTTCACCAAAAACATACAAGAAAAAATATTGAAGTACTTGCACTGATTTGACTGCAGGTACATTTCAGCCATATCTGGGCTTTTGTAGATACCATCAGTTGTTTGAGGACTTGTTTCAGACATCACAAGTGATCAGTGTGTAATCTATTAGTCATGAAATCCCAATCAACACTGAAATGTGACATTTACATTAAGTGTAAGGTTGTAAAAATGTTTAGTATTTTGTGCTGAATTTGTTAAAGTACTTTTTAACCATGACCTAAAGTTAATATCGGGGGGTCAAGCATTTTATACTGTGTCATTTCTCATGGCACTGCATGGGTGAAACACATTCATTATTTGGTATGTGCTTGGCAGCGTCATTAGCGTGTTCTCTTCGTATTCATATCATAGGGGTTTCTGTGCATTTTTGTCCTTTCTGACTCCACCAGACAATCATGAATGGGACATCCCAGAGTGGAGAGGTTTCAAGTCACGGTATGAACACTGCAGCTTTGTGCCAGAGAGCTGCCCTCAGAGCCTGTGGGTGTTTGGAGGGGCACAGCAGACTGGCAATCACAATAGTATCCAGAATATGCAGCTACAAGGTAAATCCCAATTTAAGTTCACCCAGTACTCTGTTCATTAGCAGCATAGCTCAATGGTGATTTCAGAGATTAACACAACCTCGCTCAAAGAGGAGATACTGATTCAGTGTATAAAATCATCTGCTGTAGTGTTTGCTTGCAGACTCTTTTCATCAGACATGTTTGTCACATTTCAGATGGAGATGAACAGTCTACTCAGGCAACAATGCCACTTGGTTTTTAACTGTGTTGTAACCAATTTCTTTACTGTGTTATGGCCAGACAGTGATTGAACAGTATGTGACCATAGGTTTCTGTTAACTGAGTATGATCCACTCTTTACATGTGTGTCCAGACAGTGGGTCTCAGTGGAAGAATGTATCGGTGAATGGCAGCCCCCCCAGTCCCAGGACATACCATGGCAACTCAGCCTGCATAGAGGACAAACTGTATGTCTTTTCTGGTGGGGAAGCAGGAGCTGCACCTGTCTCAGACCCCAAACTTCATGTCTTTGACACAGGTTTGTGCTGAACTAACCACCTGCTTAAAGTAATTGTATCTCCAACATCCACTAAATCTTTCTACAAGATTTTACCACAAACACTGAGGCACTTTGCCCCACAGGCCCTCAGAGGAAATTATTTTTTAATTGGATGATCCTGGACATATGATATAGTCATAATCAGTCAGTCTTAGTGGCCATTTTGTAGCGTGACCAGCGTGACACACTGCAGGTGATGCAGCTGTGCCAGGCAAGCACATATGTGTTTTGTTAAATTCCTGTTGCCTCAACTCCTCTCTCCTTGTGTCTCTTTCTTGCTTCCTCTGCTTGCACCTCAGGTAGGGAGGGCTAAGACATGAGTGAAGGAGGCAAGGAAAGGAATAAAAGATGTATAATGTGAAATGAGAAAAGCCTTGTGACTGTGCTTGATTGACATCTCTCAGAATGCCCTCTTACTTTTGTTGCACACATCTGGCATAACTGCTCTCAACTTCAGTTGAGGTCTAATGAAGAAGAAGAATTTAAAGTACCTATGTGGGTGCAGGAGGCTTTGAAAATTAATTTCACACTGTAAGCATCCGGTCTGTAAGATGATTAGAAATATTTCTGATTTCAAAAATTACAAAATGAGCATCAATACCAAAGAAATTATACCAAAATAATTTGATAAGAAAAAGTAACATAGTTTTTGATGTAGTTCAATTAAAACAGTTATTGATAAATGATATAATTAGAGGCTTTTTCACAGCATATATTGTAATCTATCACTGTAATTAATAGTGGCAGCAGTTCATTTAGTTGTCTGTTACAGGACCCTGTGTTTTTGTGTGTGAACGCTCACTGGCATTGTTGTCCAGGACACTTGATGTAATGAATCCATTCTTAATGTTTTTTTAGAAACTCCTGCACTTTTCCGCCAATAAAAATTTGGATATGGTTATCCTCAGTTTAAAGATATCAAAACTGGAATGCATACCCTATGAGCAGATCCATAGATTAGAGTTGTTGGGGAAGAAAGGAGTGAATGTAAGCTTTACTTTTTGCTATGTGACTCCTTATTAAACCTCCAGTTATCGTTCACAACGAATGTCAACCAAATTGACATTTGAAATACCATACTAATGCATTGTTCCTTAGTTTATTCTGACATCAGAATCAGAATCAGAATCAGAAATACTTTATTGATCCCCGAGGGGAAATTATTTATGTTACAGGTGCTCCTTGCAAGAGAGGAAAGATACGTGAAAATATAAGAAATTTAAACAATAGTATTTACAAATATATAGTTAAATAAACAGGAATTATTAACAAACATAAACGTAAATAAATATATATGTATGTATGTATATATATATATATATATATATATATATATATATATTGTAAGTTGAACAAGATTATTTACACAAACAGAATATATACAGTCAGGGTGAATGGGGTTATTGCAGAAGTTATATTGGATTATTGCAGTGTGTGTGAAGAAGTCTCAGGGCCACTCAGAGGGAGGAGTTGTACAGTTTGATGGCCACAGGCAGGAATGATTTCCTGTGGCACTCAGTGGTACATCTTGGTGGTATGAGTCTCCCGCTGAAAGTACTCTTGTGCCTGACCAGCATATGGTGGAGTGGGTGTGAGACATTGTCCAAGATAGTTCGTAGCTTAGACAGCATCCTCCTCTCTGACACCACCATCAGAGAGTCACACTCCGTTCCCACAACAGTTTGTTGAGTCTGCTGGCGTCCGCCACCCTCAGCTTGCTGCGTGTCATGATGTCAGCAATAACTAAATATGTGATAGCTTTTACCTTTTTATGTCCCCAGTGTCCTCCACCTGGTCCCAGCCAGAAACACAAGGCAGAAACCCACCGGGCAGACACGGCCACGTTGTCGTAGCAGTGGGTTCAAAGATCTACATTCATGGAGGAATGGCTGGAGAAAAATTCTACAAGGATATGTTCTCTCTTGACACAAGTAAGTAAGCCTGAACTCTCCTGAATCATAATAAGAGGATCCAAATTGATCTATTTCCCAGCTGCATGTATCTCAGATCATCATACTGCATGAAAATGTGAAGCCTTAGAACTTGGGAATGGCAAGCTTGCTTTGTTTGAAATAAAACCATGTGTCTACTGTTTAAAGGCAGCATGAAGTGGGAGAAGGTGCAGGTTAAAGGAGACATTCCACCAGGAGTAGCAGCCCACTCAGCCGTGGTGCTGGGTAAGAGCATCTACATTTTTGGGGGGATGACTGCAGATGGAGCCGGCAACTCCATGTACAGATTCAACACAGGTACGTATCTTTTCAGAAGCCCTAGCAGTATGTGACAGAATATTCATACTTAATGTCATATGAAACACTTCATTACTACATCTGTGACTCAATGACTGCTGTGGTGCAATTCCGTTCATAATGAAAATGTAACACACTCTTGTGTTATACTTCCTGTTTGTAGATAAAAGTAGGTGGGTCCTCATGAAGTTTGAAGGGGATATGCCACCCAACCGCCTGGACCATTCTATGTGTTTATTGCCATGGAAGGTGCGTGGTGAGGGGAATGGAGAAGAGGAACAAGCCAACAGCCCAGCAGCCTCAGAGACAACAAATCTGGCCTTTGTATTTGGAGGAATGGACACTCAGGGTGTCATTCATAATGACTGTATTGTGACTGTGGTGTCTTGATGTTGAAATAGTCATTTAGTTGTAATAAAATGTTTGTGAAGTACTACTTGTATTTGTTATTTTATTGAAAACCCTAAACTGGATCAGTTGGGGGGGGTTTTTTGAACATGTACTTATGATAGTGAAATGAACATTAATAAGCAACTTTACTAGAGTTCTGAAACATAAATCTGGGTGACTTGAGTGTTGGACACCAGTATTTTGGGACCCGTTGAAAACAAGATGATGCATCTCAAGGGGTTTATCCTAATATAATAAATTTCTTTTATCAAAATTTTTAGCAGTCTGTCTAATGAACCCTGAAATTACAAACAAAAAATGTAACAAGACAAATTAATTCACATTTTGTATCAAACATTTATTTCAATGTCTTTCCAGAAGTACAATGACCAGATTCAATAAATAACTTTTAGCATTGCCTGTGAACATAACGAGCTCTTGATCCCACAGACACCCCACTCAAAAGGACCCACAAACACCTGCCCCACCCCCCAGCCCGCCCACTAAGTCCCTCCCCACTACAGAACCCCAACAGGACTGCCTGAGAACAGCAGCAGCAAGCCTCATATCCGGGCTGACGAATATCTCCACCTTCCAGCGAAGAGAACACCTCTCACACACTGAAACTTATTTTTAAAGTCTTTCGAAAGATTCAGTATGGTTGCTTGTTATCGCCACCCCTTCCCAACCATTCCTCTCACTATTTGAGTCCCATCAGTCCAATATATACATCTAGATGCAACTACCAGAGAGGCAAGGGGCGACAGATGAGTTGACTTTGAACCTGCCTACAATTCATCCTTCTCCTCTTGCTCGCCTTCCGCTCCCTCGGGTGGGGGTCCGCCCGCGCTACCATAAAGCTTGCTGATGATGGGCTGAACCACCTCCTCCAGCTCCTTCTTCTTTGCCTGGAAATCTTCCAGATCAGCATCCTGGTGTGACTCCATCCACTCAATCTTCTCCTCTACTGCCTTCTCAATGGCTTCCTTGTCCTCATCCGACAGCTTGCCGCCAAGCTTCTCCTTGTCGCCGATCTGGTTCTTCAGAGAGTAGGCGTAGCTCTCCAGCTCGTTGCGGGCGTCAATCCTCTCCTTCAGCTTCTTGTCCTCGTCGGCAAAGCGCTCGGCGTCGTTTACCATGCGCTCGATGTCCTCAGGAGTCAGGCGGTTCTGGTCATTTGTGATTGTGATCTTGTTCTTGTTGCCTGTGCCTTTGTCCTCAGCAGTGACGCGCAGAATACCGTTGACATCGATCTCGAAGGTGACCTCAATCTGTGGTACGCCACGGGGGGCAGGGGGAATGCCAGTCAGGTCGAATGTGCCCAGCAGATGGTTGTCTTTAGTCAGAGGACGCTCACCTGAAGCGAGAATCAATGATTAAGAATTTAATTTTCTGTCTGAATACAAAGAAAATTATAAATTTATTTTTTTAATTTATGTTTGGCAAGTTCACTCTGTTCAACTCTTACCTTCATAAACCTTAATGGTGACAGTAGGCTGGTTATCAGAAGCTGTAGAGAAGATCTGGGACTTCTTTGTGGGCACCACAGTGTTCCTGGGGATCAGCTTGGTCATTACTCCTCCAACGGTCTCAATACCAAGAGTCAGGGGGCACACATCCAGAAGAACCACATCACCTGCAAGAGAGGAAAATTTTTAGTAATCAAGATAAAATTTGCAAGCTCTGTTCGGCCTAACAAATACTACAGTGTAGGAGAGAGATGACCTACCAGTGTCCTCCTCTCCAGAAAGCACTCCAGCCTGCACAGCAGCTCCGTATGCCACAGCCTCATCTGGGTTGATGCCCCTAGAGGGCTCTTTGCCATTGAAGAACTCCTTCACCAGCTGCTGGATTTTGGGGATACGGGTTGAGCCTCCGACCAGGACAATCTCATCGATGTCAGCCTTCTTCAGGTCAGAGTCTTCCAGCACCTTCTGTACAGGCTTCATGGTGGAACGGAACAGGTCCTGATAAAGTAAAAGACATGGTTACAAGGCTTGTCACATAAGGTTTTATGAAAACAGGTTTGTTTTGGTAGTCATTGTGCTCACACATCTCAACTGATAGGGTGTATAACTTACCATGTTGAGCTCTTCAAACTTGGCACGGGTCAGGGTCTCAGAGAAGTCTTCTCCCTCAAAGAAGGACTCGATCTCAATGCGGGCCTGGTGCTGAGCAGACAGTGCCCTCTTTGCCTTCTCAACCTCCCGACGCAGCTTCTGCACAGCACGGTTGTCTTTGCGCACATCTTTGCCAGTCTTCTTCTTGTACAGCTTGATGAAGTGCTCCATGACACGCTGGTCGAAGTCTTCACCTCCCAGATGAGTGTCACCGTTTGTAGCCACCACTTCAAACACGCCATTGTCGATGGTCAGAAGAGAGACATCAAAGGTTCCACCGCCCAGATCGAACACAAGAATGTTCTTCTCGCCATCCTTCTTGTCCAGACCATAAGCAATGGCAGCAGCAGTACTAGAGAATAACGATATGAGAATATATGATTAAAAAGAAAGGGTGGGAAATATTTTCACAATTTCAAAAAGGCAACAGATGAATGAATTATTTTCATTAGACACTTACGGCTCATTGATGATTCTCATCACAATCAGACCAGCGATGGTTCCAGCATCCTTTGTGGCTTGACGCTGGGCATCATTGAAGTAGGCGGGGACAGTGACCACAGCGTGTGTGACCTGGGGATTAGATAAAAACATTAGATTCAATTATATGTCGTTTTTTTAGGAGTGGTATACCTTCTGATGCATTTTCTTTAACATTTGTTGTACCTTCTTTCCCAGATAAGCCTCAGCGGTCTCCTTCATCTTAGTCAGCACCATGGCAGAGATCTCCTCTGGAGCAAATGTCTTCATCTGGCCACCACCGATGTCGACCTGAATATGAGGCTTGCTCTTCTTCTCAGTAACCTGCAGAGAAACATTCATCAATATTAACATACCAAGAATGTTGCTCAAACATTACCTTTAGACCCCAAAACTTTCACTTTTACTTTTACTTCCCACTGTCAAGAGTAAAAACTTACCTTGAAGGGAAGGTACTTGATGTCCTGCTGCACAGAGGAGTCAGCCCAAGTGCGTCCAATCAATCTCTTGGCATCAAAGACAGTGTTCTCAGGGTTAGAGGTCAGCTGATTCTTCGCAGCATCACCAATCAGACGCTCACCCTCGCTGGTGAAGGCAACGTATGATGGGGTGATGCGGTTACCCTGGTCATTGGCGATGATCTCCACACGGCCATTCTTGAACACTCCAACACTACAGAAAAATACAAATTATTACTGAAAAGGCACCGATTTAAATTTAAAATTCACAAGATGTGTCATTACAGTGTCTTTTAAACAACTAAGACAGGTGTCACTTTATTGTCTTACCATGAGTAGGTGGTCCCCAGGTCGATTCCAATCACAGTCCCCACACTCTCCTTCTTGTCGTCGTCATCGGCAATCACAGTGCCGGCCACCAGCATTACAACCCACAACAGCTTCATCTTTGCTTGTTTTAATTCAGCTCTACAGAGAAAATCTGGAGAGAGGAAACACAATGTAAAAATGTGGCCTTGCGTGTATGGCGTGGACTCCCTGCCTCCCAAGTTCAGATAACTTAGCAGAAAGCTAACGGTTGCGTTAATGCTGGATGTCATTTGAAGGGAATCAGACCCATGATTGATGGCAAGCGTGGCCTTTAACAAGAAATCTCCGGAAAATATTCATTCATATTCAGAGGCGTTAAAGGAACATGGGTGGAGCCCCACTGCCTTCTCTGAATGCTAGCTAATGCCACTGACAAGATTTTTTTTTCTCCATCCGCCGGTAGCTAGCTAACCACGTTAGCGTGGCTAGCAGACATGCGAGGGAAAATACTTTGCCATACAGAGCACCAAAAAGTACGTTATTGATTGCATGATATATTACAACCACATTGACTGCCCTTCTGTTTTAAAAAGCTGTCGTAAACTTCGGGTAAATACCTCATTATCGTCAAACGTTAGCTTAGCTGGCTTCACCATAATGACTTAAAATGAGGTCCAACGTTGTAGAAATTACAAAGTATTACGTTGTCGCATTCTCATATTCATAGCAATGTGTCTACGTACCTTAATCCCAATATTGTCAATGAATTAGCGGCCTTGAAGTCGCCTCAATCGGTAGCCTCTTATTTCAAAATGTAGCTTTCTTTTTTCAACCTATTCTCTGTTCTTGCCTCTGTGTAATGATGTTGAATGAAGTGTGCTCTCTCCATATATAAGCCGTCACTTCTTCCCCGTCGTGGAGGCCCGCGATTGGCTGAGCAGCTGTTCGTTGGAACGCGCTGATTGGTTCCTTCCGGCACGCTGTCCGCCGCTGATTTGCACACATCGGGTAGAGGCAACGTCACGACTTTTGCCCACTGTACCGATGCCTATTGGCTGTCTGTCAAGCGCATTCATGAGCACAGTTGGAGCAGTGAAACGCCACTCTACTGACTGAGGAAGGGTGCTTTTTCACATTTTGTACAATTGAAGTTGGTGCTGTGTTTTTTAAATACCGGGAATGACCCCACATTTGCTGAAATGACATTCATTCCTTATAACTGTGTGTTGGTATCATGATAAACAATGGTGACTCACAACGATGACTAATACATGTGAACACCCTGTGTTACATGCATGTGACCTAAAAGCAAACGTTGTTACATCAGATGAACTCCACTGTCTGGATATTTCATCAGTGGATGTACACACTCGCAATTATGGCTAAGGACATCCACCTTGAAATGCAAGCAGCCTGCAATAATTTGACCATCAAGTTTTAACATGGGCACTTCCAATCTCAGTGATCACACAATGATGACAGATGTATGATGTGTACATTAAAGCAGGTTTGAACATACATCAAACAAAACTACATGGCACTCTCTTGTACAGTGTCCTATCTCAAAACTAAATAGGTCAAGGTTAGGTAACAGGTTGCCAAAGCCACTGTTCAGTCTATATGAACCCTTTCAAATGTGTAGCCTACTAATGCCAACCAAAGTATGACTGTATTTGGAATAAACAAGAAAGTACTGTAAGTAGAAGTCAAGTCAAGTCAAACTTTATTATCCCACTATAAGGGCATTTGGTTGCAGCCATTCAGGACAGATACAATCATCATAAAACACATAGTTACATAATGCAACAGTCAGGGGAATGGGCGTACCATGTGACAATGGGCCCCTGGGCTGAGATTTGAAAAAGGCCCCACCACCTGTCCTACACAAGACAGGGAACATATATACACACACACACACTTTGTGATGACTTTGCCTCTCTCTTTTTGTGTTTATTAATGTAATTTTGTATTTTTTTTATTCATTTTATCTGTGTTTGTGATTGGCTGCCCTTTTAGTGGTTATTTTGAATCTCTTTGAGGTAATTTTGTTGGGGGGGCGCTTATGTAATTTTGTATCTTTTTTACTCATTTTGTGTCTTTTTTTGATTGTTTTGCACCCTTTTGTAGTTATTCTGTGTCTCCCTGAGGTAATATTGTGTCTTTTTAATGTAGTTTTGTATCCTTTTTATTCATTATTTATCTGTTTTTGATAGTTTCGCCCCTTTCATAGGTATTTTGTGTCTCTTTGTGTTTATTTTGCCTCTGTTGTAGTTGTTTTGTGTGTCTTTGCTGTTTCTTCACATCTCTTTTTGGTCTTTTTGTGTCTCATCCTGGTGGGTACGTGATATTACAGTGACATTTTGCAGATAAAGGCCAGGGCTGCCTCTGACACTTTGGCCCTGAGGCCCTGTGACCTGTAGGCCCATTCAATAGTCCATCCATGATCAGGGCTGTCAAACATATGTCCCGCAGTCCATGACAAGCCCACAAAAGGGTCCACTGGATGACACTTAACACCTAATATTGATACACTTGTGAAAGCAAAGAGGTGCCAGGTTTCAGAAACAATTTAAACAGTAAGTAGCCTACTTCATGTAAAGTGTGGCTTCAGAGGCTTTTCCATCCTAACCAGAATACAGTTCTCTGAAAAGAAGAACAATGAATATTTATTGTGATTACATTTAAAAAATATTGAACAATGTGCAAAATATTGTCAATCAGCAGTTTCAGTACAGAAGAATCCTTTTCAGATTTCTATCTTAAAATAATATTGAGGGAACACTCAATGTGGAAAAACTGAGACATAATGTTGAAATTGCAAAGATTGTTCATAAGACATTTCAGGATGTTCATCATCTGATTTGTAAATGGATGAACATTTTCGGAATGTAGCCTACTTCTTTATACTAAAAGAAAGAGAAAAACTTGGAGGTGTTGTTATTTATAGGTTATTACGCAGTGATTTCACTGGTCGGGCCCACTTGAGATCAAATTTGGCTGTATGTGGCCCATGAACTAAAGTACGTATGATACCCCTGTTTGACAGATCACTGGGACAAACACATAAATATAAGATCACTTCAGTTGAAGGCACTGCATGAAACAGCTATATGCTGAATGAAGTGATAGGGTCCAAGATTTAAAGTGCAAATACTAATTTCTGTGCAAACAAAAGAGACTCAGATGTGTTTTGTCTTCATTAAAATGGTCACCTGTGCATTTTAAACAAACACAGCTGTCTTCTGTTGTAGTTGCAGGCCGAGCCATCATTATAACTTGATATGTCAGACTAAATATGAGAAACAAAGTTAAAATTAAAAAACAATCTGCAAATTGGGTGACATTAATTTACTTACACAAAGTCTCTTTTTTATTTAAACAAGACAGAATAAGGCAAACACTGCATTTGTAGGGAAAAAAATATATAATACAGTTTAGATCATTTTGTCTGTGAGAATTATATATTTCTTTGTTTTGGTAAACAGTTCCTAAGTGGCCTCTTCCTCAGAGGCTACTGAATCTATACCCAGGCTATAAGGCAGTGATATTAAATTTATGACCTGTGGGCCAAATCTGGCCCCCGATAGGATGCCAGGTGGCCCTCAATCTTTTAAAAATCCACAATGAAATTAAACTGAGTCACACTGAGAGAGTTTTTGGACTTTTGATTTACACAAGGTGCAAAAGTGCATGAAAACTCATCAAATTAGAGCTATTTTTATTAAATATAGTGCCATGGGAGGATCCCGTGGACCCCATGACAGAGGTTCATGCTAAGCCCAGAATGTCTCAAATCCCAGACACGCCCCTTTGTACATATGTGGGGCTTCTGTAACTGGCCCCTGGCCTCCTGTCATCTCGCAAAATGGCACCCAGGCAGAGCAGGTTGAGTATCCCTGCTGGAAGGTCTTCTCTAGTCCCTGTGTGGTTTGAGTGCTTTGAGTCAGACTTAAAAGAAGGCAGAATTGTAGCCTAGTGTGTCTTCAGAGGGATTCTTGTGCACCAACTGGTCTTTCCTTCTGCAAGGGGGAGGGGGGAGTAAGATTTTTTGACAGGCTACAAATGTAAGCATGAAGGTGTCCAGCTAAGAGCCGGTTGTCGGACACTTGGAGTGGTATCCAAGCAAAGCTTAAACAAAATCGTGGCTTCTGACATGTCTTCACATATCTGAATGATTATTTTTATTCATTTGAGGGTCTTTCTTGTTTTGACATGTTTTCTAGCCTATATAGACCTCATGTGGCAATAATTACATAGATTCAGTTATTATTGTACATGTAGACTTAAAAGTTAAATATAATCATGTCTTCAAAGTTGACTCAAGTCCAGAGAAAGCACTGGATCACATGCGCTCTGGCTCACAGATATTTCTTGTACTACATTTTTAACTTTTTTCACAGGTCACTGGCTTTGTATTGTCAGATAGCCTAACAATCAGGCTATTTCTTGTTTTCATATTTTCTTCTCCCTAAACTAGAGGTAGGAACTATGACACTGCAGGCTGAATGCCACAAACCCAACTATATTCACTTCTGAATTTCTTCCCTTCCTTTCTTCCCTTCCTTACACAGTTAACATAATTAGATAACTTTTTTCTGACATATTTTCCATGTATGAAGAGAAAAAATGTGCATAGATTTGTCTCTCCTCATTGATGCTGATGTATTTATTTTACAACAACAACAACTTTAATAAAAATACCTACTATGGTTGTGTAAATGCATGGAGCTAAAAATAATCACCTTATTGCATTTCATTTTATTTCAATACCTGCAAATTTATTCTTACAAATACCAATGATTTCATTATATATTATTTTTATCAGTATATTATTTAAATCAGTATATTATTTATATATGTATATATAAATGCCAAAGTGTTTATCTGTTCATCTGCATTAACCGTGAGATAGACTGCCACGGTATGCATGATGTGCAGTACTGCATAAATTAACATATTACAAGAAGCAAAATGAAACGAAAATAGATATACATTTCTGAAAAACAAAATAAGGATAACTCTCCACTTTCCCTTCTTATTAGTTGAAGATGTTAAGCTTATAAGAACATAAACTATAGTGTGACAGATCAGACAAAGTAAAGAAGAGTAACAAGTAATAGTGAAGACAAGACAAGTCACGTGAAGTAAATTTTATTGTATACATTTTTGACAGTATCTGACACCTAACATTTCATTCAATTAATAAAACAGGGATTTGTAAATTTAAATACCACCAAACAATTAATAGATTGGGTTTGTCTCTAACTAGTATCTGTAGGTTTTTTGGTACGTGGGGGAGTAGGGTAACACAGCCTGAGCCCAGCGACTCCTACCGGCGGAGACACCAACAGACACCAAACTGATGACGTGGTTCGGTCCGTTGACCAGAGCAGCAGTATGGCCGACCAGAGCAGGCAAATAAAACTCGCTGCAGCTAAGAAAAAGGTAAAGTATTGTACAACTGACCCGATTATATATCATGGGAAGCGCTGGTCCTGTCTCTCTTCTGTGGGTTTGCGTTGCAGGTGTTTTCTTTGGTTTTGTTACACATTTCTTCACGGAGCAGGGGTGTTGTCATTACACGTCGCCCGACCTCTGCGCTGTCGCTTGTCCCGCCTCACTTGCTCCTCTCGGGGCTTCGATGCGCAGGAGAGGTCGGTGCTTCTTCTGGGCCTCTGCTGATAGCATTAACTTTCCCAGATTATGCAGACTATTTTTAGTTCCCGGAGGCGTTTGTAGCATCCTACGCAGTTTAGTTAGTCAGTGGGTGACTTAACTTACTCTTTTTGCCCGGTGGCTTCATGTGTCTTTCTAGCTAACGTTAAATGTGCTTATTAGCAAATCTTAACGTGCTAGCTAAGTATGGCAAGTTAGCATTAGCAGGCTGGCTAACTAATGAATAGTTGGCTATGTGTGAGTGCAAAGAATGTTACACCGCAGTCGGGCAGCTGTCTGTGTTATCTCTTGAACGGCTCAATTATGTCTGGGGATGGTCAACAAACAGCAGTTTTAAAACTAACGTTGAGCTAGCTTTGTAGCACAGTTAGGACAGAATGACGGGGACTGTTTTGACAGCTGACACCCCTCTTCCCTGTCCTGCTGGGTGCTACAGCTAGGTGTGTTGGGATAGTGAGAAAGATGGCCCTATCAGCTGTGAAATGTTAGCTTCAGGAAATGACTCGTCAGCATTCCTCGCTGCCCTTCTATCTTCGTGGATGAGTGGTCGTGGCGATAACACTTGACATTTCGCTGCGATTCAACCCCAGGATTTTAGAAATGGCAGCTCCTGTAGTTCCCCTATGATTCCCTTTGGCCCCCCGCGACAGCTGTCACCAGGCACCATGCCCAAACACGCAGACAGGGGGAAGAGTGTTTTACAGTCGCTTGGGTAAACTGTACAGACATACATGATCATAGTTTGCCCTCAAGTTATCAACTTCATCTTGTTTGTTTTAGAACAATAAGTCCTTGAACAAGCAAGGCAAAGTGACAGTCAGTAACTTGTTGGCAGTAGCTATGTATTTAAGTCTATATTTGAAACCGGATCTTTTGAGTATCATGGGAGTGGTTCATCCCTGTTTCATTCACCTGGTCTTATTCAGTAACATTGGTAAGTTCCCCCAGTGGTTAGAGATCACTTGTTCTGAGTGATGCCTCTAGTTGGTTCAAAGTTAAGTAGAGTTGCAGAAGGCTCCTGCAGGATTTGTAAGATGTAAGAAAATAAAGTATAGGCAGCAGATGAGTTTGCCTTCTGGCAATTATACCTATTGTTTTTTTTTCTTATGTGCTGCTCAGCTGAAGGAGTTTCAGCAGAAGACCTCCCCTGCTGGTGTGGGAGGAGAAAAGGGTGGTGGAGGAGGTGGTGGTGGAGCAGGGGCCAAGAAGAAGAGGAAGGTGAAGGGACAGAGCCAAAATGATGCACCTTCATCAGACAGAAACTCCCCAGACAATGTAAGTCAGTCCCTCTTTCCATTTATTCACCTGCTTGTCTTACTGCCCTTGCTGGTCAAATAACAACCCCTCTTTGCATTTGACAGTCCTTTTGTGTCCCTGTTAGATCTGGTTTCTCAAACCTACTGTGACCCTGTGATTTTAATTTGCATTACTGGTTTTTCCTATTCATATTTTAAACACTGTTACTGCATTAGAAAGCATTTAAAATCACTGTTAAGTTGGTGGTTTGTAATAGACAGACAACATTCATTGTTTTGTGTGTGTACATGTTACAAACATACGGTCTGCAACATTTCAGTAAGTACAGTTTTATGGTAACTGTGGGATGACAGAGCAGTGTATACTTGATGAAACAGATCCACATGCTTGTAGACAAAGTCCTTTTATTGTTTGTTTTCTTCAAATGGTAATGATTTGGAATTGCCTGCTTGGCCTTTGATCACAAACTATTTTGCCGCTTGTGAAATGATAGGGCTCAATTACTATCAAGTTGGCAAATGTAACACAGTAGCAGTACTGATACATATCTACGGCCAGGTGTCAGGGTGAAAATAATGTTTACCTAAGATAAAAAATGACACCGGACACGAGACTGAGACAGTTTTAGCCCCTGACCATAACAGTGAGCACTGTCGTGGTCAGAGGGATAGCGCAGCAAGGGTTGAAGTATTATGTTAATGTACTGAGGATTTCAAGCACTCATAGATAACTACATTGTAGAATAAACATTTGTCAAGGCCTGCACATACAGTACACTAGAGTGTTTACGTAATTGTAGCACATTTGTTTAATAAGCATGCATTTTGAGAAAGTATCTTTGTCAACTGATCATCAGTTTTACATTTTAGTTTTTGTCATATCAGTCTTATTTTATAGGATTTTATAAGAGATGTTATAGAAACACATTCCTATTATTTAGATTGTATGTGCTTTTAAAGTGTTGTCTCCTCTCTCTATTCTCTTTCTATTAATAGCCTCTTGTTTAGTCCTGTATGCTGCTCTGATTTAAGGGACAAAATGTGGACACATGCACTGTGACTGATCCTTATCAAAACAGTAATATCTATATTTGATAAGTAATAATTAAATAATTACGATCACAGAAGCAGTGAATCACTCTAGGATGTTTTTAACATTATAATTTAGACTTTTCTGAACAAGAAGTAATACTTGGATCATTTGTTTTGGCTTGGATTTTAGAAAACTGAACAGTGAATAAATAGACGGACAAAAAGAGTCAGCCGAAACCAAGGTCACATGCTTATCTGTAAGAGCTCATTGACACTCTAAATTTGCTTATATGCTGCTTGTCACTACTATTACATTTAAATATCAAGCACCGTGTACTTCTGTGTGGCCTTCGTAAAGCTCTCATAAGCAATTTGAGAGTGCCCATGAGGACTCACAGTCAGGCATGTGACTCAAGCACACAGCTTTCTCACACAAGGGCTGACTGACATTCAGGTCAGTTTTCCACAGACCATGTCGGTCAGTAGTTTTCTAAGCCCAACTGGAATCTGGGCTTGTCACAACTCTGCTGTTGAGTCTTGTTGCTTGTCTGATGCTATTTTGTTCTCTCGAATATGTTTGATTGAATGTGTTTGATTCTGGTTGGCCAACACTGGATACACTCATGTGTTCTGAAGCAGGGTGAGACAGAACATCTGAGTGTGATGCTGGCAATAACAAAATGGAGTTTAGTTGTAGGGGTCAGAACAGAGGAGACATTTTTCAATAAGTGCCATGCATGATGATAATTAATGTCAAGTAGACACAATTCTGTCTGCTTTTTACCCAAACATAGTCCTTTGGCCTGTAAAGGGAAACTTCTATATTTTTTTTAACCTGGATCCTATTTCCTCGTTTTTTGTGTCTAAGTGACTAATGGAGACCTTTTTTTTTTTTAATTAGTCCAGTATTGAGAGAGAGTGCTGCAGCTGCAGCAGCCAAACAGGCTGCAATGTAACCACTCAGGGTATTACTGCACTATGTATGTGTACACTTAAAGTGTTTTGCCACTGACAGGCTCAGATTATTATTATAAGTGTCTGACAACATGATGAAAAGGACCCTACAAACAAATACACCTTTTTAACCCCTCACCTGATCCAGTTTATTATTGTGTCTAACCAAGTGTCACTCAAGGAGAAGTCTCGTTTTGAAATCTCGCAAATGTTTCCACATTGTCAAAATCAGCTAAATATTTAGCCATGATATTGAAAATCTTGCTTTCTGTACTCCGACACAACAAACTCTTCCCGGCACTCCTCTCTTCAACACTCACTAACATTTTCCACAGTTGTCTTCCTGCAACAAGTCACCTCTTGTGAGATTTCAAAAGGAGACCTCTCCTTGAGCAAGACTTGGTTACACACATTAACAATGTTGTCAGACACTTTTGACAACAGAATGAGTCAGTCAGTGGCAAACACAAGCACTTTTAGAGGATGTACATGAATGTTGCCATACTGCCCTGAACAGTTACCCCAGCCCATTTTGAGGCTGTAGGCTGCAGCGCATTCTCTCAGTACTGGACCACTTCCAAAAATTATTGTTCCCATTTGTCACTTAGACACGAAAATGGGGTCCAATTTGAAAAAATACCAAAGTTTCCCTATAAGAAAGACTACACTGTCCAAATTGGCTTTAAAAGCAAAGTTGAGTAAGTAGGCACAGAATTAATGACCTGGCTTAGGTGATGCTTGCAAAGGGAAATGTGAGCAAGTTTAGAGTGTTAGTTTATACAGCTGATTGTAGAGGATGCTGAAGCAGCCAGGGAAATGTAGCCAGGGATTATACCAGGACACAAAGGCAGCATGTGGAGAAATGCTGCGCTGCCCCTGCACTGTTATTTTGATGTTGTGTTCTTTACATGAGTCATTTTTTTTGGGATAGGGTCTTTCTGATTATTAGTGTCAAATAAAATGCTTCAAATGTTTCTCCTCATTACACACCCTAGTCACTTCAGGACCTTCTTGTGGCAACTGCTTGTCTGTACCTGTTTGTCTATATCTCTGTCACTTTCTAAATCAATCTCTTCCCTGTCACATTTCTTTCATTTTCCACCCTTGTTTCTTCTTTCCTGTAGTTTGACAGTATTCTGAAAGCACTTAGTCAAAGCAATGGAGTAGTCCTACCTCCTTATGGCAACAGTCAGGTGAGCCTCTGTCTCTACCTTCTTTCTTTTTTCTGCCCTACCTGTTTTTCTCTGTCGCATCCCTCTGCTGTAAATAGCTGCTCCTCATGAGGTATTTAATGTTATCTTGCTCTCACATTCTTACCTCTCTCTTATGCCAAGTGCACAGATATTCTTTTGTGTCACGCAGACCAGAAAGCATGGGACAAATTTGAGTGCAGATTCTTTCATTGGTGCTGTGCTTTTAAATCCATGACAAGAGAGTGCATTAATGGTTAAAAAAGGAGGGTGTGTGGTCACTTTTTTGAGTTTATCCCAGTGTTTTTAGCTTCGCCATCTTACGCTGAAGTTGAGTGTGGATGGGCAGGGTATGCAAAGTGGGTGGCATGAGTCTCAGTAGTTGCATGGCTGTGATATCTGCATCTGGGTGCATCATGCAGGCATGCATCTGGGAAAACGAAATATATGTGTTTGACTTTCAACAGTATTTTCATTGCTGCTTTTGTGTTTGCTGTTTTTTTTTCCACTGCCTGATTTACATGCACCTTTAAAAGTTTTATTTTGTTATTGCAGATTATTACAAATGTCTTGCTGCATTAGCTTCAAAGTCAGAGTTAGTGCAACAGAGAAGGGCTGTTTGTCAGTCATTCAATTTAATGTTGGCATTCATACAGCATAGTCTGGGTTATTTCAGCGCTTTCATTCTGCTAACGTTTCAGAGAGTATGTTGGGTAGCAGTGGAGGGAAAAATTGGGGTGGCAGCAGCAGCAGCAGCAGCGTAACAGCTTTCTTGCAACAGCTATCCCCATAAGTAACAGAGCCTGCATTAAGGTGCTCTGTCTTACATTCTTATGTCCTCTTAGACTGTGGGATATCCTGCTTTCATCTGGACATGTAAATGACATAATTGAGTCAACTGAACTATAGCCTTAAAATAGTCAGCACAGAAATTAAGTTATTTCCACGCATGTCAAGGCATATACAGTTCGAGACATTGTTGTTGTCTTTCTGTTGCTCTCTCATCATAACTGCTCTTCTTCTTGGCATTAAACCAGTGTGTGCATTTTTTTTGTGTATGTGTCACCTCAGACCTTTGCTGACGTGGAGGCCATCGGGTCTTCAGTTCCCCAGCTGCTGGAGGACCCAAAGGGCGAGCCTGGCCGCGGCTCACCTGTGTCTAACCCTGCTAGCGCTAACACTGCTACTAACCCTGAGTCTGTCGGTCACAACACTGACCTGCAGGTGTGTCTCTCTCTATCTGTCATTCTCTCTCTTCGTCTGTCTCCATCTCTCAAATCATATCTTGTCTTCTGTATGTCCTTCACATCTAGCGTAATGACTCTAAAAGTTTTATTTGCCAGTTGCTGCATTTTGACTGATATAGTGTTATGAAAACAACAGATCCCCTGCCTTGTTTAGTTGTCATGTGCATAATGTACGTTTTGCATATTCTTTTCCTCTAATGTTCTCACTGTATTTTCTGTGTTCCTTCTCTCCCTGTTTGCCTGTCTAACATTCTCACCATCTCTTCCTCTTTCAATCTTACTCTCTTCCCACAGGACTATCCCGATACCAACGGCAATGAGAGTTTAACAGAAGAAAATAGGTGGGTTACCTCATGCCTTACTGCTCATCACACCCTTGTATCTTTTTAAGAAAACACACCATGCACAGAACAGAGGTTGCATAATGATTTATATGGTCAGGCTATGAGTGTTGTAACAGAAGAAGCAGCTGCAAAGGTTTTGCACTGTCATGGCACAGACATGATGTTTCTGCAGTTAAACACTCTATGTTTAGAATTTGGCGATATAGATTGATTGCAAGGGCAGGAAACAACCTCTGGAAACAGATCGCCCTATGAAGTCATTCTACCATCAGCACAATCAATATTTGTGCTGCTTCTTAGAGACTACTTAAACATAACATTTGTCATGAATTAGGTTTGATAAGCAATGCTGCTGTGGCTCCATTATATCCCGCTACTCTAGCTATTGATTACTGATGCAACATAATAAATCCCATAGTTATATTGTGTGATTGATTATTTATGTCTCTTCTCCTGCAGACCACTGTCTTCCACAGAGAGCCTGCGACAGCTCTCACAGCAACTGAACGGCCTAGTCTCTGAGGTACGAATTTAGTACCACCAATATCATCCTGTCTCTCTCACACACTCATGCACACACATTTCCTTGTCATACAGTGTTAGGCCTTTAACAATTAAACACCAACACTGATGTGCACTTACAGCGAGGATGTGTTGCATCTATTCTTGGCAAGAATGCACTGGAGGCATTTTCAGATTTGCCAGTAGCTCCCAATGGCCTCGAGCGCACTGACAGCATCAACTGGTGCACCAGCTCAACATATTTCTTCTGAACTTGGTTGAGTTTTGCACAGTCAGCAGAAAGTGTGCTTTTTGTCAAGTTTCTAAGACACAGTTAACAGCAGCCTCTTATCTGCAGACTAAAGAGATTTAATAAGTTGAGTATAGACAAACATCTTGCTGATCTTGTAAGAGGTCATATGCAAATGTAATAAGAGCACTGTTTTCATAATGCAAAAATATTGAGGTATTGTTGCCGCACATGGTGGTGGAATGCAGGTGTTACCACTGCTGACTTAACAGATTGTCCATCTGCAATGCATCCAGTTCAGCTTTAAGCTCATAGAAACGGGTCATCTACAGAAACAGTGTTATACATTTAAAAAAAAAAAAGTGATACTGGTATATTCACTGTCGAAGCTTATAAACTTGACACACGATTGATTTTCTGTGTTGGAAGTGCTTTAATATGCTCGTCTGTGTCATTTCAGTCATCCACTGCGTATGTGAATGGGGACAGTGCATCTTCTGTTGGTGAGAGAGAGCTGGAGGTAAGATAGAAGTCTATTGTTTTCTGTGAAATGAAAACCCAAGCTAGAAGTCAGTCAGTTCATGGTCAGGCCATGATAGTGTGTTGTATCTACAGTTAAGTGGCAGCCACATAATATGTAGGGGTGTGATGATACAAAGATCTGAAATGATTGTGATGATGTTGATGCAAAGTGAAAACATTGATACATATCTTCACCTTAAGATATGCCTTTATTTTGAAATTCCCTTGGCACCCCTGTGTCACCATTTCCATCCTAGCACATCCCTCTCTTAAATATTGAAACACTGCTAGTGGCCAAACGGCAAGCAGACCATACTAAACAGCCATGAAAAGGACAATGAAGATATTTACTGCTATCATCTCATATCATTCACAGGCCCCTGACTAAGGTGAAGCACAATGTGGTATCAACACATACTGTGCCCAGATTGTGTTTTCTCTGGCAACATTTTATTATTTGTGATAGGATATTATACTTGCTGTCTAAAATGGTATGTCTCACGGCCTCACGTTTGCAGCACTGGCAGTGCAGTCTACCTAAAACTCACTGTGTCGTGTGTGGGTGACCTTTCTCGCTGTGTAATTTGATTAACCATACAAGGTAGATCACATCTAGCGAGATTTGAGTTTAAATTTACAATAACAGGAGGCAACAGTGCAAGCTAACAATGTAGGTGTTTTATCATGATTGCATCCTACAACATTTTAGATAGTTGGTTTATAGTTTACTCCAAAGCTGTAAGGGTGACGTTGCACGTTAAGTTTTTACTGAAAATGTGTAAAAGATATAATGTCTAGCTGGATTGATGGATGATTGATATATTAAGTTATGGCAGATTAGATGGCTGAACAGAAAAAAAATGACAAAGCAACAAAACATTTGCAAATTGATTGGCATCCCCGCGAATATTACCAGTTTTGATCTCTTTGGTGTAGTACAGAAACACACTGCCACCTAAAACTTCTCCATGAATTTGTTCAACAACCATCGACTATTTAATAATACATTTTAATTATTTGCTTCACATGTCATCATTTAAGATTTAAGGTGCTATTGTTTGCCTCCATGTTAATAATTCACATTACAGTGTTTTCCTCTTTGTTTGACTTTTGCCACTGCACTTTATCCCTCTCTCCTTTTTAAAAAATTATTATTTTTTTATTTCCCTCTTCTCCCGTATGCATGTGTGCACGTGGTAGGGTCGGAACCAGGAGCTGGCAGCCGCCCTGGAGTCCAGCAACCTAACAAACTCTCAGCTAAATACCCAGCTAAACCAGCTGGTAAGAAGCTGTGTGTATTTGTGTGTGCACATTTGTGTGACTGGAGTAACCCTTTGGTAGCCATCCCTCAGTTACCACATCAGTGCATGTACTTCATGCATTCTGCATGTCATCTTGAGTAACCACACACTGGAAGAAGTCATGCATGGTTTTCATGTTATTTTCTTTGACTAAAATAAATTTTTTATGACGTGTAACCATTGCATAGAGAGCAATTTGGAAACATTTAGTCAGAGCTGTCATAACCTGATGGTATATACTTAATTGTAGCACACTAACAGCAATAAACTCAAAGCTTACAGGTTAACATAACATGGATAACAGAGCAGGTTTATTATTTCAATACTTTGTGCTGTCCCTGTCCTGTCTGGCATGCAGATGAGGGCTTTTGTGCCAGAATTTTGGTTGTTTTAAAGGGCTAGAATTGCTGCTGGGGTGATGAAAGAAATGTTGATCTTTCCCAAACTTAAACGTATATCCTGTTGCTTTGGCAGGCACAGCAATCTCAGGGGCTCTCAGATCAGCTACAAAAGGTAAACAGTTTTCTTTACCGTCTCTGTCTGTTCATTCTTGTCTCCATTTTTCCAGTCTGCTGAATTTTTGCTTCCTTCCTGGTCATTCATGAATGTTGGTATTTTGCTTTCCTCAGGAGCGAAAAGAATTTGAAGAGAGATTTTCAAAAGAGCAGGGAGCCATGCGGGAGCAATTACAGGTAACTTACCCAAACACATTAATTAATTTGTCTGATGGTTTCGTTTTTAGACATCCTGAACTGTGTCATAGCAGTACTGCCATGTAAGGTGTCACCCTGATACAAAATAGATAGATATGTGATCCAAGAACACACCCTCCTTATTCCAACACTTCCCGATTCCTCACCCTGACGGGAATAAATGATGTGGTCTGTGTAGAAAGGCTGAAGTACCATGTATAGGGCGTAAAGAGTTGTATTTATTTAATGCTGTGCTTTAATAAGGGGCTTAAATCAGTTGACATATGTTGTCAGTGTCATGAAAAGCTCTGCTCTCTGTTTGTCTGTCCTCTCCCAAGGTTCACATCCAGACCATTGGCATACTAGTATCAGACAAATCAGAGCTACAAACAGCACTACAATACACACAACAGGCTGCACGGCAGAAAGCAGGTGTGTGTGTCATATAATCCACCGCACATGCACTTGAATAAAAAATTCTCATTTTGGCAAGACATTAGTGAACAGTTTGTTTGTGTGTCTCTCTTTTTGTGTGTGTGTAGCTGAAGCAGAGGAGTTGAATAACCGTCTGCAGGCAACAAAGCAGAGAGTGTCAGAGCTCGAGAGAACACTGTCGTCTGTCTCAACACAGCAGAAAATGTTTGAAAAGGTAACAAAGTTTGCAGTAATGGCTCCTCGTGAACAGAATTTACTGAGAAAAGTGTAATGCAGATGCAATATTTAACATAATGACTTACATAACTATGAATGTGATGTTTTCATTTTTGTCTCCAGCAAAACAAAGAGTTTGAAAAGGAGAGAGACAGTCTGAGGCTAGAGATGTTTAGACTAAAGTAAGTCACTTTACCCGAGCGTACACAATGGGAATGTATTTCCACAGCAGAAGATTTGCTAAGAATCACTTTGACATTAATAATGGCTTTTAGAGTTCATGAAATTGTATGTAATGCAACAGATGGCATGAGCAAATCTCTTAAGTCCTACTAGAGCCTGGCAGGTTAGATTATCAATCTCTGCATGTGTTTGTGTTTGCAGCAATTTGACTGAGGAGTCGAAGCAGCAGAGCTCGGAGATGTCAGAGCAGATCAAACTGAGTACGCAGGAGAATGGAGCATTAAGGCTGGAGGTGGAGGATCTTCGCAAGAGGCTCGAGATAGCGGACCTCATGTTGCAACAGGTGCATTAACACAGGCAAAACCTTTTACAGTACATACACATATATACTGATCTTTCCCTTGACAATGATTGGAAGTTTTGGATAAACTCTACAACCATTCTGTGAAAAAAAAATATGCTTGGGATCATTTTCAATCAAGATTCCTGAATTTTTGTTTGCCCACGATGCAGCCAAGTGTCATATATTCATGTGTTGCCTGCATTTCATTACAATATTTGGCCTTTCTGTTTCACTCCAGTACTCCAGTCAGTCAGATCCCACCAGTGCCAACCAGCAAGTCCAGTTGCTGCTGGGAGAGAAGCAGCAGCTGGAGGCACACAGTCACCAGGTCTGTATACAAGGAACTGTCTCTTACAGTTGTTTGTGGCATATTTGTGTAATTTAAACAGCTGTCTGTGAAGATTACGCTTCACTTAATGCAACAGAAATGGAATTTGGACTGTAAAAAAAAAAACCTTTCCTACTTTTCCTCTTCATTTCCATTTTCGATTATTTGATACTTAAAAGTTGCAGATTAACCTTTCTTATAATTTAAAAATTAAATTTATGCCAGAGCTCCTGCCTGTTAACCTCTTACAACCGGAAAGTCTTGTTTTGTTAATGGCATTTTCCCCTTGATGTTTCTTATGTTATAGCTGATGGAGTCAATGTCCCAGCTGCAGATGGAGAGGGACTGCTATGCAGAGCAGATCCAGACAGAGGGTCGTGTATGGAAGGACAAAACAGAACAGCTGCTAACACAGGTAAACTTTACAGTAACATCAACAAAGACATATGGTTGACTTTAGCTGCGAAAGTAAAAGAAATCTGTATGTTCTTTGTTGTTTTTTTATTTATTTTGGTATTAAACAAACTGATTTATCTGTCTGTGCAGGTGTCTTTGGTTGCAGAGGAGAGGGACAGAAACATCAACCGAGTCCAAGAACTGGAAGCCAGCATCACAGAGCTAAAAAATGCTGCAGGTAAGAGTTTTACACCGTCCTTATCTACTGTTTCCTTCTTTTTCTGGCTCTTCTGCAGCTCCTTCCTTGAGCTGCCTATTTACCTTTGGTAAATAAGCCGTCCAATTGCCTGACCGCAGGAGGATTAAGGAATGGGCTCCTATTATCTTTCATCAATGTACACCTGCATCTAGGTGTTTGTGATATCAAGGTATTTCAGTATACCAAGTTATTTAGAAATCCTGAAGGTATGATTTGCAATAGCTTCAAACGCTCCTCTGTGTATTAAACTGATACAGAGATGCTGTATTGGAGCGATGTTTTGTAGTACACAGCACACACTGCCAGAGTCTCTCCTGGTGGAATAGGCAGCTGAGCTGAGAAAGATAGTGACTGTGAGTGGTGGGGATAACGTTACAGGACTAGTAAAAAGCTGGCCAGCAAAAGCAGAGAGGCAGCAATGAGAAACAGCATGTGGAACCGGCATATTTTTATCAATCCAGTGAAATAAGGCTTTATTTTGGCCAAACCAGAGTTTATGTTTGTTGGAAAAGTGGAAAGACTAACCAAGACGGTTCTGGTCTTGGCTAATTTTGTTTTTTGTTGAGGTTTTAGTGCCTACAGACTAATGTTTGACACTGTTGTCAACAAGTGTCGAATTACTTGCCAAATATTTGTAATTTAAAGGCTGTAATTCAATCAGTATGCTTCATTTTTTCCCTAAATAGTAGGATAAACGTTGGTGCAAGACTTCACTTTTATTTTGAAGTATTCACGTAATTTAAAAGTTTTAAAACAAACACATATTTTCTGTTTATGGTAATATTTAACATTATCTTAGAAGCTTTAGTATATATGAACAGAAGCATTCTAAATACTGGGCACACACTGGTGACACAGCTTCCACAGTCTTGTTTATTTCTCTGTAGCAAAAATATTACATTTTTCTTCTTCTCCTGCAGCGTTGTTGTCCCAGGAGAGAGAGGCTCGGGATGTTGCAGAGCCTCAGTCCTCAGGGCCGTCAGAGAGTGAGGTGGCTCTGCAGGAGGCCCTCAACACACTACAGCAGGAGAAAGACGCTCTTACTGCACAGTACCAGGCACAGGTACCCATTTATTGACATATGGTTAAGCAGCTGAAGTCCAGCTCATGTTTTGTTAATGTCAGGAATTAGATACAGTGTCATAATGGAAAGCTGCACCAATTGATTTGTTCTTTGCATAATGTTTGAAAGCGTATTAGTACTCTGAGGTTTGAAAGTTCTTATAATAAACGTCTGTAATATTCCCCCCCTAGCTGCGGGATAACGAGCAGCTGAGCCGCCTGTGTGCAGAGCAGGAGACGCGTCTGGGGGAGATGGAGCGGCAGGTGGAGAGCAAAGCCCAGGAGGAGGAGGACCGTCGGCGCATGCTGGAGGAGGTTCAGTCGGACAAGGCTACTATTAGCCGCGCTCTCACCCAGAACCGTACACTGAAGGACCAGCTGGCTGAGCTACAGAACGGTTTTGTCAAACTGGTGAGGCTGATAATCTAGTCGTCCATCTGTCTTCTTGTAATGACACATTTTGAAAGAGCTGTTATGTATTTAGTTGATTTTTTGTTTCTGTCCCAGTTTGGTACAGTTTTGTAGCTATCATGTCTGAATTTATGTTTTGTGTCTTTAATATTTGGGTATTTTTCTCGGGTTGTATTCATGTCTCTTCAGCAATAAGTGGACAAAGTTTTAACAAATTTGGAAAGTACATTAATAGCAAGTAGAAGGTGTGAGACTTCTGTCTTAAAGCCCCAGTTCCTGTTACTCCTCTATTCGAATAGACTAATGAGAACATGGAGCTGACCACTGCCATTCAGTCAGAGCAACATGTGAAGAAGGAGCTGGCTCGCAGGATGGGTGAACTGCAAGAGAAATTGCACAACGTCAAGGAGCAGGTATAGTCATACACAAAAATACCTCTCTGTGAAAAACACAATAGGAGGTGTCTTCCATGTGTTCACTATATCTTGTGGACTCTTGTATGTTTTTAGTATTAATTCTATACTTGTTAGCCATACACACAGTGCATTAACACACAAGAACAATATATGGTCATGGTATTAATTTTCCTCTTTGTTCCCTTGGCTTTAGATGGAACTGAAAAGTACAGAAACTCAGGGTGTGATTGAGCAGAGGGACCAGGTCATGGCCCACCTGCAACAGTATTGCGCTGGCTACCAGGCCCTGGCCTCAGAGCGGGAACAGATCCATCACCAGTATCTGCAGCAGCTCCAGCTCATGGACAGGCTGCAGCACGATGAAAGCCAGGGCCGTGTGCAACTGGAGATCAGTCACAATCAGCTCAAGCAAGCACAGGTGTGTATTTTAGGAATAAAGCCTTGTGAAGTGCAGTAAACGGAATGCACTTGTGTTTTTTCATCACCTAATACAATATGTTGAGACTGCAGTCTGGACTCAGTTTGTTTTGATTGACTCTCTGTCTCCCCCTACAGGAGCATTTGGAGATGTTAGTCAAAGACAATGAGCAGCTGAAGGCCGAGGTGAAGGAGCTGCTCAACAGCTCAGTTCTTGCTACATCATCCAGAGACCAAGGTAAGATTTGTCCATTACTGGTATGTGTGTACTTTTTTTGTTCTCATACTCGATTTTGAATTAATAGTTTACTTGCAAAGATTTGTGGCACCTATTTTACATTGTTTAATTTGGAATAAGTTAAACCTAGAAACTGAAAACTGTAGTCTGTCACAAGAAACAAGGACAGTGCCATTGATCCAAAGCATCTGAGACCCATCTCAAAGCAGAGCTGCAGCACCAGCATTGTCTGACCTGCAGTTCCAGTCTAACCTGTGCCACCTACAGGCATGGAAAGTAAGAGCAGCAGTAGTCTTGCAACACCCACAAGGAAAGGTGTCACAGTCAAAGACCACTGAGTTAAGAAAATGGGAAAAAATCTCTGTTAAAGCCTGTTAATAGTTTTCATTTGTCATTATGTCACTTAGGCGATGGAGTGGAAAGCCAGTCCCTGCAGGAGAGTCCACAGAAGTCGACCTCCATAGTTATCCCAGAAGACTTTGAAAGCCAGAAGGAGATGGTGAGGAGGGTGATAAATGTTCTTCCCCCCAAAACTACTTGTTAAGATATACTTAAAGGCTTTGTTGATTTCTTTTGCTTCACATTTTGTTATACATCATGAAGGCTCAAATCAAGTTAGAAGTTGACATTTATGCAAAACAAACAGTGCTATGACAGCATGGCTTTTTTAATAAGCAACGAATGACGAGACCTCTGTGATGTGAGATTAGTTTACGACTTGTTATGAATCAAAGGTTTGGCATTGCCCTCAATTGACCCTACCCATCCGCTCCCTCCCACCATCCTCACCACCACTCTCTGTCCCCTCTGCAGGAGGAGTTTATTCGTGGAGCTTTGGCTCAGTTGGAGGCGGAGAGGGACGAGGCCAGAAGGCAACTGGAGGAGGAGCACAGGCTCCATATGGCAGCCAGGCACCAGACCGCTCTGGCCCTCAGCCTTGAGCACCAAAACCACAGCCACAAACCTGTTCATGACCATCATCACGAGCACGATCACACTCAGGACCAACATAGTCACTGTGAACACAGTCATGAGCATTCAGGTGAGGATGACTAGATGGTTTATTTTTGTGCCAGCAAAAAATTCTGTAATGATTTCTATTTATATGCATAAAAACATATGGTAAGCATAAGGGTGCATTATCTAAATCAGCTGTGTACTTAATGATCTGCTTCCCAGAAGGAGGAGTGCCGGTGGAAGTTCATCAGGCCCTGCAAGCTGCCATGGAGAAGCTTCAGCAGCGTTTCACCTCCCTCATGCAAGAGAAAGCTGACCTGAAGGAGAGGGTGGAGGAGCTGGAGCACCGCTGTATCCAGCTGTCTGGAGAGACCGACACTATAGGTGAGGCAGAAGGATATTTTTGTTAAATATAGAAAAACTTTTCATCACAATTCTAATTTCTGGTACCATGTTCTGTGTTTGTCTCTCCAGGGGAGTACATCGCGCTGTACCAGAGTCAGCGGGCCATCATGAAGCAGAAACACCAGGAGAAGGAGCAGTACATCAGCATGCTGGCTCAGGACAAGGAGGAGATGAAAGTACTGTATAGTGCCTTTTATTTTTCAAATAACCATCAATGTCATCCAGTGTAGTTGCATAACATGTTTGTCATGATTTTTGCTCAGTTTTCTGTCGCTGCTTTTGTCTCTGCATTGTCCATCAGGCAAAGCTGGCAGAGCTTCAGGATCTGGTGATGAGACTGGTGGCCGAGAGGAACGACTGGTACAGCCGTTACACAGGAGCTGTCGCTGGCACGGGCACAGTGAACCCAGACCTGCTTCCTGTTGGGGAGGATCACACTCACGCAGAGCACCAAGCACACGCACATACAGAGCTTAATGCTTTCAGTGGAGCAGGTAGGCACAACCAGTAGTCTTGTGAGTTACTGCAAAAACACTCACACACTGATCTCTGTGTACAAAGGATGGTCAGGGGGTGACGTGTGCCCTCTCCTATAATAACACTTGCTCTCATTTTAAGAATAGAATTTTATATTTAATATAATGTCATCATACTGCTCTCCTTTTCTTTCTCTGCTGCAGAAGCCATGGAGGTCATCCCTCTGTCAGAGCCCACCACAGGCCTGGAAGCCTCGTCATCCCAGACACTGTCGAGCGCGTCAGCCCAGACTGACTCCAAGCCCCTGGCACCCAAAGAGGACGGCACAGCCCAGCAGATTATGCAGCTGCTCCACGAGATCCAGAACCCCCAGGGAGCGCTAAGATCACCTCCATTCCTCGGGGAGAACCCCTGTATCCCCTTCTTCTACCGGCCTGATGAACAGGACGAAGTCAAGATCCTGGTGGTGTGAGTGAGGTGTGTGTGTATGTGTGTGTGTGTGTGTGTGTGTGTGAGAGAGAGAGATATGACCTGTCTTGAAGTCTGGGAAATATCAAACACCACAGTATACCATGTTTGTAGATTGTTGATCATATTCACAAACACTTCAAAAGAAATATGACACCCTGCAACACTGGTCACAGATATGTGAATGTCTTTGACCCAGTTACATTAAAACGCCCCGCTCTGTTCTGTGTGCTGGCACTAATGTGTGCATGGTTAGAAAGATTGTTTTCTATATGTTGTTTTATGTTTTTTTTTTTGTCTATGATGCTCCTCCCAGAAAGATAATCAGTATTCTTTAGTGCAGTCTGATTATTCTCATTACCCCCATTTTTAATCCCCTCTTGTCTCCCATTCTACACAAAAGTGCAATAAAGGGGCCGTATATTCTCTCCCCTTGCTGATACAGTACTTCGAAGCTGTTGAAAAAATAGTAGCCTGTTTGTGTGCAACTTAATTTCAGTGCAAATCTCAGTTTTACACAATTCACTGTAAAAGAAAAAAAAAAAAAAAAAAAAATGCCAAAAAGAGCATCACGTTTGAATGTAGTAACCCGAATATTTACCTGTATGTCTGTGTAATGTGAGGAGAACTGATGAAGGTGAAAGGGTGCGTGAGGAGATGAGATGCAGAGGGTGATGTAAGTTAAAGTGAAATAAAGAAACCAGGTGCACATAATAGCTTTTGAAGTGAAGGCGCTGTTCTGTTTCAAAGTCAAGAGCTTGCTAGTCACACGATGAGGTTCGGGAAGACGGAGGCAGGTGTCGCAGAGTGGTACTGTTCCTTGAAACAACCTTTTCTACCCGTTGTCTTTTTTCCTCCCAAACACTGAAAATGAGTCTTATGTTTGTACAGTGCAAAGTGTTAATATATGTGAACCGTTCGTGTTGTGATGTCAAACATCCTGTTAGACTGGGAGAAGTCACCGCCCTTATGAAAAGGTGGTCTCTGAAGTCATTGAGGGGATAGATGCAATTTAAAGACCCCATGAAGACGAAAACAAATCAGAGTTATGAGGCATTATTTTCTCAGTAGGTGCTGAAACAGAGGAGAAGGCCATCTTCAGATAAATAATAACTCTTGGGGTGCTGTGTTAGAGGCTGCTTTCCACATTATTGTTTTCTGCAAATTGCTCTACTTTATCTTTACCATTAGCGTGATAGATACTAATGTGCAGTGACTGGAGGACGTTACAGGGAAGTTAAAATCTCTACATCTACACTCACATCTCATCGTTCTTATTGTAATATCCTGTACACAGGTGCTCTGAGGCATTTGGCTGACCCATAGACTGTATATTAAGATGTACAACGTGTATTCAGAAACAAAAATATAGCCAAAATTTCCAGGATGTGGCTGCTGCCATCTTGCCCTGGTGACATCATTTGGAACCAGAGTCAGAGTCTTTCAATATGTGACTGGTCTCAGATCCCGATAGTGAAACAAGTCATTTCGCAGGGGTTGTGAAGCTCTAAAAAATGTATCCACTGATTTACAGAAGTCTTTTTCACAATGTAAATCTATTGGTACTTCCACTTTTGGCCATTGTGTGAAATTGACTTCAAAGCCCAGTGTTTTTCCTGGTGACTTGGTCCCATCCACTAACATGGAGGAAGCAGGGTTTATGACCTATACTGCAGCCAGCCACCAGAGGGCGATTAAGATGCGTTGGCTTTACTTTTTGGGAGCTTTCATGTCATCACGCTTTATATACAGTTAATGGGTCGGCCCCAAAGCAAACTCAGTCCATTTCTCCCATCACTGAAGTCATGAAAATATAATTCTGTCGTCATCAGAGCTGCTCTTCCATAACTGAGCCCAAACAGCCATCTCATGGGGTCTTTAAGTTTATAACCGACACTATAAATAAGAGCCTGTTCTTCTCTGTTACGTTTTCTTGTAGTTCCACATATCAAAGATGAATTAATGCACATCCTTTACAACTGGACGGTGTGAGTGATGCTTGTGTTTCCTCTTCAACCCAAGTTGCATCTGTTGTACTTTTTTTTTTGTAGAGTTCTATCAGATTATATAAGTATGATTGCACTAAAACTGTACAAAGCTTCTCATTCTGCTCTGTGTGTCCTCTGTGGCCGGTTGGACAGTTTCTGCCATGGAGCCTCTTAGCTGGTTTAATGATATCTGCAGAGGGGAAAAAGGGGGATCCAATGAAGCCACGCTCTTAAGCTGAGGGTTCCAGTTGAAGCATATAAATTTAATTGAAGCTGTGTGTGTGTGAGAGTGTGTGTGCGGTGTTGCACTCGGAGGATGATGTAAATATGAGTGGAAGGTTAAATTAATGAGATTGCTCACTTCCAGAGGTCGGGATGTTAATCCCAAAAGTGTGGGACCAATCAGAATTTGAAGAAACTAGTAAAATTTGTAACTCTTGTAACGACAACACTTGAGTTACTCTCCTTTGGGCATTCGAAACAAGAACTTAAGTAGTACCCCAACATAAGGACTGACTCATCGCATGCTAGCTTTAAGTGAGAGATGCTCATATTCACAGATGTAGATTGGAGGATGAAGTGATTGATATATTCACTGTAGAAGTAATAACCAAGAGCTACGCTTTCACAGCTAACCTTTTTTTTACGTTTCAGGTCAAATCATGGCAGAGGCTTCTGTTTTTTTTAGAGTCTTTCCATGATTTTAATATGCAAAGACATGAGGGTCTCACTGCAAGTCATCCAAATATCCCACTGAGTACTTTTGGAGGCATTTCTTTCCTCTTAGTCGGATGTCTTTGAAATGTAAGATCCTCTTTGTTGTGTCTGCTTTGAGGTAGAGGACACATTTGTTCAGTTATTAAATTGCACACTTGATATTTATCACTAGAAGCAACAGGACAGAAAGTGTTGGTGCAAATTCTGGTATTTTAAGCCTATTATAGGAAGCTAAATGTAATACGTGGAGGCCATATATACTTGGTGTTTTTTACAGGCAACGTGAAGAGCGCTGTGTTTACCCTAAACCACAGCACTTTGTTAGTAGCAGGTGGTTTTCAATTAATCTACTTAATCATTCTTGATTTTTAAAATTCCTCACTTAGCATTCTGTCACTTTCCTTTGCCACAAAATATTATTTTTTTCTTCCCTTCATTTTGTTTTTGGTCAGACCAAGAGGTAGATTTTCAGTAAAATCCTTTTAGTGTCGTTTTGGGGCTTGTAAAATAAAACGATGTGGATAAAATTACTTCCCACGCTTTCTAATTCACTGTTAAATATGTTATGCGTGATTGAAACAAATAGCAATGAGGAAGCATTTATTGTCCTTACTGTAAAAGAGGTGGTGTATATACTGTAACTGTGTAACATATTGTATATTCATTATGCCTGGTGTGTGGGGGAAAAAGCTGCTCTGCCATGTTTGCTGGCAGCACGGGCTGTGTGTCTGGAGGTTAGTTCAGAGACGAGGTGTTGGTGGTTACTGACTGGCTGTGATTTAATACAAAGATTGACTAAAAAAAGTAAGAAAATATTCTATTTATTTGGAATAACTTAGTATCTCAACTAATCAGTTTTAATGTAAAATAGAAGTGACTGTTGGATGGAAATGAAGGATCATTCAGAGGACTGATTTTGTTCGAGGGCTGCTTCTGACAGAAGCTTTCTGATTTGTTTGTTTTTCCCTTGAGTAATATTTTCTCTCCTTCTCCTGAATAAAACTGATTGAGCAACTTGAACATGTGTCTCGACTTCTTTAGCATTTTGATATTCCGAACTTTGCAAGTAAATATACAGCAGGCAGTTTAACTTGTCAAAGTTGAAGAAGCACAAGTTTTGTTAATAATATTAACGATGGCTCCATGTGACGTTGAGACAGCATGCACAGTCACTGAAGTGGCTCAGCCATCATTTATTTTATTATTCAAATCAGTGCTTTTTCTACTGTGACAAAAGGACCTTTCCTTTGCTTACGCATGATGAAAATAAATACCAAACTCTTAGAAACTGAAAATCAGCCCAAGGATCAGCTCACATTTAGGCCACATTTATATGCCTATATATGTGGGCAATAGCCGTGGCTGGAGGCATTATCTTTGAAGGTTGTCTGTCCGTCCCATTCTTGTGAACACGATATCTCAAGAATGCGTTCAAGGGAACTTCTCGAACTTTGGCTCAAACCTCCAGTTGGACTCAGCAATACACTTACTGGATTTTGGTGGTCAAAGGTCGAAGATCATTGCGACCTTGCATTCATCTCATTCTCATGAGCGCAATATGTCAAGAATGTCTTAAAGGGAGTTTCTTCAAATTTGGCACAAACGTCCACCTGGACTCAAGAATGAACTAATTAGAATTTGGTGATAGAAAGTCATATTTTCTTTTTCCACCATAACTCAATTTATAGATTGTTATGACAAAATTTCACGCAAATGAACAATAGGATAAAATGATGAAGTGATGACATTTTATATCAATAAGGTCAACTTCAATGTGACATCATAATGTTCAGCCAAAACACTTTTCTGTGCATTATTCAGTGTCAGCTGGGAGACTTTTGGTCAGATACTGAATTGGTGACACTAATCTTTAAACTGCACTGATTGTACAGATCAGTGGTTCCCAACTGGTGGGTTATGGTCCAAAAGTGGGTTGCGGGTTCATTCTGAAAGGACCGCAAGTGACTCGCAAACATGTCAAGAAAGTCAAGAAAAACACGTCATTTTGAAGTACAGTGAATTTCCGACACAGAGCTTTTATTTTGAAGTGCCATTTCCTGCTGTAGAGTGAGTGACTAATGGACAGATACTTGACAGAGACAACAAACTAGCTTGATGACTCAACCAAATGTAAATATGATGCTGAATATATTGAACTGTGTGGACCTTGAACTAATGACCAAGGAGAAATCTGGACCCCGTGGCTGTATGAGTTGGGAACCACTGGTATGGATCTCCTGTGCTGCCAGGGTGAAGATGTGTGTAAAGCATACATATTTTCACAAACAGGAATGTAAGCTGAATCTGCAACTTGACTGGTTTGGTGTACAACCACGAGGTGGTAATTCTAGCTTTCTTCTGATTTTGGTAGATCCATTTCAAACCCATATTCTGCAGACACAATCTCCTGAAATGTTGCCATTTTATCTTTCACTTTTTGGATGCTTAATTGTGGGTAATGAAAAAAATATTTTTACTCCAAACAAGTCCCTCCATGCAGTGGTGGAGTGGTAGTCGATGAGGTGGGTGCACCATTAGGTGGATGGGTAGGTTGCCGAGAAAGAAGTGGGTATACTCTCATATATTCCAATGGCTGATAGGTAGGTATACTGTAAACAGCCAGAAAAAGAGGTGGGTATACCCTGTATACCTGTGTATACCCTCCACTACTCCAATGTCTCCATGACTTAATAAAACTGATTTCCATTGGATGACTTTAGTTAAGTGTTTAAGTTAATGGGTAACATTATTTTAATGAAGTAATTACAATAGTTACATTACAAACAGGGTGAATTGTAATCTGTTATCTATTGCATTTCAAATGTAACCTTCCCAACATAAGTACAGCCTCACAGAGCGACGGCGTGGCTTTAGACTCTTGGTGTTATTATATATGAGAGTATAAAGATAAAAAAAAAAGACAAAGAAGAAACTTCACTCAATACACTGAGGTTTTTTAATGTGTTGACAAAGCACAGAAGCCCTGCAGGGTAAAATCGTCTTTCCATCCACAGCAGTTTAAACAAGATGCAGGACCTGGCTGCTGCAGGAGTTCACACATTCACACTGTCCCGTTCTGCTCTTCTACACACAGAGAGAAACAAGAAAACAAACAAAAAAAAAAAACCTCTCTGCTACAAGCTAAAGTATCAAACAACCTGCCAACGTCCATATACATCACTGCAATACACATTTTTATAAGTTTTTCAAATATTATTTCCTTATACACAAACTCATTTATTCATAATAATTTAAATATTCAGCAGACTAAATTCTCTAGACAGTGGAAGTACAAGTCCCATAAGATGCACCACACATATACATAATAACACATTAAGATATGTCCATAATAAACTATTTACTGTTAAATAATAAGTAGAATATGCTTTGTTGTGTTTGCCTTGCAGTCGTGGAGCACTAAGATGTACAAGGGAAGTTTCTCAGGTGGTTTTTAAATGGCTAAAATGACATCAGTTGAGGTACAGAGGTGGGTTTTTATGGCTGGTGGGTTGGTTAGTTTTGTTCGGGGTCAAAATACAACACATCACACTGATGGCAGAGTTCGGTGGCAACACAAGTGAAAGGATAGGTTGAACTCACAGGCCTTCAGACAGCGATGTGAGAGTGAAACAGGAGGAGTGTTTGGATAGTTTTATGCATAGACTGTGGCTGTTTTCATGTTCTCACTCACCCCCGTGACCGCTGAGAGAAGGAAGGAAAGAAAAAAGGAAGGGGACAAAGAAACAGAAAATAAATGGCAGATCATGAACCTGGATAAGATGTTTTCCTGCCAGTATATCCGAAGATTTGATGCATCATGTGATCGAAGCTGACTTAAAAACACACTACAAACATTTTAAACCTCTCCCATTAGGGACCTCATTCCCTCTGAATGAACAGGACATATAAGGAGCTATCTAACAGTCTCAGGCCACAGTTTCCCTTGCTCTTGGTTAAAAATGTGTGACTGCTGTCATACAGCAGAATCAAAATTCATATATTGCACTTTCTATTTAGATCCCGCCTTAATAAGATAACTTAGTGACAATGTTTTTGTACGGAGGAGAGGAGTGCCATGCAAGGCACCTATTTAAGCTAAAATAATCAGGAAACCATTTTCTTTGTTGCATAGCTTCTGTGAAGGCAGTTTTGTTGAGAGATGGTTGTGACACAGTTATGTGAACTATTCTCTAATGATTCAATCACACAATGAAGTTACAACACGGGAATTTAGTGACAGTGAGGCCTTCTGAAGGCAACAACAGGTCCCTCAGATGATCGCTCCTTCAGTCCTAGTGCAAGGGGAGAAAGAGGAGGAGAAGTAGGGAAAGAAAGATTCAAGCCCTATTCCCTTGCATGAGCTGTGTAAGTGATGGTGCAGTCTGTGTCATAAGTGATGGGTGGAAACCAACCAGGGTGAGTTTTAAAGGAGAGGAGCTAAAAGGGAGGATGGAGGGGTTTCTTATTCACCTTGTAGCCTGAGATGCTGTGAGGAAAATAAGCATTTTTCCACGACTTCCAGAGAGCAGAGCTTCAGTGACACTTTTAGAGAGTAATTTCTAATAACAACACTGATTGTTAATAAAAATTTAAAAAACAAAGTCTCTGGTATCCAGCTGGTTTAAGACAATGGATACAGATATGCACAGATATAAGGCCCCACTACCTCTCCTACATAGGAACGAGACACATAGACTTTGTGATGGTTTTGCCTCTTTTTTGTTGTTGTTGTTTTTCATCTCTTTGTACCTGTTATGCATCTTTTTGTGGTTTTGTGTCTCTGTGAGGTCATTTTTATGTCTCTCTGTGGTTGTTTTGTGTCTCTGTGAGGTCATTTTGTGACTCTGTGGTTGTTTTGTGTCTCTGAGGTCATTTTGTGTCTCTTTGAAGTTGTTTTTTGTCTGTTTGAAGTCATTTTATGTCTCGTTGTGGTCATTTTGTGTCTCTGAGAATGTTTTTTGTCTGAAGTCGTTTTGTGTCTCTGAGGTCACTGTATGTCTCTGTAGTAATTTTATGTCTTTTTGATGTTGTTTTTTGGCTGTTTGAATTCATTTTGTGTCTCTTTGTGGTCGTTTTGTGTCTCTTTGAAGTCACTTTGTGTCTCTTTGTCATTGTTTTGCCTAATTTGTGCCTCTTTGCAGTCTGTTTGTGGTCTTTTTGTGTCTCTTTCTGGTCATTCCTGATTGGTATGTGTTCATTTGAGAGCCATTTTGCTGGTGAAGGCCAGGGGAGCCCTAAACACTTTGGACCCCTGGGCCTGTGCCCGGTAGGCCCGTTCCATCCAAGTAATCCATCCATGATTGTCACCAAAATAAGTGACCTGAAGAATTTACTGTGGACATTCTGATACTGTTTGGTGTAATTTTATCCAAAAGTAGCTACCATTTTTAAAAACTCTGCTCTGAATCCACTTGATTAAACACTTTTTTTCTTCAAGCATGGTCGGCAATACAAGGTGAGGAAAATTTGATAAAACAAATGCTAAGAGATAAGAGAAAAAAATACATCAGTCAGCAGCCAGAATACCCGTCAGAAAGGCTGGAGTATAATTAATACTCAGGCAAAGTGTCATGCTTAGTTTGCAAATGTCTCCAACCTTAGGTTTAACAGCAGGAACAGATATTCTGCATGTATCTGCTTGTATATATATAAATATGTGTTTTTATGTAAGCATGTGTGCATGCACATGTGCACATACACTCAAAATTGTATCAATGACTTTATATATTCTACATAGTTTATTTAAATTCTGAGGGTGCAGCATGGTTGTAAGTCAGTCATGCAGGTGTGTTTCAAGTATTCTGCATCTCTGTGTGAAACAGAGGGGTGTACGGTTTGTGTGTGTGTTGTAAGGGGGAAGTAGGAGCAGGAGAAGGGAACCAGCTCAGGTCGGGTGTGGCAGAAAACGACAGCAAGGTGGCACTGTTGTCCGTGGCCTGTCATCCAGAGGTGGGACGGACTGACGGAGGGAGGGTGGGAGGAGTTCAGAGGTCTAGTGGGTTGGAGAAGGTGGGGGTCTCCGACTGCCAGGGACACACAAACGTACAGGAACACACACAGAAGAGAGGACGGGAGCAGGTTTGGTTAGTGTTTTCAATGCGTTGCAAGTCTTCATTTAAATTCAAGTTTGGGTTTTATACTTACACCGTCATTATTTCAGGGCCCCCATGTGTTAACCATGCACGTACACACAAATACAGTACCTTCACTCACAGAGACGCACTTACATCATGACATAAACACATGGAAGGAAACCCGAAAACACAACTAACATCACAGAGATATCAGGCTCAGCATGGCCACAATGCAGGTAATGTATGTTTGCAGTCGAGGCCAAATGCAGGCAGTTTTACCCCATGTCCAAGTGTTGTCTACAGTAGCATGCACTTATACAGATTATTTATGAGGCTCTGTTATTGTAATTTCCATAATAATCATATGGTGTTGCTACAGACAGGCGAAAACCCTGAAATTATAAAGGTGGGAAACAGACAGTTGTTGAAGACTTTAGGCCTGGAGGTTAACAGTCAGAGGGTATCAAGTCAAAATGGTAATGTAGTTATCTTTGGACAGAGCCAGGCTAGCTGTTTCCCTCTATTCATGTCTTTGTGCTAAGCTAAGCTAAATAGCTGCTACATATTTACTGTTCAGATAAAGTGGTATCTCTCTTTTAACTCTCAAAGAAGAGACAAATAATAGTATTTCCCAAAATTAACAAACTATTCCTTAAAAATTAAGTCAAAGCAATGTCTCATGACCCCTTTTCACTGGTTGCATTATATGTCGATAAGTTGCAAGCAGTGCAGCTGAAGCTTGATGCTCAGCTTTCAGATTGTTTCATTTAAAGGGACAGTCACGCCAAACTCAATAATACATATTTTCCCTCTTACCTATAGTGCTGTTTATCAGTATAGATTGTTTTGGTGTGAGTTGCTGAGTGTTGGAGATATTGGCTGTAGAGATGTCTGCCTTTTCTCCAGTATAATGGAACTAAATGGCACACGGCTTGTGGTGCTCAAAGCAGAAAAAATAAACAAATAAATAAATTTTAAAAACTCAGCAGCAATGTCTATTTCAAGAAATCATGATCCAGTTACTCAAGATAATCCACAGACCTTGCTGTGAGCAGTTTCATGAAGGAATTATTTTCTTATCAAAAATGAGTTGGTATTTTTGCACTTCTGGTTCCCTCATCTTGAAGTCAATGAGTTTGTTTAAATGGGTTTTTTGTTATATGCCTGAGATACGTTCTGTGGTTAACACAAGCTTGAGAGACTTTCAGGTTTTGTTCTACAACATAAAATATGTACATTGGTAAATTCCCCACTCGTAAATGTTGAAGCCTTAACACGTCTTAAAAAAAGATGGTTGCTAACAGGTGGCTAAATGAGACTACAGAACCTCATCATGCTAAAAAAAAAGGCTTTACAGCCTTGTTGGTGTAGTTTGCTTGTAGCCTTACATTAGCACTAGCATTTTACTTCCAGCAATTGCATTTATGCTTCAAAAAACATAAAAGTGGTGTTCATTTGTCTTGCTGAACAAAACGCGCAAGTATCAGAAACTTTTGTTTACCAGATATCTTACTTTGTGCAATAAAAAAAAGCAATGGAAAAATCCCACTGGCTTTTTGTTGAGGGAACCAGGGTGGTGCTAACTCCCGAGTCTACAAAACAACTTCACCCCTGCAAAAGTCAGCTAGCTAATGTCACAGCTCAGCTGAGGAGGACGGCATTAATGTTTACATCTCATGCTGTCATGAGCATGAGCCTCTTATCCATGAGTAGATGCACACTTCCTTCCGAGTGGTGATGCGATTGGTGGGTGTAGTTCCATACAAAGAAAATAGTTCCTACATGAAACTGCTCACAACAAGGTCTATGGATTATCTTGAGTAACCAGGTCATGATTTCGGGAAAGAGACATTGCTGTTGAGTTTTTCAAATTTATTTTTTTTTACACTTTGAGCACCACAAGCTGAGTGCCATCTAGTTCCATTATACTGGAGAGAAGACAGACATCTCTACAGCCAATATCTCCAGCACCCAGCAACTCACATCAAAACAATCTAGACTGATAAAAAGCACTACAGGTAAGAGGAAAAATATGTATTTTTGATTTTGGGGTGAACTGTCCCTTTAAAAAAATTTTAAGGCTTAAAACGGTCAAACTATTAGGTATTTCCCTAGAAAAATGTTATGTTGAGAATCATCAGCAGTGCTAAATTATGTACTGAACAGTGATACTAACAGATGCCATGACCCTGAAGGAAAACATCTGACACCCAGAGACAAAGTTAGGGATGAGTGGGATGTCATGGCGTACATATGTCACATACAACACTGACACAAAAACAACAATAATCTTTAAGTTTTGGACAGTTGAATCGTTGTGTAACCAGTCGCTACTGTAATCTGAGAAAACCCGTCTTTCACGAGACACATTAATACAATCTGACACTTCTTCAATAAATAAATTAGCATCGACTCCAAAATCAGCCCAAACACTGATGCAAACACACACACCCTCCGATCTGGGTGTGTGTTTGCCCATGCAGCGCTCTGAGAAGAGAAAAGAAAAGTGAGAAAAAAGAAAATGGCATGCAGTGAAAGGATGCCTCCTGAGAGGAAGAGAAAGAAGGAAAGTGAAGATGGTGATGGTGATGATGATGATGGCGGACAGTACCCAACGTACCAGAAACGTTAGTCCTCACTGGTCAGTGATAGTGATTCTGTAGAAGGAACCATAGTCATGTGTGGGACAGAGGTGTAGTGAGGAAAAAGAGGGATGAAGAGGAGGAAGAGAGAAAAGGAGTGCAAACAGTTACAGTGCAGGAAATGACCAATGTCACATGTGCTCAGCTCTCACTTTGGACAGACCAGAATACAAAATGAAAAACCACAAGTTCAATGCGGAGGATTTAAGATTTTTTTTTTTTTTTTTTTTTTTGTGAAGATTCTGAGATACACCTGCATCTGATTTTCGAGGCCAGTGAGAGCTTTGCTCAGCAACGTTAGTGTCTCCTACTTTAAAAGAGGCAAGCTGCTACTCTGACAACAAACAGGTCCAGGATAAAAGAAAAGTTAGCTAGCTCACGAACACAAGCAAGCACAAGGCAGATACAGATAATGGAGAACAGAGAAGAAAACCCTCTCACGTTCATCGCAGTCACTGACACATTTCTTCACTAATCAGATGAGGACAGTGGTGAGGTGGGCGTAAGTGACGAGTAGTGGAGGGTTAGATATTGTTAGTGATGGTTGACAGCGTGTTGAAAGTTCAAAGTGGTGGCAGAGAGGTACCAATGAGTTGACTGTTTCCCCAAACCAGGAGAAAAAGAGGAAAATAGTCCACTGATGAAGAGTTATATCACTGTCTATCCATCTATTCAGGGATGTCTATCAATCTACCCATCTATCCATCTACCCTCTATCACAACCAGAGCTCTCCACTTTCATTTACCTCCTTTATCCCCTCATCCAGGTGTCTTCACATCCCCCTTAGTAACAGAGAGTATCCACACTTCAGCTTGGATCGCTTGTCATAATATTATAAACTATGGTTTGGATGCTAATGTCCTTGTATAACCTACTGAAACACGGCTGTTTGTTTGAAAGGCCTCTCATGGTTTCACTCACCTGGGCACACTTGGGGGTGCACGGTTAGGCCGGGAGGGCACGGTGGGTGGTGGCCCGCTGTAAGGGTCCGGAGAAGCCCCCGGGCGAGACGGGACTGGGGGTCCTCCTGCAGGAGGAGGTCCAGGTGGAGGACCACGAGAGCCGGGGCGGGCTGGAGGTCCCGGTGGAGCCCTGCGGTTTGGAGTTGGACTGGTGGCTGGAGACCTGGTGGAGAAAAGAGGAGACATAAACCACTGCGCTAGAACAACCAACCTGATCATGGTAGCATGTATAGCTCAAATTTTACTTGATAGTTCAAAAGTGACTGTGATACAAATATATATCTTTGAGGGTTAAAAAAAGCCAACTCTTCCCAACAACCATTCCCCAAAAAGCCCTTCTTCTGTCCTCTGTCTTCTCTCATCGTCCCTTACCTTCCTCCGGAGCCACCCCGTTGCACCTGCAGCCAGGAGTCATCCACAGGAGGCGGCATGGCGGTGGTTATCGTTGATGTGCTAATGTCACCGATGATGCTGAGGGCCTCCCGCAGGGCGTGGTACATCCGCAGCATCTCATCGCGGTGCATGGCTTGCTCCTGAGACTCCTCCATCAGCGTGTTCTGGTCACCGCACGAGTACAGCTGGGCCAGCAGTTCTGCGTTGATGAACTCCTTAGTCTGGAGAAAATGAGATGGCATTTTTTGATAAAAGTTTCTGTGAGTTTTTGTGGAGCTCTATGTTTGAAACATATATGAATCTGAAAGAGCTAAAAAATGGCCAGCTCACATTGTTAATCATGAGGTGCATGATGGTCTTCGGCATCAAGTCGCGGACGGTCTTGTTGACGATGGCCATGTAGGAGTCAACTAGGTTACGAATGGTCTCAACCTGCCGCTCCAGCTGAGGGTCCATGCTGTGCATTATGTTGTCAGAGCCATTTTCGTCACCGCCATCACTCTGTGGAGAGGAATGAGGGAGAACTTCAGTTTAGCTTCAGCATGAAAGAGTTAGAGAAACAAATACAACATGTTAGATAAAGGGAGACTGGTAAACACATTAGTCCTCCTAAATAACTGTTCATGGTGAAACGTTGACATAAACAGGATGAAATGCAGGATGCAGACCAAAGTAACATACCTTTCCTTCTTTCTCCTATAAGGTCAAACAGCGATGAGGAAAACAGACATCGAAAGAGGACAGATACAGTATCACATGAGAGACATGACAACATTTAAATAGACTCCAAATACACATCCAAACAACTCTCAACTTACTATATATATTTCCAATGCTTAGCATGAAAAAAATACTTTGATGAAATCTTACCGTGACCCGTTCAGGATAAACTCCGGCTCTGAGGAAGGAGGCCTTCCATGCATCAATGTCTTCCTGAGTCTCACAGGCCAGCTCCAGCTGACGGTAGTCCTTATACACATTCCTGTAAACACACACTGTTGAATGACGTTCTTCATGCTTTCATATATTATTCTTTAATACCTTACAGTACATTTGTCACTAGAGCTGCTATATATTCTTATACCAGTGGCTGGAAGTAGGTAAGTACATTTACTCAATTACTGAGGTACATTTTCACTACATTTCAGAGGCAAATATTGTCCTTTTTAATCCCCTACATTTTTTTCACAGCTGTAGTTACTTTTGAGCTCAAGATTTGACATACAAAACATATGATCATGTGATATATTAAACTACACAACAGTACTGTATATAAAGCTGTTCAAAACAGCAAACAGTCATGTCCTGCTTACATATTAAAGCCTAAATCATTCAACAATATAATAATAATACTGACAGGAGTCATTACACATAATTAGTACTTATACTTTTATTACTTTCAGTACATTTTGCTGCTAATACCCCTGCACTTGGTGGTGACAGAAGTTCACCACTAGTTGTCTTTCATGTTATTTAATAAAGTGATAAAACAGAATAATAGGAGTTATAACAAAGTAAATCGTAATACAGCTGAAAGGTCAGAGCCCCGACACCTTGAGCGTCCTCCGTAGGTCTGACAAAGTATCACAGATGCAGTCTCATTATAAAATGAAAGCTTCACAGAGGGAGAGTGTAAGGGAGGCCTCCGGTTACCTGATAACCTCTGTGAGAGCAGAAGCAAAGCAAGTCTCTCATACACCGATGAAATGTGTTCAAGGACACGGTGACACAAAACTTTAACTCAAGAGGCCAGCAGCACCATGTCTATAAATAGGGTAATGCTAAATTTTGTTCTTACAAACGTATGCAATTTTTTGTTAGGATTTTTACTTTTGTGTGGTGTTGCTGTTTTTACTTAAGTATAATATCTAATGACTTATGAGATCTCTTGAAATTTTACATGTATATCAGATGAATCATTAAAAGTTTAAAAGGACAGTTTACCCCAAATCAAAAATACGTATTTTTCCTCCTGCCTGTAGTGCTGTTTATCAATCTATTTTTTTTGTGTGTGAGTTGCAGAGTGTTGGAGATATCGGCCGTAGAGATGTCTGCCTTCTCTTGTATATAATGCAACCTGACAACTGTATCCCCATGCAGAAGGAAGCGTGCATCTACTCATGGGTAAGAGGCTCATGCTCGTGAAAGCAGGAGATAAAAACATTAATGAAGTCCTCTTCGGCTGAGCTGTAACATTAGCTAGCTCAGTGGTTCTAGGTGAGCTAGCAGTAGTTGCACGCCTCCTTCTGCATAGTGACATGGTTGGTGGGTGTAGTTTGGTAGAAGGACAATAGTTCCAATATGAAACTGCTCACAACAAGGTCTGTGGATTATCTTGAGTTACCAGGTCATGATTTCTGGAAAGAGACATTGCTGTTGAGCTTTTCAAATGTGTTTTTTGGCACGTTGAGCACCACAAGCTGAGTGCCATCTAGTTCCTTTATATTGGAGAGAAGGCAGACATTTCTGGGGCCAACTTCTCCAACAATCAGCAAATGACACAAAACAATTTAGATTGATACACAGCACTAAAGATGAGAGAAAAAAAATTAATCTTTTGATTTTGAAGTGAACTGTCCCTTTAAGTGGGCTACAGAGCTAAGGCCACAGTAATAGTTTATTTATTTTGCGGAGAAGTAATGTGCTTGAATATGACATTTTGCTCCATTGTCATGTAATCACTAATGTGTAATAGTAACAGTAATGAAAACCTCTGTTCAGTGTTGAAGAGGGCAAAGATGTGCTTGCTGGACATGAAGCCTTTCTCCACATCGCGCAGCTTCAGGTTGTCCACCTGCAGCATGTACTTCTTCTCCTTCTCCTGCAGGAGGCGAAAGAGAAACACACTGGTCATTCATGAGAGCGAGAGAAAGAAGCCTGACTTGCTCTGTGGGTGAGGAATTTGGCTAAAGAATAAAAATAGTCATAGAGATTTACAGTATTTTGCAGTGACACTGTAAGTTAGACCAAAAATAAAAGAGCCTCTGCAAAAGTCAGAGTTGGAATATAATCACTGTGGGCTGATCAATTTTCTACTTAATATATATTTTTATTATATTAAGAGAAACAATGACAGAAACTTGATTAAAAGAGACAAAAAGAAAGCAGATGAAAGAGCTTGGGGAAATCAGGAGTGAACGCTCACATATTGAATTTAACAGCAGACAAAAAAAGAGAAGAAAAAAGGGAAGAAAGACGAATGGGAAAGTCGTACACAGCCCTCGAGTCTGTGGTTTTGATTACAGTTGTGCAGAGTAAAAAAAAAAAAAAAAAGGGGTGGGGGGTGGGGGGCAAGCAGCAAATGAGAAACACACACATACAGAGAGAGGGAGAGAAACCGCGCTGCAGTGTAGAGATCTCTTGTACTTGTAAATCTGCACACAACATATGATATCCAGACATCCAACTATTTATGAATCAGGGAACCTCAAAGTTAGTCAGCTACAGTCTGACACATGCCAGCACTCTCGCTCCTTCACTATCTCTCTTTCTCACACACACACGCACACACGCACATTGTGGTTTAACTCATCAAAGTCTATTGTTACAAAATGAAGTTTCTTTACCGAGGGTTGTGTGCGTGTGTAAACATTTTACTATCGACAGTAAAATTAGTATTTAAAAAAAAGAGAGAGAAACCAAAAATAGCACAGGGTGAGTGAGTTCCTTTAAACATACACTAAAGATGCGCACACACACACACACACACACACACACACATTGCTTTGGTTGCAAACAGCACCTTTGAGCGTAGTCTCTAACTAACCTTAAAACCATCTGGATAGCTAACCACGGGCCTGCCCTGCCCAACCCAGTGTGTGTGAGTATGACTGTGTGTGTGTGTGTGTGTGTGTGTGTGTGTGAGTGAGCAAGAGAGGGAGACAGGGGGTTGCGTGTGTGTGACCAAACTCCTTCATCAAAGGATTTATGACCTGTGCAGCCAAATGGTCATATCCCCTAAATGCATGTAAAAACTCACACACACACACACACACACACACACACACACACACACACACACACAACATTTGGCAGCAACAGTACACCCAGGTGCTATACAAAAAAAACTAAACAAGCAGTCGCCCCAGACTGCTGACATCATCATTTATAGGGCAAAGAGGTCCCCGTCCTCCGACTCAAAGTTTGTTCACTACTTCTCCATCTTCCTCCTTTTTCTCGCTCACTCTTCATTTTTTTTTTCCCTCTTTCCCCTTGTTCCCTCGCTCTCTCTGGCTTTTCCTCTCCCTGGGAGTGAGCAACCTTGGACTGATTCATACATTTTCCTCTCCTCTGGCCAGTAAATCCAGTCAGGAGAGTTGGAAAGGGAGGAAGAAGAGGAGGGGGACTGGTGTGTGCATGATGTGGGGAAAGTACAGAGAAACTGAATTAAAGCAGAGACAGAGCAGCAAAGTATTTGTTAAAACAAGCTAGATTTAATAATATGGACACAAGTTGGTTATTATGCAACTACTCTAAAAAGTTAGAGGAGGTTTGATGCACCTAAAAGCCAGAGGTGTGGACCCGAGTCACATTAATTTGAGCTGAGTCAGACTTGAGTCACAAACTTGATGACTTTAGACTCAACTTGACAAAATCAAAAAAGACTTGCAACTCAACTTGGACTTTGATACAAGTGACTCGTGACTTCACTTTGACTTACGCCTTTCGCCTTAAAAAACAATTGATACCTTTCCCCAAGCTCAAGGAATAAAAAGTATGTTATTTATCAGTTCATTTCCTGAATCAACTAATGTTAATGCTATTCATCCCCAGCATTACAAACACTCATTGGAAAAAATGCACCAAAGATAATTTTGTTCATGTACAAAACTACAGAATGGTCAACAAAAACTGAATTGCAGTATTCAAAACTTGCAGGTCAAAAAGTACAGACAGAGATGCAGAAACTTCTAACTTCGTTTGACATTTGAAGTTGCACAAGATGAGGCTAATATGAACACAGCCAGTCCCTCTAGAATTTTGCAGGCTGTTTTTGAGTTTGTTGCAGTCTAAAATGCCTGATTTTACGGCAGCTTTTCTAAAAATTGTGATGCATGTTGCACTGTTTATAAGTGTTTTTTTGCAATGAAATTGTAAGATCAAGTAAAAATGGCAAAAGTAACGATGCAGTGACTCAATGATGAGTTTTTCTCCTCCTGCTCTCTGTGCCTGGCTAGCACAAGCTAACACAGCAGCAGCAGCTCAAAGCCATCACAGAGCTGAACATTGTCAATAAACTAATAGCAACACCAAAATGGCTCAACTCTTTCATTAAACGTCTAAAAAGGGTAACATTAGCCGTGTGATGCTAACAGTTAGCCCTGTCATTGTGTGTGACTCGGTTCCAGGTGCTGAGCTCACTCCTGCAGCAGTAGTGTCATGATAAAAGACAGAAAGAGAGAGCAAATCAATGCGCTGCGTGCAGCTCTACAGTGAAATGAGATTTTACCTGTTTTAAATAGTAAAAATTGCGGTACTATTAAAATAGTAAAGTTGCGGGGATTGGCTGAATTTGTATCAACATCCTGGAGGTAATGCATAGCTAGCGAGCTAATGCATAGCTAATGTAGCTTAATAGCTAAGTAACTTTTTAACAAACTTACAAGAAATTATTACAAATTTAAAAAATAATCCATATTTTTTATTAATTAAACATATTCTCTTGTTAAATTGAGTTGTTTAAAACTCAAAGTTCAGGACTTGAGACTTGACTCATAATTTGTCAATCTAAACCTGGGACTTGACTCTAGGCTTGCCTTTCTTGACATGGGACTAGAGTGCAAAGTCTTAAGACTTACTTGTGACTTGCATAACCATGACTTGGTCCCACCTCTAAACTGCTAAAAACAAGACTTGTCAGAAAACAAATCTGAAGGCATGTATGAATGAGTATTATTACATTTTCCCCACCTCTGACAGATTACCAGGTTTTCTCTCCATCAATCAGCCCATCTTGCATGTGTGTGTTTTCATGTGTGTGTGTGTGTGTGTGTGTGTGTGTGTGTGTGTGTGTGTGTGTGTGTGTGTGTGTGTAGTTGTGTTGAGGGAAGTTGGGAGTTGAGTGCTTTCCCATATGCTCCCATAAAAGCCAGCCAGCAATAGCGGCCAAAGGTACAGATTTCCGACGTTCTGCAGCACGCACACAGCAGGGACGCATGAGAAAACAAACTCCAACATACAGATGCACACATGACATGCATTAGCTGTATGAGATACATACGTACGAAGTCCACACACACACTTTACTTGACCTTTATCCGCAGAAATTTTACTTGCATGAGACCCAAACTCTGTGAATCAACTTCCAAGAGACAGACGGGCAGAGACATACATAAACACTGCCAGTAAGGAATGGATGTGTGATGGCCAAACCACTACTGGGCTGTGAGGAGACTTCCCTTCTGTTTGCAATAATCACCATGGAAACAGTAAGGTTTTGTGTGTATTAAGTCCTTTCTGCTTGTACCTATTATTTAATGCATTTGTGTGTGTGTCTGTGTGTTTAATCAGTATGCAAGGGAAGAAATGTAAATGCAGAACAGGTTTTTGAGGACATTTAAGGAGCAAATTATGGGAAGCAAACCAGTAATCCAATGCTGGGATACACCTTTAGTTAAACTATGACCTAATGTCACACACTGCCAGGAACATTCACATTTGTTGATTTATTCTCAAAGAAAATGTCACCACTACAGTCTCCCTTTTAGTATTTGGGAGGGATTGCAATGAATGTACATCTTAAATAACACAATTCTCACTTCTCACATTCAATTCATGCAAGAAATTTATTGACTTTTATCATTAACAGGCAGTGATGTAACTACAGTCCCTCGCTGCAGGTCCCTTTTGCTGTTTCCAGCTTCTACATGAATCCCTCCAGCAAGCGTCTGTCCTTCTCTGGGACGACCGCTTTCCACTGTTTTTGGAAGGCACTGTGGGTAGAAATCTTCTGGATGATGTCATGTCCGTGGCGCCTCACATCCGCTGCAGCATCCATACATATTTTGCTCACAGCAACAAGAAAGCGTTTGGTGAAGTTCTTGCCACCTGTAAGAGTCCGTGTGGCTCCAAGGATGTCACATAACTGGCTGAGGTGCTGAGCTGCACTCATTCTAACCGCAGCACTGCGGTGAATCAGCCCTGCATTCAGCAGCGCGTTCATGGTGCAGCCGGGGCTGCAGTTTTGAACCATGGCATCCAGCGCCTGATTGGCTTGCTGCTGGATGAAGGTGTTGGACTCAGACACTTTCAGCATCAGGGCGCAGCCTGTGTCCTCCACCATGTCATCCATGATCCTCTGGAGGTGAGTATACATCTCACCAAGAGTGGCCATAGCGGTGCAGGACACCGTAGAGTGCGGGTTTTTAACCTCCTCCTTGACACCCGCACAAACCTTACGAAGAGTGGCCTTCAGTGCGTCTGGATGGTTCCTTGCCAGATGTTGGATAGATGTTAAGCCATCTATTTTTTTTTGCCAGTCAACAGAGCTGAGCAGTTTGAAGATATCGTCTAGGCTTTTCTTAGGACTGGACAACGACCGCAGTCGCTGCTTGTCTTCATCAGTCTTTGAAGACGACCGTCCCACCTGGGAGGGTTGAGTTGGCTTGGCTGTGGTAGGAGGAGAAGGAGGAGTGGAGGTGAGAGATGGCTGAGGGATGGATACCTCAGCAGGACTTTGAACCTCCACTTTGCTGAGACTGTCCTGAGAGCTGGAGCCCCAGTCTACCTTTAAGGCCTCCTGCCTCAGATGGGCATGAATGGCCTTATCCTCCATCAAGGTCCAATAGTTGTGCTCAGCACTTTTTTGAGTAGTTGTTTGGTCCCTCTTGTATTTAGAGGTCCTCTGATTACCTGACTCCCTGGCAATAAGGTCAGCCACCTTGTAGGCTTCCTCCTTCAGATGAGCATGCATGTTCTCATTTTTCATGATAGACCAGAAGCTGTCCTCATCGAGGTTTTCACAAGTCATCTGGCCAAACTTGGACTTGGGCCTCTTCTGACTGTCCGTAATCAGGTCAACCACCTTGTAGGCCTCTGCCTTGAGATGAGCATGCACAGTACCATCTTCCATGATAAACCAGAATTTGTCTTCATGAAAGATTTCCATAGTTTTCTTGGCTCTGTTGTCTTTCCAGAAACAATGCAAGTTGTGTGGTGTAGCTTGGTACACACGGGTAATGTTGACAGAAAGATGCTCTTCACAGTCAATCAGTCAAGTAGTTCTGATTCTATATTCTGTTCTATACATGTTATGATATTGCTATTCTGTTGCTAGGGCAACAGCTCTGGTAACTGCTTACTTCCTGTCAACTACTACTACTTAAAATGTTTATCTTGTCAAGTTTGAAGTGATCACACACACACACACACACACACACACACACACACGCACACACACACACACACCTCAAGTCCCAAGTCAAACACACAAGTCCCAAGTCAAGTCCCGAATCCTACACCTTGATTTTTAAGTCCTAAACAATTCATGAAGCACTGTTCACCATATGTAATGCCATTTTCAAAACGGAGCAATGCTAAACATCAACGTATTTTTAACATTTGTATCTATTCTATTAAAATATGTTTGTTAAAACAAGCACAACTAAAATTAGTCCTAAAAATTTTGTATGTTTCTGTCCTGTCTTGTTGTATTTACCTTATCTCTTAATCATAAAATAACTATAGTTTTCTCTTCCCAAATTTGTAAGACATTTTCTGTAGGACAATGCTTCCTTTACAATGATATTGAATGTTATTGTATGTTTTATGTCGAAATAAAATAAAAAGAGTTGATTTGGGAAATTAATTGATTCATGGCACACTTTTAATCTTTAGGCTTGGTAAAGAGTATCAAGTATTTTCAAGTCTAAAGGATCAAGTGCATGTGAAGTCAATGATTTATGGGATTAAAATACTTAAAGAAGTTTTTCAACTTAAAAAAAATAAATATATAAATAAATATATATCAACACAACTAAAATATAACAATATAAAATAAATAAATAAATATAATATTAAGTTGGTTCAACTTAATTAAGCTTTTTGAGGTCAAAGCAGTCATCTTGGTTTTACTAAACTATTTGAGTTCTCTTAAAAATGCCAAAGTTGGAACGACTCGAAAAGATACATGCAAATTGTTACCTTAATTATTCTAAACTGAACCAGTGGATTATTTTTTAGAGTTTATTTCATCAAGTCAAGTCTAAAGTCATCAACTTTGTGACTCGAGTCTGACTCGACTCCAAGTGATGTGACTCAATGGGCAATTCCTCCTTGTGTGTTTGCTACAGAGATTGGTGGCAAAACTGCCTCTGATGTTGTTGTGTAAAACAGTGAAATATACTCTGAACTGCCAGTTTATTAAGTGAACCTAGCTAAAACGACTGCTGTCTAATGCAACAGTCCTGCAATAATCTTAACCTCATGAAGTTTATAATGTCAGAAACTGTTTTAAAGAGGTGTTGATTCAACTTTATGATCATTTTGGAGGCTGCAGTTTGTGCTGCTGTTAAACTATATTGTGTTATACAGAAAAGTGTCTCTGTTATTTAGCCTCCTCTGACAGATATAAATGGGGTGGACAAAATAATCGTCAGTGTGACACAATACAGTTTAAAAGCTGAATCAACACCTCTCTTTTCAACAGAGGTAGGATTTATTTCAGGGCTGTTTAGCAAGCTCATAACTGGATATTGAGTGTATGTCAATGTGACCCTGCTTATGTCACAGTAGCAAAAGATGCTCTGGGTGTGGCTGTACTTGAGGTCATAGTGTACCCACCACAAAACCAAACCCTCTTTGAGGAACTGTGTCAGTCCACTTTAATAAATCCATGCTCAATTAATCTGTTACGTCTGTTTTAAACAGCCACGTGTGAGAGGATGTTAATAGGTTGGTTCACTCCATTGTTCTGTGGATTGTCCATTACTCAGGATGATTCAGACTTTGCTGTGAACAGGGAAAGTACCAAAGAAACAGTTCCTTTGAAAATTACTGACGTCAAGCTTTGTTGGTCATCCACAGTACCGGGAACACTGATTCTAGAAAGAGATGTTCCTGTTACATTTTTTGAATACCATTTTATAGTGTCACCTCCATTATATTGGAATGGAAGAAGAAATCACAAAGGCTTATTCATAAACACCACCAGAGTTAGTTGGGAAAATATGTCTTGGGTGAACTGACCCTTTAACCTTGGATACTGGGTTTGAAACCATCAAAAGTGGGTTTGCATTACACTGGTCTTCATTCATCCATTCATTAATGTGCATGACTGATTTTACTAGTTTTCTCAAACAGTGTTTTTGTATTTTTATGTGTGATGTGCCTTTTTGTTTGAACCTCCACTGCCACATTTTTTACCCGCACACACACACACGCAGTAACCCAGGCAGTGCACTTAACCTGTGGTGTTCGGAGCAGTGTGTGAGCAAAGTATTTTCCATGGTTTTATTTTGCTAGTGAGTAATAGCAGGCTCATTATGAAAAGCCAGAGGAAGTTCACTTCTGGATTCATAAAGGCACTTCACCACTCCGCGCGCCGTCCAAAAAAACGTCTCAAAGACTCAAACACTAATTCAGAATGTGGATGAAATATGGCCTCACACACACACACACACGGGCACACACACACACAGGCATGCTACAGTATATATAAACATACACACAAGCGGGACCCTTACATAAACCGTATCCAATTAACACTTTGAAACAAATCTGAGCAGTTTGGTGGGCAAAACCAAGAAGATAGTCGTTTACAGCATCCATGTTGTTTTAAGAGGCTGCATGTCTTAGTGTGTGTGCATGTGTGTTTGTGTGTGTGTGTGTGTGTTGGTGTGTATGTTGATGGGAGTCTGATAGAAAAGTCCTGGTGACTTGGGCCATGCATCAAAGGGCTGCAGAGAAGCCGCACGGCATCTGGGAGCAATAACGCTGCCTCTAACCCTTCATTACCACAAAGACTGGGCCCTGGGTGGCAGCCAACGGCAATTTTCACAACCCTCCTCCTCACCTCCCTCCGTTTTTCTTTCCCTCCATTCTTCTGCCATTCCGCTATTGAGTTCTGTCTTTAAAAAAAATTAAACACAGAGCATTTCTGTACACGATGGGGATGGGGAAAGACATAAAAAGGATGGGATTTGTTGGGTTTGAAGCACTTGTGGAAAAGCTTGTTTAGCTCCTATGCTCAATGCCAATTAGACAAGTCCAGTCAAATTGATTTATGGAGAGCTTTTGTTACAAAATGCTTCATAGAAAATCATTATCATAAACATAATGCACTTTTGGAGGAAGAAAACAAAACAAAAAAAGGCATATTGCTGAGTCTGAATATAATCAAAAATCCCACTAACGCATGCAAAATGTGTGTTTGGTCTGTGAGTAATACACTTTTGAGAAACAGCATCTGAAGAAACGTAATTTGACTTAATGCCGTTTGGGCTTCATTTAAAGTAAGGCCACATGTTGCCAGCGTTTAAATCAGGAACAGCAAACAATTTGGCCGAGAGAATTCCGAATGGGAACAGCTAGATTGGAGCTATTCTGGGACGATGTGTAAAAACACACAGCTGTCAGTGACTCATCGAGCTGCAAGGTTGCGCAGTGATGCTCATAACAAATCACCTTGGGCAGCACGCCAGCGTCCGCGCTCTCTAGTACTTCATATATCTTGGGAAGTGCTACTTGATTAAAGTTTCTCTAGCTCGTCTGTCAGCCTCAGACAAATGCTTCAGGACATCAAATCTAATCGGAAAATGTCCAGATTCATATGGATTTTCATATAAATTCTCATGTTTTCTTTGATTATTATTTAATGTATGACATGTTTTGTTTGGCCTGTGGAACTTGCTTGTCATTGTGTCGTCTTTTTTCTCTCCTAACATAATCTTGGCTGATTCTGCTGACTATAAAAAAGTGACAGCCTTTGTGCTCTGCTTAGCTCTTCCTGTGGGAATGAGCGCAAACACAAATAAACTCCTTCATGGGGAAAGGAAACGTGGTGTCCACATGACAATGACACATTCAGTCAGCGGTCCGGCTGAAGCACAGGCTGGCAGGTCAGTGATACCTTCCTGTTTAGCAGCTAATTGCCAAGCAGTTAATTATCTGGGCTGCGTTTACCCCTGCAGAAGGTCAGTGTAACAACCCAGGGGCTGGCCCGGGACATGTGATCAATCACTGGTGACCACCAAAGAGTCAAAGACAGAGGGAGGGGGCACCGCAGCCCGCTAACCACATAAACACGTGAAAATCCCCACACGTCTAGCGACTGCTGGCTGATGGAGGGCAGAGGCTTTGTTCAGCCTTTGTGTGTTTAGTGTCTGTGCATATTTGGCACAAAGCTCTCACCTCTCCTGAGAAATATTCCAAAGTTTGCTTAAAAAAACATATGAACTCACATTTGTGAATTTAAACATTCATATCCATGTCTAAGTGTGTGAAATGACAAATAAAGCCTGTAAATCGCTCATTTATTCACATGCGAAACAAATATTATCAGATGTAATGAAAGGTGCAAAAAAGACAAAAAAGTGCACCTATTAACTGAAACATTCACATCTGCGGTAAGTGTGTGATGTCAGAATACATTGAGGTAAAACGTTCACATATGTAAACCAACATGAACTCACACAGGGGGTTCTTGTAGGTTTCACAACAGTAAATGAACATTATATAGAGTCCTATCCAGTATATACGTGGGTATGCACATTACAAGTAATGCACATGTAAGTATAATTTTAAGCCAGTAATCTACTCTTTACTTTCCATGACCATATCTGGCCACAGTTTTTATACCAAAATCTAAAAGAGACAACAGTTGCATAATAAGGTGCTTGTACCTCCAGAAAAACACTGAGATCTTTTAAAAGCTAGTAAGTTAAACATAGTGTAGGTGAAAATGTAGTTAGCTAGCTGACATTAGCTACCGGTATGCTAATTTTTCATGTGTTAATCTGTGACATTATGATTATGACATTAATTTATCTTGCAGGTCTGTTGGGCTTCTAATTCATTAATCCTTGTTAAAAGGAGTTATGATGTATTCACACTACGAGCAGCGCAACATCGTGACCAGCTATAGCTATCATCGCCAAGTTGCCATTGAAGTGTTGCACAAACGCTTGTTGATGTAGTTATGTCATCATGAGCTTGTGTGTGTCTGCTACTTACAACAAAGCACCTCAAATAAATGTCATCTTAAGTTTGTATATCTATGGTTTTGATCAGTATCTGAGCCCCATTTCAACATCACACTTTGCATCGCATCACTATGTGCACCGCAATACTCACAAAGCTAGCAAAGCATCGGCTAACTAAGCTAAATGACACAGTACCACAGCTAGAAACAAAAACAAACAACAGGTTGATGTTTCTACGTGTCATTGGAGTGCTGAAAAAAGTCTAGGCCAAATTAACTTTGACATGTAGCCTGTTGCCGTGTTGCTTGTGGTGTGAACACAGCATTAGGGCTATCAGTTCATTAGCCTGTCAAAAGGTTGATCAACAACTAGAGGTTTTATTATTATTTTGCAAGGGCCTCTTAACAAATATTAAAATGGAAAGTAAATTGTAGAGTAGGATTCTCAAAAAGTAATTTTTTGCTTTTAATTAAGTCATTCTTTATGTGAGTAATTGTACTTTTACTTGAGCATCAGTATTCTACCCACCACTGGTTCTAACATGCATTTGGGGAATCACTGTAATAGAGGCAAAATTAGAGGAAAACAAGGGAGAGTGTTAGTCCTAATCCTGTTTTACTAACACAATCATTTCATCACAGTCATTTCATCGTCAGAACTGCACGGTCCAAATACAGTCAGACCTAAATTAACTGCTCGAATACTTTTTATAGAACAAGGAACTGCCAGAATATAAAATTTGCACTTCTAAATCAAACTTGTTCTGCACATAACACAGAGGGTGTGTTTGGACTGAGTATATTTTTATGACATGACTGTGCCAGTGGCGGGCAGTTCCAAGGGTGGAGAGGGAATTTTTTTTTTAACTTTACACATTTACAGTAAATGTGATATTTATAAAGATAAAAATATCTCACTTATGTCCAGGTTAAAGGTCAAACTGTAACTCAAGCTGATCATTAAGACAAAAAACAACATATGTATGACAAAAAGTAAAACATAGCTATAAATGTGACACATGCAACATGAGAAAACATTGTTTATAAGCTGTAAGACACACCAGAGTTCATGCCATGTGTTATTAAACACATGCAGGAATCTTTAAATGTCTGTCAATCCTTCTTCAAAGGAGGCAGTGAGCCTGCAGAGTCTCACATACACATGACAAAATTACAAACTGCACACACACGCACACAGGGTGTATACAACTTGCCAAAAGCCATTAAGTGCACAAGTGTGGTTTCTTTTTATCTGTCCCGTGTCTGTTTGGGTCTAATCCCAGCCTTTGTTTCTCTAATGATTTTTGTACTGACATTGTGCTCCGGATATGCGAGGAACAATCGGGGGGGAAAAAATGATAATTTACAGAACGAAAAACATACATTACTCATTTATCTCATCAGCCAGGCAGGGTAAACTTTGAATTATCCACAAACCACCCTGTGTACCTCCTCGGCCCACTCTGACACGCTGCGGTCGCCACTCATCTCTCGTTTCTCTTGTGCAATCTCTAACCAGCTTTTCAAATGTTTTCTTTTAAAATGAGACGCAGTAATTTATTCATTACTGGTTTGGGTACCGTTGTTAGCATTTTTCCATCATTTGGCCGTGTAGTCAGTTCTGTCTGTCTCTGAGTCTGACGTAATAGATTTACATTTAAAAGGCAGCAAAGATAGAGGACCCAACTTAACCATTTCTGTTTATCTGTAAAGGCGTCTTATCACCAGTGTGTGTGAGAGAGAAACAGTTGACTGTGCCTGTATTTGAACCATTCAAACTTGATTAAAGAAGGCATTTACACATGAGGGATACTAAACTTTACTATTTCCTTTTACTTTTAACTTCTTCTCCACCACATTTTTGAGGGAAATATTGTACTTTTTCCTGTCCTCTGTATTTCCGAAGTCTTTGAGTTGTTAGCAGCTCCACCAAGGAGACACTGCAACCTTAAACTTCTCACGTGGTTTCACATAAATTAATATTTAAGGCCTAAAGAGAAAAAAGTATCCATGACATGTCACAAAAATCAAATATTGGAGAAAATTCAAAGGCATAAAAACAACTTTGGTGCCGCAAGAATATAGTTCCTACGTGAAACTGCTCACAACAAGGTCTGTGGAATATCTTGAGTAACTGTGTCATAATTTCTGTAAAAAGTCATTGCTGTTGACTTTTTCAAATTTATTTTTTTGGCACTTTGAGCACCACAAGCCGAGTGCCATCTAGTTCCATTACCTTAGGGAAAATGCAGACATCTCTATGGCCGATATCTCCAACACTCTGCAACTCACACCAAAACAATCTAGACGGATATATGGCACTACAGGTAAGAGGAAAATGATGTATTATTGAGTACATTTTATTGATAATACTTATGTACTTTTACTTAAAGCAGACTGAATAAAAAACAATGTATGGACTCAAACAAAAATAATCCCCTAAGTCATCACTGATCACCCACTAGAAGTGTGTGGTGGTGTGTTTAGACCCTGCCCTCTGCCTTTATTTTCTCCTTTTATTTTGCTGTGCTCAGGGCGTTTTTGGGCGTCAGCCTTTGGGCAGTGGTGTGTAGCCCCCAGCCACAGCGTGCAGGGTGTGAGGGCTGGACTCTATAAAAACATAACGACCAGGTGCTAGATTGTAAGCATGCATCCAAGAGGAAGCTGCGAAAATGGCCAGACACAGTGCCAGAAAAATGCAAATATATCGAGGGTAAAAGCCAAGTGGACAAGACTTGTTCAGCTGGGGAGGCGGAGCCAACTTTGAGTGCTGTGTTTACAAACCGCAACAAAAAAATCCCACTTATTTGGCCTTTAGGTATAATTTTGAACCCATGACCTTTACCTGTAATGGAGTATTTAGAAATGTATGTATTGTTTGTTTACTTAACTAAAGAATCTGAAGAGTTCTTTTTGGACTACATCTGAAATACGCTGGACCCTGTCTTCAGTTTTTCATTTCAGCAAAGAAATAATAATGACATGATATTAAGATGGAAAAAGAAAATAAAAACCAAGCTATTTTGTGGTTGACATTCATGTCATCCAACAAGAATGATGGCGATTGTACATGCTATCTCTATCCTGAAAACTATCTGCGGGCTTTTACTGTAACTCGGCTGATTGATGACACTCGCATGAAATATGGGGGATCACATTTTGGGGCTGCCGTTTTTGGGTTTGGCTGGCGTGTTATACACAAATATAAAGCATGGTCTTCACAAGCTTAGCCTTGCCACACTGATGCAAACACACGCAAGATACAATTACACCCACACAAACTGACGGAGTCCTTCGCTTCGTGCCGTATCAAAATACAAAGATGGGAAAAACGAAGTCAGAAACTTCATGACAAGACAAAATAACATGGACTCACAGATTACACTAGATGTGTGTGTGTGTGTGTGTGTGTGTGTGTGTGTGTGCATAGTTTCTCAGTATTTCTGGCTTTACTGACTAAGAGTTTGAAAAAGAAGCTGCCTGCCTGGTCATCCAAACAGTGGAAACAATGTTGGTGTGACCGCAGCGCTCCCCCCACCCACCCATTAAAATCTTCTCCTTCCAATCCTTTAACTCGAACTGCAACAATCATGAGGATTGATTCTCTTTTCTGGCTTGGTGCTCAGCTGCATTTTTCGTATTAGTTGAAGCTCCCCACTCGCTGGGCATCATCTCACCTCCTTTTCGCCCCACATTTTTAAGTTGCTTCCTACTTTCATCTCCATTTTCCTCCCCATGCCTCTCACTTTTCCTCCACATCCCTCCATCTCTGCCGGTACTGCTGACTCGTCTCTCCCGGGATTGTGCCTGCTTTGATTTTGGAGCTCAGAAACCATAGCTAAAACAAACACACGTCCTTGGCCACCTCTACACACACACACATACACCTGGAAACGCTAGCATTGATTACTCCTGTCTGCCAGCGACAGGAGTTATGTGAGTGTGTGTGGGTGTGTGAAACGAAGAAGGTGAAGGAGGCAAACTTTGACTACTTATGTCTCAACTTTGAATTACTTTTCCTTCTTGTCTACACACACACACACACACACACAACCTCTCTCGCTCTGGTTCTGATTTACCAGTAGTATGTCACCCTTCACCAGCACCCCCCCTCCGTGTGTGTGTGTGTGTGTGTGTGTGTGTGTGTGTGTGTGTGTGTGTGTGTGTGTTGGGAAGGCTGCAGAGCTGCATAAAGGGCTCTTTATTCGAGTCGGACAGGGAGAGGAAATCAGCTTTAGAAGTAAAAACAGAGGGAGCAAGAGAGAGATGGAGACCACAGGGCTGCACATCTGGAGTTATTACAAGGCTTCCTCCTGCCTGCCAAGAAAACGCCGACATTCCTGCCCTCACTACAAAGACCATGGAGCCTCTGCTCTCACTCCTACACACACATCCATCACTCAGAAACCACACATACACTCACATGTACCATAAGTAGAGATGTGCACATACAATAAGTGGATGGGATAAACACGCAGGCGCTTTACCAAACACGTATATGCCTCCACGTGAGCACACAAAAGCAGACGTCCTTCAATCTGCCCACATACGCTTCCACTAAAGCACTCCCTCCCTCAGCAGCAAATCCTTCACTCCCTTTCCAAACTTTACAACGCACACGCCAAATGAGTGCGTCTCACTTCCTGTTCACCTTTGACCTTCCACTTTCTCCCCAAAAGCCAGAGAAGAAAGACAGAAAAAGAGGGGGGCAAAAAAAAAGCCAGACAGAGGGAGGGGAGAGACGAGAGGAAAAATGGGGGGCCGACGAGCTCCTCCTCCTTCTCTCTCTCCATATCTCCTCACTCTCTCCTTCCTTTTTCTCCTTCTGTCTCTCGAAGGGGAAACTTGATGGCCAGTCCTTTGCCACGTCGAGCCTCCAACCGGTCCACCTTGCTTGCTACCAGAGCGCCTTTTTTGCTCCGGGAAGCCTTTGGTAGACAAATCCAAAAGACGCAGAAGTCGCATTAGATCGCCATCAGCCTGTTTTCACCTCAGTGGTGCGGCAGCGTTGATTCCCAAGGACATTGGGAGATGAATCGGGGCTAACAAGTCAGGAAGGAGACAAAACACAAATGAGCCAAGAAGAAGAGACATCACTCAAGATAGCGAGACGCGCAGAAGAGAGAGGAGACTGTCAAATCGCAGGTATAACCTCTTTCTGTTTGGTGTTTGTCAAGAAGACAAAAGGTAACATATTCCACTGCTTTGAGAGGTGGTGGGTCAGACTTAGATCTCAACTGACCACAACTATTCACTGCTAGGTTTCTAACCAAGAAAGTTTGAGAACACTTGGAGAGCAAAGCTGGCTTTTGGGAGTTTCATTTTTTTTTAACTGATAGCTTAATCTCAACAGTTTTTTAAACTGTTTAACGTCTTGTGAAATATCCTGGGTTTTATTTACTTTGTTTTGGCCTGGGGGTCAACGAGGACAAACCAAGTTTAGGTTGTACAAATTTGCGGTAAATGGGGTATGACCTCTTTGTGTGCGTTTATACATTTGCACTCTCTGTATGTTGCCTGCTTTGATTCATTTTCAGCAATGCAAAACACATGGCACTTGGGGTTTTTTTTGCAACAAAATATTTGCAGATTGAAGAAAATGAATGAATAATTGAAAACTTGACCAAAAATATCCCAAATAATACGCAGAATACACTGAATAACCATCAGGTTTATTCAATTTTTTTTAAGCTTCAATGTGTCTTGGCAAAAATGCATTTCTGCGTCTGGTGTCTCTCTTCCAGAGCTGCGTCTGGAATGCTGCTGCTCACAGCGGGAAACAGGAGGGAATGTCATTGAATCTGCCAATCAGTGGCTATCACCTCTGTCTAACCTCTCCTCCTCCTCCACCACCACCTCCTCCTCCTACTCCTTCACCTCCCTGCCGGCCCCTTCATCCATCCCTCACATGCTGTTTCTCCTTTAACCGCACAATCAGCCTCATCAGCACTTTGTAGCACACCGACTATGAGAGCAGAAGGAGCCGGAAGATACTGGAGTCACAGTGAGTATAGTTTTCAGAGTGTGTGTGAAACAGCATCTTCATTCTGCTTGGCATGAGTAAAACCTTCTCCACAGCAGCATCCTCCAGTTGCCCAGCCCGCCTGCCCAGTGTTCAGACTACCTGTTCAGGAAGTAGTGGTTGTACAGTAGTCTGCACATTGGTTAGGCTGGCCGGGGAAGCACGGGACGACTTGCAGTGGCCGAAATAGGGACAAGAAAGGGAGCAAGAGTGCTCCAGAGGGCATCCAGCAGGCACAAGCACATCAGGCTGTGGGAACACACAGCACCACCCTAAGTCCATCTGGACAAGCCCGGGCACAACCCTAAATAAAGCACCCAAAGGCTCCACCGCAGAGGTCTGGCACTCGCTTATTCTGGATTTATGAGTGATGGATACATGAGTCCCGATTTTTTTTTCCAACGGTTTGAGACATAGTTGTTTGTCTTGCTGTATATATATTTAGAAACCTATATATTTGTATTGTTTGATTTGTCATTGAACCAAGAGTGAAATCTGATGAAGATGAAACTGTAAAAATAGTTTAAAACAGCTGAAATAAAGATGACTGGATATCTATTTGACATTGTTTCTCTTTTTCTTTCCTCAAACAAATTACACAGTCACAGAAATTAAACAAATACTATCCCCAAAATTTTTTAATGTCATATTGGCCAACTGAATCTCATTCATATAAATAAAAGTGATGGTTGCATGACATTCCCAGCATGTTGTTTATTTTTCTACAAAACCAAAAGATCAAGCTGAAAACTAAAACCCCCCAAAAATTCAACCACACAGAAGAAATGAACACTTACCCAAAAAGATAACTAAAACACACAGTAACCCCCCCTGCATCTCACTGTGCTCCTGACCAAAATGTACAATTACGTCTCTGCCTTCCCTGCACCAACTTTACCTCAAATGACCATGTAATGTGCAGAGAGGCAGGAAGCCACCGTACAAAAATGTTGAAAGAGAAGCCACTCTGTCATTGTCTGTTCGCCATTTTTACGAGTCTTTGTATAGCCCTCCCAAAAAAAGACAAAAAAAAAAACTGTTTGCGGCTTTAGTGTTTGTAGGTGACGTCATGTGAAGCACTACAAGTTTAGCTAAGACCCCCTGCCTTGTTTTCCATTATGTTTTGTTTTCTAGCTCTTCACCGGGGCCGCAGTTTGTCTTCCAGCCCGCCTGTCTTTGATAAAGCAAACCCACAGCGTACCATTTTGAACTCCCTCTCCCTCTCAAATACACAAAAGCAAAGTAGAGGGCAGGAACGTTCACACGGTGTCCCATCACAGAGCATCGTCTGCAGGAATGAAAACCGCAAACCAACCTGTTTCCATTTAGAGCCCTGCCACCATGTCGCAGCCTCGGGAACATGCACACACATCGGTCCACGCACATACACATAGGCGCGCGCACACACACACACACACACACACACACTGTATGGCAGACATGTTTCTGGTGAATGCGTTGAAAGCAGCAGTCTGCTGTTTCCCCCCAGGATGTTTACAGCTGGGATCACCAGGCGGGTCTGGCTTTCTGGCAGCTTTACAGCAGGAGCAGGGAAACCCGGGCAGACACGCACACACACACACACACACACACACACACACATAGAGCCAAAAGGGGCACCCAATGAAAATACAGCCGCTGAAAGGACAGCTAGGTAATATCTAGAACTTATCTATATGTGTGTGTGTGTCTGTGTGACAGGTAAAAATGTCTCAGTGTATGCATTTGATTATAAGAATATATGAATATCACATGTGCCGGCAGTCTATAAGATCACAGTCGTGTGGGTTTTTTTTACTGTACATTTTTGTTTTCTTTTCAACCATTTTTTCTCCATTCACATCTCCCTCCCTCTCTTTCTGCTTTGGGAAGCCATAAGCTACAGAGGAGCCTGATTCAAAGAATTGGCATGTCCTGTGGTAATACAGACCAGAGGGTTTCTAGGCACACACACACACACACACACATATACACACACATGCACACTAACCAAAACATCCTGGCACCGCTAGTTGGGTTGAAAGTTATTATTAGTGTCTGGGGGTGGTGTGTGCATGTGTGTTTCTCTGAATGTGTGTGTGTAACCAGGCTGCGGCAAGGGTTTTCCCCATGACGAGAGGCAGTCAATAAAACGGTGCTGCGCTGTTTTGCAAGTTGGTGTCAAGAAATGAATGTGTCTGTATGTAAATGCATGAAAAGATGCAAAAAAAGACATTTCTTTCTCTCTGCAGGGAGTGATACCTGTTTTTTATTTTAAACATAAAACAGTTTCCAACTTTGTATCAACTGTGTGTATTTTGGCAAGTATCCACCCAGGTGCACATGTGAGTATAAGCCCTCATGAGTGCTCTAACCTCTAGTGTGCGTGTGCTCGTGTGACTGGACTATATAAAAATGTTCAGCTTGGATAGAAAACAAAATGGAAAGTTTCTCTTTTTTCTTTCTTTTTTTTTTTTTTAAAAAAAAAAAGTCATTTGCAGTACCCTTCAGCCTCTCCGCTGAGCTTTAACACCGGCACCATGTGTTGGTTTTGGGTCTCCCAGCACCCTCGCTGTACCATGTTCAAATAAATATACAGTACAATAGGCGAGGAAAAGAAGGAGGGTGGGGACAGGGGAGAAGGAGAGGGTGACAAGGAAAGAGTGAGGCAGAAAGAGAATGGAGAGATGGATGAGAGGGGAGGATGAAGAAGAGTTTCCTCTGGTTTGGGGATAAACCTTTGAGGATGTGTAAGGGAGCAATGGGAAATGAGGGCAGGAAAAAGGTATAAAGGGAGGATATAGAGGCAAAATGTCCACCCAAGCCCTTTCTCCTCTTTCTCCTCCTCCCTCCTTCCTCCTCTGAGCCCCCACCCCCACATCTCCTCCCCACTTTCTCTCCCTTCACATGGTCCTTGTTACTCCTGCTGCTAACCAGCTAACAAGAGACACTCCTGCCTCCTCCCCTCTCCTCCCCGACAATCCAGTCTCTTACTTCGTGCCCCTTCTTTGAAATGAAGTAAGTTTATTAGAAGTGTGTGTGTGTGTGTGTGTGTGTGTGTGTGTGTGTGTGTGTAATTGGGAACAGGGCAGGGCAGGGGGCTCTGGTATGCACATGTGTGTGCCAGCTTCGGTGTCTAACATGCTGGGGGGTCCTGACTCTTTGTAAAGGGCCTTCTCAATGCTACACAAACACACACACACACTTATGTCAGTGAGCAGAGCAGAGCGGCTGTGGCTAAGTCCTGGAGACAGCGAGACTGTGGCTAACTCCTAATAGTTCTGCAAAGCATCATGGGACACCGCTCTGACCAGTCGACCCAGTAACAAAGCATGCTGGGTCATACTGTCTCAGTGTGCAGAGGACCAGCAGTCGATTTGGCCAGCGGGAGGAGCTGGAATGAATTATGGACCAGAAAGTGGAAAAGAAATTCATGCTCATGGGGAAGAACTGAAATAATTCTCATGGTATTGTGATTTATTGGAAAATATTATAAAAGTGCTGCTGTTAAAATGGGACGCAAAGTTTTTAGGCAATGATGTCTCAGGTTGTGTGGTAAAAATGTACATAACTCTCACAATAAAATGTAACGTCCAAGTACAGTACACAGTTTTAGTCAGATCACAAGATTACACAACAGTCATTTTAATGACAATTTAGCTGTTGAAAATCACTAGGTTGCACGAATGATTGTGAAATCATGTGTTTTGCTATATCCCCCGCAAAAATTCCCTGAACAACAGCAACAACACACAACTTTCTGAAAACTTGAGCCTAATTTTAAGACTACTCTGACAGAATTACACTGGACCAACATTAATCACAATAATAAAAGACACCTTGTTCCTGTCGCAGTTGATTCTACTGAGTTCCTTCTTTTCCATTTATATGACAAAGGGTGTTATTTTGCCAAGCAGTACCATCCTGCAACAAACTAGTGTGCTGTCTTATTATTTTAACATTTTCTGATGCTGTTTTGTTCTTTGGACAACACTACAAAGCAGCTAAACAAACGCCAGCTGTGAGTTTGACTGATGTACTGAAAATTCAACTGGAAGCTCTCTGACTAATGGTTCACAACATCAGATTCAAGACACTGCGCCTGTGGCTCTGAGCGCTAAAGTGTGCAAATACAGAAATTTGCAGGTGCAAACAATCATAATTTTGCATTGATTTGGTGTGTGAACAGTGTCTCACCTCATCGTCTTTATACCAGGACAGAGATTCTGCGGTGAGGACAAACCAGTACTCCTTGGCTCCTCCCTTCATGATGCCAATGTTGTTGATGGTCAGCCAGCCCTTCCTGATCACCTGAGAGACACACAGACAAACAGAGAATGAAGAAAATCATTATATGATAGAGATGCATTTCTACAGACAGTTCACTAACTTACAGGGACAATCCATGCCAAAATCAAAAATACATATTTTTGGTCAAATTGTTTTTGAAGATATCAGCTGTAGAGATGTCTCACATCTCTACGATGGATATCTCCAACACCCGGCAACTCACACCACAATCTAGATTGCTTAATAGCACTACAGGTAAGAGGAAAAAGTATTTTTGATTTTGGGGTGAACTGTCCCTTTAACTCCATATTTGTCAGCCTGTGTGTGTAACACATATACGTTTCTTCACTAACATGTATTGTCAATGCTTCTAGTGGAGATAAGAAGCGACTGCCACAAACAACAGCAGGGTGACGCTCACCTACACGACTAAACACATTCCTCACACTCCTTTATCTTTTCTTTTTTTCTCTCTTGTATTTCATTCTCTCCACGAAACAGAAACTATAGACACATACAGTACATGGTGTGCGTGTTATTTACCTTGAACCGATCGCTAACTCCTCTCTCCGGCTGAATGAGAATGTGGAGAGAATGTTACAAAGCTACGCCATTTAGTGAAGGCCAAGATTTACACAGGGTTGTTCAGGTACCAGCACATTACAGCTGGCTGCTGGGACGGCAGCAAGGTGACAGCAAGCAGGGTGGGGGGGCAAGGGAGGTAAGGAGGCTACAACAGGGACGGCCCATGTCAAATTTTTTAAAGACCATGCAGTGAAATGCAAGAGCCAGACTGTATTATATTGTATGTGCTTTTTGAAGAGAAGGGATCAAACTCCAGAGGGCCGAACCGATCAAAATCCAGTGCTGTTTAATTTTCAGCCGTTATTTTTAGAGTATTTTTACGTAAAAAAACAAAAAAACAAAACCCTCAACCTAAATCAAAATGTACTGCCAGAAAGTCAGGTGACATAGCAGAAAAAGCAACAAAGTTAGCTGAAGAAAATCATGTCATATTTTGACATTGCCACGAAGCCCAAGACGGACGTCTAGGCAATGACCAGGTAACGTCCCGGACGTTAGCACAATTGTTGTGCTCATTTTGTAACTATTTTTGAACCATACCAGGACATCTTGATTGGACATTCAAACAACGGTCCAATCCAAGTCCTGTGCTTGGCCCAGTTCATGTGCACAGTGTGCATTCAGCAGCTTTATGCATCCTTAAAACTGAAAATATTAAGGCAGCTGTGTCTAAAAATAATATGCTGACATCAACTCACATGGGAGACTAACCCCGGTCTCCTGGGTAGAAGTCGTGTGCTTGACCCATTTATCCACCGAGACATCCTCCCTACAAGAAATCTGTCGCTCTTTATACTACATCACCTGACTTTGTGGCAGCAAATTTGTGAGTTTTCAGAGAATATCCAGTGTTTTTTTTTTGTTGTTGTAAATTTATAACTTAAATCTCGGAAAATTTTCTTGGAATATTACTCAATATTTATTTTTTCACCTACAGTGGCCCTAATACTGTTATAAACTGATGATCAAGCAGGATTTGAGAGATTAAATAAGACGCGTATTTGCTGATAGATCCATAAATTAGGGTTTTAGGGGGTCCCACAGTTGTCAATACAGAGGTCAGAAGGGTTGTTCAATCAGGAGAACAGAAGCCGTGGGGCCAACTATGTCCATCTGTAAACAGGAAGTGAAGATCACCACTTTGTTTATTATGTGCTCCTGGCCTTTGACCCCCAATCTGGGTGGTTGTTATTACAACTGACAACTATGGAGGTGACATAATGTCTAGCACACTGCAGGTCTTCATTCCCCCTGGATGTCTGCGTGTTTGGATGAATTGGGCAGAGGCAGGGAATAAAAGATGGGGCAAGAAAGAGGAAGTCTGGTGATGTGTCAATAAAAATGTTTCATAATTGTCTCCAGGAAAAGGAAAATCTCTTTGGTCTTCTCTTTCAAATGCAGTTCAAGAGCAGATGAGTGACTTGCTCTTTATCTAGTTCAGACTACTGCTGGGGGGCTTCTCCTCACCGCCAAAGCAAACTGGCTTCAGTGTTCAGCATCTTCAAATGGAGCCTTTCAACACAGTGTTTTAGAATACATTTTTCATCCTGAAGTGTAAGTGTGTGTCTGAGTGTAAGTGTGTGTGCCTGCAGGGAGGGCACAGCTGAAAAAGAGAGGAAAGGGCAGCAGCCAAGCATCCCCCCACCACAGCCACCTGCCCGTCTGGAAGTTAGTGTGAAGCTCATTTCAAACACTCATGAATCCACCATCAACTACAATCCAGCACACACAAAAGACACACATATCGATACAAGTATCCTAACATATGCAGAGCATAAACATGAGCACAAACGCACGAAAGCCCACCTGCAGACATGCGCAGAATCAAACACACACTCACACTTCAAGCACACTCACACACACTACTCACCATGATCTCATCCTGAAGCAGAAAAGCCACAGAGAGGAGGAGAAAGAGGACGAGACACAGCAAAAGGAGAAATCAATCAGAGGAAACAAAATGACAGACACCAAAAAAACAAGAGCTGAAGAGAAAAAGACTGAAGAATAAAAGGCGAGATCTACAAGCTTTCAGAGAGGAAAAGACAGAATGTAAATCATGCAAAATCTGTGTTTAGTTTTACTTTAAATGTTTTGGCACTGATCTGACATAGTGACATATCTGCAGGAGCCAGTTATTATATGTTTGTCAGTCATAATAGTGTGTTTTTCTGTCTATTATTTAGCACACAGCTAAAAAAAATTGTGTTCACAAATTTAAATTAAGTTGTGTAGAAAGTAAAGCCATGCAAGAGGATACCATGAGATGTTGTAGATTATATTTATTTTTTGATTATCTAACATTGTGATCATTTTTAAAACATTTCCTTAATGAAAAAAACACCGATGTATTGCATAATTGTCTGTCTCTGTGTGTATTTTGATGCAGTTCAAGATCCAGATGGAGATTTAAAATATCAAGCCCTTTTCCGTTATTAAAATGACAGATTTCACAGACCTTGCCAGAGGTATTTGAGCGCTCTCTACTTGATATTAATAATTTTGTTTGGTCTGTCTGTGACTTTCACCAAAAGGCCGAGCTCTTTCAAGATCTGACAACTGTTGTCCATTAGTGTGTACAGCAGCCGCACAGGGCTGCATTGTGTAAGATGTGGACCGTTGCCCAGGGTAACAAGATACTGTATAGCTGTGCTACATTTAGCATGGACAAAACAGAGAGCTGAGTGCTAACAGAATAAAGCCTTAGGGAAAGACTGTATGAAGTTCAGATGTCATGTCGCTGGCCAACAGACTGCATGAGTTCGGTCTGTGCTGTACTGTAATCTGTAAAATAGAGGTGACGGTGTACGCTCGACAGTACCTGGTTGCCAGCTGTTTTTTTCTTGTTCATTTGGTTGATCCTCTGCTGAGCGCTGCACAACACAAACACATCAGGAGATACTGGATTCAGGCTTTTAAACTGTGTTATGAACTGGTAAATCTCTACGCACTAAACACTGCAGTGACTGCCAATCTTTATACTCTATAATGGAAAAGAAAAACAGAAACTCACTTGGCAAATCCGATGAAGTCCTCATGGTTGGTGTTCATGTAGGACAACTCAATGTCTATCAACAGCAACACCTGAACAGAGAGGGAGAGAAAGAGGTTATCAATGAATGCCATTGTATTGATAGTATTTTAGAGATCCAGCTCAGGGTATTCATAGCGTCCCAGGATTTTTTTTTTTGTTTCATTGTGCTAAACTGACATTTGTTATTTTGGAGTGCCTTTGCATCAGAGTATTGTTGCAATGCTATCATTAAAAAACTAAGTAACTTTATTTTTGTTTGTATAATGCTCCTTTTAAGTTTCCACCATTTTTATTCCATTACGTGTAAAATTTTCTTTTCTAAACTTTTCGTAACTGTAATGGAGAACAGCAGCACTACCTACTATTACAAATCCTCAATAAAAGCTTATAAACCACGTGTTACAGCAGGAATATGATCTGAAATCAGGAAGAAATTTACAACATCGATGTAGATAGTTGTGCTACACTTTTTTGACCATAGAGTGTTGCCGTACATGGCCTGAGTCACGCGAGATGTGTATACATGATCTCAGTTGGTTGACAATGTGTTGTAATGGTAACTAAAACAAGTCCTTTGGGTTGATTCCTAATGTTCATGTGAATAAACAAGCTGGACATTGAGCATGGTTTCAAGTCGATGAAATGACAATCGGCAACCACAGTTACACATTTCCCTGACATTAGTAGCTACATGTAGCAGTGTAACATACTTGTAGCCAGGGAATAACTGTAATGGAATATAGCTGCACTTTTTACAGTGGAAAAAACATCAATAATAGCTTTTAAACAAAACCAGCATGATTAATATTAGCAACCATTAAGATTACATGTTTCCCTGACGTTAGCATATAGCTACATGTAGCAGTTAAGGCTACGTGATGTAAACACTTGCAGTAGCGTGACAGGAGCAGCTGATCATATAGACGTCCGTCACAATCTGGCATCAGCTTGTCGTGAAAGTAGACGAATCAGATTCAGAACGGTCTGAAGTCTGAGGTCTTTGCTTACAGGAATTATTTTTAGATATGTTTACATCATGACTTGAAACTTGAAATGTTGAATACAAACATCCATCATTGTAATATTATATATGTAACAGAAATAAGGAAAAGCGCAATAGGTCCCCTTTAACTTCATCCTTATTTTATACAAGTAAAACCATGAACCACTCACTTTCGTACTGTGTGTGTAGTATTTTTTGTGTGTTACCTGGTTCTTAGTTCGGCTTTCTCTGTCCCTGATGTGGTGGGTGACGATTCTCTCCATCTCCTCTCGCAACATGGGATACTGAGCCAGCTGCGAGCACAGAGCACAGTGTGTAGGTAGCAAACACACACACACACACACACACACACACACACACCTCAGTTGTAACAAATCTACATACAAGCTTCAGTAAACCACTAAATTTCTCATCTCACTGAACCACAACACACAGTCCCACCAATACAACAAAATACGTTACAAAAACAGAATTAGACATGTTCTGAGGATTATATCCCAGACTCAGCTCTACTCTCTGCACACCCTGACCAGTGGGTGGATTTGAGTTAAGAGCGGATTTTATGTGCAAGATGTCCATTTGTTGCCAATATGGAACAAATGCAGAAGAATAGTGCAAAGTCTGTGATATTACCACACAAACACAGAATAAACAATGTTTCTGGCAGAAAAGCTTCCTTTTCCCAGCACACTGTGGGTCTTTTTTTCCATGAGCTCATTGCAAACCCACAAACGCAGACATTGGTGGGCCTCCAATGTGACACAAACACATTTGGAGAAGTGTGAGGAAAGAAGAAAAATCAAAACCCCAATCACAGCGCAAGAAAGAAAAATGTGCGCTGTTTTTTTTTTTTTTTTTTTTGCAAGTTACAATGCATCTCTCATGTCTGTCAGATGGTCTGGTGAGTGAAGCGGATATCAATAGACCTCTTTCTGGTTCCCAAGTTGATTTACTGCTTCCTGGGTTTGGTCCAATTACAAAGCAGACGACGTCCATAATGAATAGATGCTTCATAATAATGGGCAGGCTGTTGGGATGAATGTCAGTCTAATTACTGGCATTACAGTGTGTGTTTCTCACATTGTACTTTGCTGGAAATGTTACAAATTGAAACCGTATCAAACATTAATTGTCCAGTCAGCAACAGTAACTAGGCACAGTAAGCTGCAGTCAGGGCAATGACTCTACAGTATATACGTATATATAAAGAATGTGGAGGGTCAGGTCTTTTTTTATCACTTTTCCAAAACTAAAGACACAAGAAGAGTGTAAGGGGTTTTAAAAAAGTGTGTTTGCCTGCTCTCACATAAGCCATAAACATTAGCACACATGGCTAAGTAGCTTGCTACCTTCAGTCATTCATTAGAGTAACACTAGCACTTCAGAAGAAAAAACAATTAAGAGGAGGAAGCTTTATTTTGCATTTTGAGAATAAAATGCTCAAATGCTGGGACTAAAATTTCAAGATTACTCATCAATATGTGCCAGGCACGGCCTGATTCAATTCAAGGTGGTACACAGACTTTGCCTATCTAAAGTCAAGTCTTGTAACATGTAAAAGTTCATCTGCAACATTAGCTCATACATTCCAGTCTTGCCTGAGTCTCTCAGGTTACTGGTTCTCCATTTTTGAAGCCCTTTCCAAAACACTTAGAAGAACAACTGATCCAAATCCTCTTACAGCAATTTTTGATATTCAGTGTGAAGACATTCATCTTTTAAGGTACAGTCAAATTGCTTATGTCACCCTTTTACCCAGAAGACTTATATTACTTAATTGGAAGCAGTAGGTCAAAGATACATGGCGATTTTTGAAGCTAGAAAAGATAGTTTGCTTTACGAGGACCTAAGGACAGTTTTAACAGTGTAAGGCAACCTTTTACATATCTGCTTGATCAACTGTGAGGTTATAGTACTGTTGGTTCTCAACATCTGCTGTAGAACTTTAAATTGCAGGCACGCGTGTGCACACATACACACACTTTGTCTATTAATGTTGTTTCCTTCTTCTTTTTAATCGGGGCACATTATGACATCATACAGGATTTTATCTGACTGTTTGCTCCCAAGGGGTGAACTTTTTTTCCCTGTATTTTTGTATACATGTTTTTCTGTGGAAACTAATAAATCAAACTGCTAGAGGTAGCACATATGGCTGCCTCTACAGAATGACTTCTGCAGATAAATTGTTGAAATTGTGCTTCAGGATGGGTTTTAGTAACAAGGAAATTATTTATCTTTTGCTGCATGAATACAGTGTGCTACTAACTATACAGACTTTGAAGAGATTGTGCTTAATATTTTGTCTGTTCAAGAGATACCAGACAAACTTGGAAGAGGTGGCTACATCTGTGCTAGTAATGGACAGATGGTTACACCTGTGTGCACTACAGAGAGGATATTTTGTATCACAAGACACAAAGGAGTTGGCTTTGTTCTCTTCTGGTATATTTTTCCTAGGCTTGGCACAAATACTCAAAGTTTGACTTGTTCTGTACACTTTGTTTTATTTTCTAAATGCAAAATTAAAAGAAATTCTTCCTCCTCTCATTTTTCCCCTTCATGCCTGGCCCTAATATTCTTCAGTATGGTTCATATTTAAAGACAATCATATTGAGACATTAAAAAACAGCTGACAGAGAGTTTTCACCCTGGCATTAGTTTAATTAGCCGTATATCTGCTAACAACAGTTGTCATTCCAGCTGACAAAAACAATAGTTGTGAGCTTGAAACAAGAGGCATGCTCTTGTTTGCTTCTGTATGAAATTGAAGACCCATAGTTTCAAAAAACTTCAATAGATTTCAAGTGGTAAATCTGCCACAGCTATCATTGTTAACTGCCATGCCAGAATGGAAAGTTTGACAAGCATAAATGTTCACATGAAAAAGGCGATGGTCTGTATCAAATTAACAAAGCTGAAGCACACTGTGAAAAACAACTCCACATCTGTTTTATAAGAGCATATTGTTACAGTATCTGGTTACTTAAACCTGTTGACAGTTTAGTCAAATCGCTCTTTTGAATCGTAGGAAACAAGTTTTCAACTTGGTAAGCAGTGAGGAAAGACTCATAGGTGGCAGCTGTAATTAACATCGGCCCATTAATACTGTGAACTGATTTGATGAGGAGCACTTTATGGTTTTCACATCTTGTGAATTCAATCCAATAGTCGAAAACTGTGAAAACCATGAAGATTTACAAATAAAACCAGTAAACCGTTGATGCATTCAATGTCAAAGCAACTGAAAGCAACATAATTTGTGCTGCTGGAAAGGTGCATTGCAACTTGAAGACAGACAAAGGCTGTCGAAGGTGTTCAGTGTCTTAACAACTGACACAAACACAAAACTGGGAAATAATTTTTTTACCAACAAGGCAGCAGGCAGAGGCACTCACAGTGATTCAGACTGACATGCAATGCAAAGGAGCAGGGAGGGAGGATGATGGAGGAAGACTACAAACTGACCCCTTTGGAGAATTTCCCAACCACTGTATATTAGTATCTTTAAATACAGTATGTCTCTGAAAGTGAAATCAAGATTAAAGTGTGACAGAGAAGAGAAATCCAAAGGAGGTCACGCTGTCTTTTGGTCATTTGCTTTGCGAGGAAGCAGTCGGCTCAAAGGGTTAGAGGACGATGGGATGGAGAAAGAGAAATAAAAAGAGAAGAAAGAGACGCTCGAAGTACGTCAATTAGTCAGTGAGTGGAACTACACAATCAGTCACTCCACTATATTAAACCATACTGACAGAGACAGAAGAAAATAAGATTTTAACCAACTTAAATCAAATAATTTCAGACATCATAAGGTCAAATGTGAAAGAAAAGTATCTGACATGCAGGCTGAGAGGCAACAATTTGTTAAATTGTCAATATAAGGCCAATAACTGACAGAAGACAAATGAAAAAGGAAGTTTAATTAAAATCAGACTATATGGTTACACTATAAAATCAGAAGTAAGGATAGACCGATTTCTGCAGGCTGAAGAGTTTTTGAGCAAACATAATGTATTTGCTTTAATCTGCAAATGTTAAACGTGGTGTAATACACACTGACATATAGTAGTTTAATTTAATTTATTTAGTTATTTTTTATTTATAAGGACAATGCACATTAATCAACATTTCTGCAATCCTTAAATGAGATGTTTTGAAACCAATGGATATCTTTTGAATGTGGGTATTTATTCTGGTTCAGTTAGTATGAATTAATTAATTTAAGTACATTTACAGGTGGTACAAAAACAGTTAGCATGTTAGCATTCAAATGTTAGCATTTAGCACCATTTAAAGCATTGCTGATCATAAAGAGTAAACCTTGGCTTTTTCAGGGATGGTTATGTTACATTTGGCTCTATAGGCAAACAGTTAATTGTCTGGCTTAGTATACTTACTGATGCTTTGATAGCATCCAATTTCCAACACAAAAGAGAAGGACATTTTAAGAGAGAAATAAAATATAATAATATTCAACTCTTATTATATCTAATTCTCTTTGGTATATGAATAGGACTTCTAAAAAATACTATAAAGAATACTATAAGCAGTTAAGGCCTGTTAATTTGTCTGATGCATCCCCTGATATCAATACTTGAATGCCCAACCATCGGTCTACCCCTATCAGTGTGATTAACAGAGATAGTGAAGGTTCTCTTTAGCATTTTACCTTGTTACTACACTTTCGTATGGTGGAGGTGAGTTCGCTCACTACCATATCTATACACTTCAGTGTGGGCTCCTTCAGCTTTTGGATCTGCTTTTTCACTATGGCCTCAAAGGCCAGGTCAGGGGTGAACAGCCCCGTCCTGTAGGGATGGGCAGGGGGCACAGGAGAGAGGAGTAAAAAAAAAAAAGAAAAGAAAAGAAAAAGGAAATGACAAAAAAAGGTGGAGAAAGGGGGGAAATAAAAGCACCAAATGAAGAGTTGTAAGAAGACGAAGAAAAGTGAAGAGGCGTGAGACAAATAAAACGAAAAGGAGTGAAACAGATGGTGAGGGAAAAGGATAATACACAGACGAGGAGGGTAAAAATTGGAGATGGAGCAGAGGAAACAACAGATTGAAGATAAAAAAGACGGGGAAAGGTGTGGAGGTTGGGGGGGATAAACAGCACAGAAGGAAGAAAATGCAAGTGAGACATTTGGTTTCCCCTGAAGCCATTCTACAACAGGACAGTGCTGGAGTCTCTCTCTATAAATAAAGAGCGAACAGAGAGAAAAGACAAGAGAAAGAGGAAGAAATAGAGAGAGCTTCCAGTCTGCACAACTCCACCAGCCAAAAACTCCAAGCAACGCACCGCAAGACTGCAGCTGTGCACCCCAACGTTCAGCCAAAATGCCTTGATCCCTCCTGGTGTTGACCTTTTCTCCACCCATCCCTCCTTTTCCTCCAACTTCCATCATAAAATTTATTATCCCAAGGCCTCCAGGTTGTTACAGTCCAACTGCTGTTGAAACTGTTTAGTCACAGCGGATCAATTTGTATAAAGACTACTGCTTTTTCTTTTTTGCCACACTCAAGAGCGTCTGTAGCTGAGAGTGCAGCCCCAGAGGCCTGCTGAGGAGTACTTAAAACATAATCATCATGGCTCCTGTCTGCTGCAGGTGCACTGCTACAGCCTCACACACAAGGAAGTCTGGAGGCTGAGGTCATCCAATATCGCTGCCAGGTATTCTGAATGATTGACAAATGATGATAAACATCTGTATATCTTCGTGTGTAAGCAAATATGGAATCTTAGTCAAGGTTCTTGGAGTCGAGCTAATACTACTTGACTTGAAAATAATTCGAATAAATATAAAGTTATTGTTTACAGCAAAGCTTGCACATAGATAGCCTCAAGAGGGTTCAAGGAAAACTTAAAGGTCCAGTGTGTAGGATTTATGGGGATATATTGGCAGAAATTTAATATATTATTAGTATACGCTTTCTTTAGTGTATAATCACCTGAAAGGAATAATCATTGTGTTTTCATTCCCCTATAATAAGCTGTTTTATATCTCTAGGGAGCGAGTCCTCGTCTACAAGGATCTTAATGTTGCATCACCATGTTTCTACAGCAGCCCAGAATGGACAAACCAAACACTGGCTCTACATAGGGCCGTTCATGTTTTCACATCAGCCACCATAGTTAGCAGCCCCTCCACAATGACAGCGTCGAAAGAACACTGATTCTTTTAACATCAAACTGCTTTATTCAGTGTTTTTACTGATTTAAATCACTGAGTCTGTTTGTTTTGGAGAGGAGGACAACTTGACTGCTGGCAAAAATCTCCTGAACGTCTGGATCTTAAGTTATAAAAGAAAAAAGGTGAGCAAACATTAACAGGTGCTGGGCTAGCGGCCCATCTCCGTCATGCCAAACAGTATGGGAGAAACACTGATTTGCAATGTGAAACTGTTTGTTTCTGCTAGTTTAAATCACTGGGTCTGTTTGTTCTAGGGAGGAGGAAATCTCTGTGAATAATTCGACACAAGGTAAAAACTTCTTGGATGTCTGGATCAGAAATAAGGTGAGCACACATTTGCAGGTGCTGGGCAAGTGGGCCTTCTCTAACAAGACGAACAGCTTTGGAGAAACGCTGATTTGTAACTTGAAACTGCTTTACTTAGTTTTAGTTTTGCGTTTTTCCATCTGGTTCATTCGTTTTGGAGAGAAAGAGACCTGTGAGGATAATTCCACTCCTGGTAAAAACTTCCTGGACAACGAACACTGAAGGTATCCTAACCAGAGGTTTCAGGTGGTTGCAATCTGCAGTACTCACCACTAGATGCCACTAAATCCGCCCTAAATCTTACACACTGGACCTTTAAGCTGTGTCCCAATTCCACACTAAATATCAGCTCTCTGTCTTGCAGAGAGCATGTGCAAACAAGACAATAACTTGTGTGCACAAGGTGAAGAATATCTTTCAATGCTTTGGGATCCCCTTTGGAAAAACAACTGCCTTTATATTTCACTGATTCAAATTAAACTGGCAGTAGCATTCAATAGTACAGTATAATTTTGATGTATGTCAGTGCACATATTGCACTATTTCCTGTTATTACAGTATATAGTATAAACTGTACACACTGTTAGTATGTAGTGTAGAATTTCTGTGCCAAAACAGCATAACTGAGGCCACTCTGTAATTCTTGCTCAGTCACAAATATGTGCTTATAGTAGGTCAAAAAAAAGTCCAGACTTTAAAATGAACTGGAAAAAGGAACAAAAGCATTAAATATACTCCAACTACCAACTACCTTCCAACTGGATTTATTGGCAGAAAAGTCAAAGCCTTTTAATCAAAGCTATAAACTCAAGTTCGGAGCTGACTCTGCTCCAATCTTTTATAGGCAGCCATATTTTGATGACCAATCAGCCTCCACACTGGTTTTCATCAGCACTACCACGGCCAGCCTGTCCAGCCAAAACCCGTCTGAAGCGGTACAGTAGGCAGGCAGGTGTACCGCAGCCCACCCCGCCACTCCAGGTGTCCCCTCGCTGTCTGACAAAACAACGAGGGCTGGAGAGAGCCAGGTGGTTACAGTAAAAGGGAGTGAACAGCAGAGGGACTTTGCAGATGGGGGTTGAAAATAAAGTGCTATCCACCGTATACTTTTTTTAATTTTTTTTTTTTTACCTTCTTGGTACACTGCCTAACCGTACTGACTAGCTCAGAAATGACCATGTCCACACATTTGGTGCAAGGCTCTTTAATCTTCCCAATCTGCCTTTTCACAATGGTCTCAAAGGCCATGTCCGGGGTGAAGAGGCCAGTTCTGCCCGACAAAGAGAGAACCAGCCACAGGGCCAAAAAAAGAGGAGGATGGTGGAGAGAAAAAAGGAGGGAGGAGGGTTGGGTAAAGAAAGAAGTGTTAATTGTGAAGAATTACCCTCCATTTCTGAGCTTTCCCCCCAAACATAAACAGACACAAATTAGACAGAGAGTTGGAAAGAAAGAGGGGCAACAAATGAAAAAGTAGGAAATATTAAGTTATAATAGAGCTGAGGGTAGGCAGTTTTATTTTAGCATCACTGGCCAAAAATCCCATAATAATCTTTGAGCATATTGTAATTCAAGTTATCTGAGAGAACACTACACCTCCTTTTGGCTGTTTTCAGGCATTACAAAATCTAGCATGTGCCGAGAGACTTTAACCAATCACAGGACTGTTCAGAAAGAGAGTGTTCTACGAATTTAGATGGGTCTGCACGTTCCCTCAAGGAAAACCTGATTAAGTGGCGGAAAATCCTGCAGAAATGGCACCAACTACCTACACAGCAAAACAACCCAAAAGGGGAAGACAGACTTTTAATAAAGCGAGCCTACGTGTCAATAACAGCGATGTGTTTCAGAGACGGAGAGAAAATGGCTTTTAGGCTACAATAGTTAGCCTCCTGCTATCCACAGCCAAAGGCTCACAGCTGTGGCTAATTCAAGTTCATTGTTATGCAACTAGAGCCTTGAATCACAGTGTGTCCTCCACTTCACTACCCACCGCTGCAGACCACCTCGCCGGGAGGAGTGCGGGCAGCAGCGCCAGAGATGGACCCCAAGCTAGAGGCTGCAGCAACTCAAACTCTGGCAGCGCTGAGACACCAGACAGCCCTGACTCTGTTGCTGCTGTAACACAGGTCAGACCCAGCACTGCGGCTGGCCAGCAGCCTGCCTTGACGGCTACACTGACTAAAGGTCCATCCTTGGCGCTGCTGCCCATCCTACTCTCAGGAAAGCAGTCCACAGAGGGGCAGAGGGAACACATGCTGTGGTAGCTAGCTAATTCTCGTCTCATTTGCGGTCTAATAAACAGAGAGAGCTCTTTCATGAAATAAGGTTAAATAAATCTATGACAGAGAGAAGAGAGCTGCAGGAGGAGGGTGTACCTTTATATCTTTTCCAGAAACTGCCTACCCCAGCTTTAACTAATTTCAAGTAATCTGTGCTTAATTTGGAAATTTTGACAGCAAATATCCAGTGATGGTCCCTCAAGAGCTGTTAAAAGTTAGTGTGTTATTACAGACTGGTTGGTTCATCATCCATTAAGAGGATGAAGGGTTCTCACTTGACGTATGAATTTTTATGTATTTCATTTATTTCCATAGAGGACAATGTGTTTCTGGATTCAGAGTTTTCAACCATCAATATTTCTATCTGACAGTCTTGTGGATAACAGGTCCATAGAGTGACTTAAAAGTCTGAATTACTGTTTTATTGATTATTAGTGCAATAACAGTACAACTAGTTTAAGGCCTCAAGTGCCCCAGATATTATTGCAAAGGAAAATGAACCCCTGAAAACTCATCACAAGGAAAACCTCACTTTGGAGCTATGCACTGGACTTAGGTAATTTCAATGATATGAACGTGCCACCTAAATATCCATTTTTGCATGTCTAAATATCATAATGGACTTGCATTATCTTATTTTAACTTAAATTTGAATTTCAACAACCAAATTAAGGTGAAACTTTGGGTGCGACCCACTGCTACCACTGGTAACAGCCAATTACAAACAGCCTTCCAAACATTACTATTTATTACTATCATGTAACAATCATCTCCCTGGTGTTTTAGTATTCAGCTCTGATGAAGAAATAACCCACATAAAGTTTAAACCAGTGGTTACAGAAACCAACAGTATCCTGTTAATCATGGAAATAAATGAAATACCATTAAACACTGCGTACATTTTATTTTATTTTTATTTAACCTTTATTTAACCAGGAAGATCCCATTGAGATTAACAACCTCTTTTTCAAGGGAGACCTGGCCAAGATAGGCAGCAGCAAGTACAAAACACAAAACACATACTTGTCGCCCACAAGCACATGACCACCCATAAATCCCATACCTCCTGCTTCTCACTATATCCTGTTATTATCTGATTCAGACTGACCCAACTCTAATTTAAAAACCTTTTGGCACCAAATATACATTTTGATGATTTTTCTGATGTTTTCTGCCTTGTTATACGATACATTACCAATGTACACACCGGTATGGATGGAAAAACAAACAAAAAAATGAGTACTGTGCAACCAGAAGTCACCTATCTGATCCTAAAACTTCTCTAAGCATAATGCCATTAGTATTCAACAGAGCGCTCGAACTAAGTATAGAGGTCTTTGCGATTAGATAGGCAAAGTCAGTTAGATGCAGTCTGGCCAGCAGAGGTGACTGAGATGGAAGAGAGAAAGAGGGAGGTGAAGTAAAGAGGAAGGGAAGCAGGGATGGAGGGGTGAGTTAGAGGGCGGACGTGCCTGATTCCGTGGATGTTCTTGATGGCGTAGCTGATCTCCTTGCGGAGCTCTTTCTCATCAAACTCCATCTGCAAAAGAAACGACAGCGAGGATTCAGTATAGTAACGTGAGTTATTTTTGTCAGACGATCTTTTCTCTCTCTTGATTCCTCCATCTTTTATTTTCAAATATCATTCTTGAACAGAGTGAGAAAACATTTCTTACTGTTACTGCTGCTTTTATTTTGCAGACCTAAATCACACTTCCTCCCCCTCAGATCTGACTCGTACATACTGTTACACTGGAAGTAGGACGTATATAGGATGATCTACTATATACTATACAATCTTTCATTTACTGCAATGCCTAGTTCTTTCCAACTTTCTTCAACATAGTTTCATATTTCTTAAAAACATATATTACAAACACAAAAAACATTAAGATTTTTATGAGTAAAGCGTCTGGTTAGGAAGCAACCTGCTCTGTTCTCTCAGTGAAAAACCAACAGCAAATTTTTTTCTGATGCATCAGTCACAGACAGGAAGATTTATATCCTCAGAGGGAGGGTGAGAGAGGACGGAGTAGGGGGATGTATGAAAGGAGGGAAATAGAAATTGAAAATGGATCGAACATGTAAGTGGGGGGTTGGAGGTAAAAGCCTTAGAGACACAGAGGTTGGGGGAGGTGGATAAAGGGAGGACAGGCTCGGGGTAAAGATGATGTGAAAGGTGAACGCAGAGGATGTGGGGGAGGGATCAAATTTGGATGGATATGATGACGGAGTGAGAGAAACAGATTAAATAAGCTGAGATGAGTGAAGAGGCGACAATGGGAGAGATGGCCGTTAAACTGTGTGGGAGGAAATGAGGTATGTTTGGGTCAGAAAAGCCCAGAATCAGAATCCTAGGGGAGGACTTCTCTCCATCTGAGGCTGGGAAAGGATACCCAGTAGGGATCGACGTAATGATGTAAAGAGACACAATATTTCCCACTTTATTAATCTCACCACAGCAAGACATTTCCAAACCCTTTTTTGTCACTTCACATTTTCCTTCACTTTAATATGATTATGATTTATGTCAAATAAATCAGCGTAAAAAATGAATGTGTGACACTCAAACTCTCTTTTGTGCAGACTGAACTAGCTATAATGCCACTAATTACAGCCCAGTCGCCAGAGGAAAATGCTGGCATTGTACATTTCTGCAAACCACGGATATGTTAGATTTCTACATATCATATCAAATTTCTGAAGTGACGTGGTATATGAGCTGACCTAGATGCCTGCCAAGGTGCAAACCACTGCAGCCCAGTGTTCACGACCAATAAAACAAAAAAACCAGTTGCTTTTTAGTGAGTCATTGCTTTATTGCTTTATAGCTGCTTTTTAGTCACCAAATGTGGGTGTTTTTTAGGAATATGTCAGTGTGTTTCCAGCAGAGATAGTGCCACGAAAAGCACTTGTTTTTTACCAAGACATTGCTCCATTTCAAGCTGGGATTGTGCCACCAAAAGCACATGTTTCATGCCAAAACGGGATCTTTTCCTAACCATAACCAAGTGGTTTTTCTGCCTAAACCTAACCCCACATTAACCACAGTGATGTTAAATGTAAAGAAGCATAAAGTTTCAGCATTTCGGCTGCATAATAATGTACAAATATAACATCCAGGGTTTGCAGAAATGCAAACCAATGCCAACATTTAGTCCAGCAATTGGGTTGCATATAAATAGAAAACAAGAAAACAAAAAGCATAATGACAATTCCCACAACTCCCATTAATGTTCTGAAAAAATTGGAATCTAATGATTTATTTAACCTTTATTCAACCAGGAAGTCCCTTGAGTTGGAAACCTCTTTTCTGAGGGAGACCTGGCCGAGACAGCGCACCAGTTACAGTTTAAACAGAAATAAAACACACCAGACAGGACACACAATCATCAAACACACATGGAATGAAACAGCTGCATTTCTCAGCTAAATGGACTTTTAACATGGCTTTGAATTTTTCTGAGTGAGCTAGATTTTTAAGATGTATTATACCCTGCAGATTATTCCAAAACCACAGAGCGAGGTCGCTTTTTTCCCCAGCTTAGTGCAAACCTGTATGCATAAATTTTACGGCTATTGTACGGGCATGTTTTGGGTTTGGTGGTGGTGCCAAAGTCCGCAAAATCAAAAGCTTTTTATTGCAAAAAGCTGCCACAAACAGTCACATTTTGGCAATCCTGTCCATTACCTTGTGGGGTTAGGGTTAGCGCTTTATTTTGAGATATGAGGGAGAAGGTGTTGCAGTTGGAGTGGAGGGTCCAAAGAAAATATTGACAAAGCTGTGGAGAGTCTTGCGTTAACCAAACATGAAATCTAAGCCTCATCTTCTGCTCCCTGCCCCAATCATTTTCAAACAGTCTCCAAATAAAACTATCAAACTGAATCACACATAAATAAACACAACATGTGGCAGACACACACCTTGACCAGTTCGAAGGGGAAGCGTTCATGGAAGATGCGATTGATCCTGGCACCACCTGACAGCTCAGCTGTGTCAATCTGGTCCCCGGAGCCCTCTATACACTTCTCAAAGTCCACAGAGAACTGCTGCACCATCCTGCGGGGCGGCAGAGTGACATACAGATATCAATGAATGTATTCATTTGTTTCTATCTAATCGTCTTCTACTGTATCTACTCACTGGAGCAGAGCCTTGGTCTTGCGAGACGGATCGTCAGGTCTGAAGTTCTTGTACTCCTCCACCTCCTTCTCTATGGACAGAAGCTGACTCTGCAGCTTGGCCCGCAGATTTGGGAGGGTGTCCCGGATGTGGTTGGTCAGTTGCTGTGCAGGTCAAAGGTCAGAGTTAAGGAATATTGGAAAATACAGGACCTATGAATGGTCATATTACAGTCACATGTGACTCCAACTGTGTGTTGCTCTTTTACACACCTGATTGAGGACTTTCTGGAGGTAGGGAGTGCCCATCCGGTCGGCCAAGTGTCTATACGCAGGGTGGGAGAGAAAGAACTTCCTCTCAGCAGCCATAGCAGCATTGATGTCCTTCCTGCCATCAATGTCCTTCTGGCTCCTGTTCACCACGCCGATGTAACCTGGACAGACAGGAGTCCCGGGGTCATTTACAATACAGTCTGAAACGCTGTGAGATTTGCAGAAACCAGATCCAACTCCATTTATCACTTCCTGGAATTTCTGAGAGCGACTGGAATAGATTCAATAGTTGTGGCCTGACTGGTTATTTGACTGGACGATAGTATAGTTTTGCATTAGAGCAATTTGGGAGTGTGCTGTTCTCTTTATTTTCTACATAAAAGTTTGAACAGCCAAACCCAAAATGAACTTCCCCTTGAGGACCAAACCGCTTAAGACTGTGTTTAATAATGTTTAACTGAGGAAAACCACATTTCAAGAGACATGGGATTAAAGGAAAGAATATAGACGAACGATGAATAGAGGAGAGAAAAGAAGGAAGGAGAAATTACATGAATAAATGTCTCTATGTGTGTGTCCAACTTTTAAATACAGAGAGAGAAAAAGGAAAAAGACAGAAACAACCAGGAAAGTTCAGGTCACGCGGATCCCGTTTCACCTCCAGTTAAGTTTTCTCATGCATCACTCGGTTAAAGGCTGTTTCATGCTCTATAACTAATGCAACTGTGAGCCAGCAGCCTTGTAAATGTGAACATCCAGATTAGACAGAGAGAGAGACGGGGAGGAGAAGAAGAAGGAGCAGGGGGGTGTAGAAAAAACAAAGAACATGGAAAATATTCAAAAGCACATGCCTGGGTCCTAACCAAGTGCAAATGGAAAAGAAAAGTACCACATCAGCAAATTGCAATAAAGGGCAGCCCGCAAGATACACGCAAGCTCTTTTCCAACAAAGTGTTTTTCTCTTTGCTCCTTCTCCTCTCTAACTCTTCTTCTCCTCCACCTTCTTCTGTCTGTCTTTTTAATTTCCCACTCTTTAGTGTTTTATCACACCCTCCTCCTTCCACCCTTTTCATGTTTCCTTTTTTTAGCACTTAGGGCATTGAACATTTTTGGGTACGACTGCCTCGCTCACCACCACAAGAGGGAAACAGCGTGTCATAGCGAGGGCCCTGAAGTAAAGAGAGGAGGCACTGCTTGTGTGAGTGTATTCGTGTGTGTGCTCACCCCTCCTGAGTGGAAGCAGCTTATTTTCCAGAATTTCCTTAGCATCCGTCCCCTCGTCCATCAGGTCCAGTTTGGTGATCACACCGATGGTCCTCATACCTTCATGCACAACCATAAACACACACAGCACAGTTATAACAAACCGATCCTGAAAATGGGACTGAAAACTATACACTGGAAATCATTTCTGATGCTGGAGTGCATATTAGGGATGCATGATATTGGATTTTTGCTGATAACCGTTATGCTGATATTTTCCAACTCATTGGCTGATGCTGATGTCGATGCCAATATATGCGCATATTTTTCTCCACCTAACTGCAGAGAACATCAAGTCTCTCCTGTAATAACATATTATTAAGCACACTTTTATCATGATGGCCCACTCACAGACACAGACATAGAATACAATGTTTTTTGAAATTTAGACACTCACTGGGCAAAATAAGGAAACTCCCCTAACTTAGGTTACATGTAAAAGTAAAACATGCCATATTTGTTTTTATGTAACATTTTAGACAACAAAACTGTCAAATTCATCCTACTTTAACAGACTTGGATGGTGCTCTTCCTGAGATGATCCTTACAACAGTACTTTACAGATTCATCCTCCTCATCAGCCATCAGCTTCAGAGTCACCAGCCACCACCACCACCACCACCACCACCAGTGTCTAGACTCCGTGGGGGGATTCATCTTGCTGCTGCTCACATGTCCCTCGACCACAAAATATCTCCCTCTGGTGTCCAAGCTCCAAAGACTTCTGTTAAATTTTAATCAGCACAAATCATCTGTTAACCTGTACACTCATATTCTGTGTTAAATATTATCTTTACTTCATTTTTCTGTCTCTCCTGATTGAAATTAAAGTCGCATAGTTAGAGCATTAGCTTATCAGTCACCATATTAACAGAAATGTTCATATCAGGCTGATGCTGGTATTCTCTTTAAAGTCTTTATCTGACAGCATCAATGACTTGTTTATAATATTGTGCCACCCTAATACATATGTGGGGTAAAATCAAATACTGCTGCTATGTTTTCAACCAATTTCAACTAAAAATCATCGTCATCATCATCATAACAATTGCAATAATAATACATTCATTTACAAAGCGCTTTTTTAAAAACAAGTTAAAAAGCTCTTTCTATACAATTAAAATGACAGTAAACAAATAGTTTATAAAATATTATGGTAAATACAACAAAACAACAGACGAGTCAATAAAAAGCAAGTCTAAAATCAAAAGGACAATGTGTTAGCTGTCCTGATCTCCTCTGGCAGGTCTTTTTTCAACTGAAGGGCTCGAACAGAGAAGGCTTGCTCACCTTTGTTTTAAGCTTTAACCGAGGAATGGCCAGGAGTGAACTACCAGAGGATCTCAGGTTGCATTCAAGCTTATAGGAGCACAGTTTTATATTCTGAAGCTGACCCCCTGCCTTTTAAGCAATGATTTATATCTCTGTCAAATGTGGTGGAAAACTTATTTAAATAATTTATAACTTTTCTAAACAAACGTGCTTTGCGGTAAAAGGAGCAAAATTAGACAAACACAAAACAATATTAAACTAGCAGAACTAACTGAGATAATACAAAGACAGTTTTCAAAGTGACATTACACCAAAAGACCAATTAATGCAGAGACAGAAAAAAAATAGCAGACATTTAGGAAGACTGAGTTTAGAGGCAGAAAAAGCATCGCCTTTAATTTCTGGCAACTCATTAGCAGAGATTTGTTGCATTTGTTGTGTGGCTCGCAAATGTAAGCTGGAGCCAGACCATGGAGTACTTTAAAAGCAACCAGTAAAACCTTCAAATCAACTCTACTTCATATACTGTTGGGCAGTTTAATTTGTATCAAGGCACCATATTTGGGTAATATTTTAAAATGAAATACTGATGTCATGTTAACAATACACATATGATAATATTGTGTGAATAATTCAGCATTTCTTAAACCGTTTCTGTTTCTTCTTGTTCTCACGTTGTCTCCCTCCCCCACTGCCATCTGGTTGCCTTCATCTAGTAAGTGTAATTCTTTTTTCTGTAAGCTTTTGTACAGTTATGGTCACAGACTTGTTCTCCACCTCCCTATATTTGGAGTGTAATTCATTTGCCAGAAAAGAGAAAAAACGTACAATAAACAAAGTTAAAGATAAATTTGATTGATAGCATAGTATTTTCCACAGATAAAGCGGTTATATTGTTATCATGAAGTCTTTGGCCACAGTAAACGTGTAGTGAAAATCTGGTATCGTGCCAGACCGACTAGCAACTATCAAATAATTGTAGTAGGGTGAAAAGTAATATTTCCTGTTGAAATAGGGGGAGTAGACATACAGTGAAATGGAAATGTGTGTGTGTGCATACACTCACCCTGAGGATCGACCTCTTTGGCAATCTTTAAAGCGTCAGAGTTGGCCAGATCAGAGTTGGCTGGGGACACGGCCAGCATCAGGCAGTTCTCCTTGGTGACAAACTGCATCAGCATTTCTCTAATCTGGGACTCGATGTCTGCAGGCTGGTCGCCCACCGGCACCTTGGTCATCCCCGGCAGGTCCACCAGGGTCAGGTTCAGCACTGTGTGGAGAAAAGGGAACAGCAGAACTAAGAGAAAGCTAAGCGAACTGAAAAGAGCCTCCTCTGACGCATTGTTGCCAAATAAAAAGCTTGGTGGTGCATAATTTATCAATGTCAGACATGCAGAACAAGCATCCCAAACTGGTGTCTGTGTGGAGTTTAAACGTCCTCACCATTGGGGGAGTAAACACGCAGGTTAATGGGCACAGGGGAGATGCCCTTGTTGGCCCCGGTGATGCGGTCAGTCTCTGCCTCGATTTCCTGCCGGACCTCATCAAAATCTATAAACTTTTTGCCCTTACAGTGGAGGAACTCAGCATATTCTGGAAAAGACAGTAAAACGAGACAAATTAATGAACGTGAAATTGGAGAAAAAGGAAGGAGAACAGAAGAAGCAGGAAGAAGACAGTAGAAAAGACAAAGAAAGTGAAGGAGAAATGCTAAAATTAGCCCAATTTCAACCCTTTCACCTGGAAAATAAGGGAGATTTTTGCACTTTAATGCAAATATTAATGGATTTTTAACTCCTATTACCATTCTTTGTCTTACCTCAGTGTTGGGGGATTATTATCTCTAAGTTTTGGAACTACAGTCCCCATAACTTGGGGGTTTGGGAAGATATAAAACAAGTATAATGTTGCCATGTATTCCTCTACTTGTGTGGAACCAAATGTGTGCCAAATAAGCCATTAGCAGCTGCTGTTTGCAGTGTACCCACAGACTTATAGACAGCTATCACTGAGGTGCTTTCATACTGAAGAAAACTTGAAAATGTGATGATTGCAGGCAAGTTCTGGAGTTATAAGGAGTGTCTTATTTCCATGTTCTCTAAACTGATTTATGGTCATTAATTCATGATGGATATTGGAGATAATGATGTCCCCAGGAGGTAGAAGTCATACAGAATCTCAAAACATGTGAATCAAGTTAGGGTCTTCAGATATGACTGAGTTATGACTCGGGGAGTATGCCCAGCATGCATACTTTGGGGCACACTGGGAAAATGACATTGATAAACTCTGACTTAAGAGATGTCGCTTCTAACCAGTGTTTTACTGACTGGGAAGCAGTCAGAGATGTATTTAGGTCATGCTCCCAAGCCAGCTGGACAGAGAAATATGCATTAGGGGCAGCTATAGACATTAAGTTATAGATATCTGGGACCACACCTCTTGCCAGAGTTGCCTTCTTTAGAAGGTGATCCCACTCTGGACATGAGGCAGGAACCGTTCCCTCTTCGCATTTCTTACCATATAATTGCGCATATGGTAAGAAGTGAGAGTCCAAGAGGCCAAACTGTTTTTTAAGTTGTTGAAATGGTCTGTAGATTATCATGAGTAACAGGATCATGATTTTAGGAAAGGCACATTGCTGTTGATTTTTTCGAATGTATTTTATTTTTGTGGCGCTTTGAACACCACAAGCTGAGTGCCATCTAGTTCCATTATATTCAACAGAAGACAGACATTTCTATGGCAGGTATCTCCAACACTCACCAATTCACACCAAAACTATCTAGACTGATAAATGGCCCTACAGGTAATAAGATAAGACATATATATTTTTGATTTGGGGTGAACTGTCCCTTTAACTGCCACTGTGATCCTCCTCACAGTTTGAAAAGCACTGCTATAAGGTAATCCTGTAGCCTTGACTGTGTAAATGAAAACAGGTTTAATTAATTTCTGACTCACACCATGAGTATGCTGTGAGAAAGAGCTTGCTAACTGCTCCGCAACAACCTAGTGAAGTGTAACCACGGCAACATGTGGATGTTGTTTTCATCTCCTAGTCTGTAGAGATGAATGGAGAGAGGGAGATGCTGAAGGAAGGAATTTATTTGAGGTGAGTGGAGGAGGAATGTTTAGACTTCAGAGAGGATAGGGGAAGTTTGCACCTGTGGAAACTAAAAGCTGTGTCTTATCTGTTGTTCTAGAAGAATCAAAGGAGTTATTTAAAGGACTGGGACTGTTATGCCATTCATATTATGAAGTGAAACACAACATCAGTGGGAGTGGAGAAGGTGAAAGGATTTTGCTGTAGATGCTGAATGTTGAAATCAGTGCAGAATTACTTTAAGATGCCATGCGTTTAATGGCCACTCGATTCTGGCTTCAACCAAACTCAGAATTAAAAAGAAGAAACTAACAGCTAATTCCGTAGATGTTTATGGGTGAGACATTTTTACCTGTGGGGCAGTTCATCAGCTGCAGAACCAAAGGACGACGAGTCACAATGCCAGAACCACGGGGAAGGAAATCCCTGTAACACAACAGACACAAGATGCTCAGTAAAACAAACAACAAGGCAGAGGGGACAACAATTTGAGTCACTAAATGACAAAAAAGACAACAGAACATGAGTCAGTGATAGTGAATCAGCATCCTGAGGCTTTGGGAAGACTGGAAATGTGCAAAGTACAGACAATAAGCGGGTGTAAATGTGTGGGTGTTTGTGTCTGCAGCGCAATGCTGAATAACAACGAATTCTCACACAACAGCTGTGGTTCCACCAGGCCAAATGTCCTTTTGATTTACTGCAGTGCTTTTTATACAGGAATCATCATCGTGCGTACATCCAGTTGGAAAATAGTTTAAAAAAAATATGGAAAAAATTGTTAAAGGTTTCCGAAATTTTCTGAGCAATAGGTAGGAATAAAACTTAATATAATTGTGCCTGTATAGTGCAGCGAGAGCACCGCATGTAGCCTTAAAACATTGTTTTAAAAGGCAAAATAGATAAAATTGACATTTTATAAACACTGGCATTGACTCTGGGAGTTAATACAACTGTTCAACATCTTTTTTTTTTTTAAAGATATTTTTGGGGGCTTTTTAGCCTTTAATTGATAGGACAGACAAGCGTGAAAGGGGGAGAGAGAAAGGGAGTGACATGCAGCAAAGGGCCACAGGCTGGACCCGAACCCGGGCCGCTGCGGCAACAGCCTTGTACATGGGGCGCCTGCTCTACCACTAAGCCACCGACGCCCCACAACTGTTCAACATCTTTTATGTGATGTGATGTTTTAATGATTGTCATTACAAAGATAATCAACACATCCTCAGCAGGGAGGAGAAATCACCAGACATGACTGCAAAACAATTTCACAGCTGAGAAACACCGAGGGCTCACAGGCAAATACAAAGACAAGTGGAAAACTATAAAACGGAGCTGCTGTGGCCACATGCATGAGCTTCTTCAGTAGTTTCTCCTAAACTGATGACGATTACTTTGGTAGTATTGTAGCATTTACAATGTCTATTCAAATTTCAGATGCTGAATTACTGAAAACAATGACAAATATAAAAAGGAATTAGTGTTTCTTGAGGTATTTCCTGTCTTGTAATATTCCAATATCTGTCCATCTACTCTCTCAGTTTGATGGAGAGTAACAGAGGATTGTCTGTGTCCGTGCATATAAAAGTGTTTTACATCTATTGTCGACTAAAACACTGTCCTGCTGTGTCTGAGGTGTGAAGTGTGTGTCTGTGAATGCATGAGAGTGTGTCCATACAGCTGACTGCCTGCCAACATGTTTTCATTATTTATTTATTTTTTTTCTCCGAACAAAACACTGTTTTTCTTGAGGGTGTTCAGCCTCTTATGCAACATCAGCGTCAACTCGCCACTGGCACTGTGTGCTCCTCAACCAGCTGACTGGACAGTTCTTCTTCAGTGATGCATAATGTGTGTGTGTTATAGCAGCAATAACAAGAGGCTGTTGGAGACACATACTGTGGTTTTCAATCTAACAAGAGCAGTTTACTAGCTTGTCTTGCTCTGAGCTGTTAAATAAAGTCACCACACAACAAATGGCTTGGTGACTGAGCCGTAATTAAAGCATTTAGATGAAGAACTGGGAAATGTTTCCATATTAAAAGAAAAAAAGTTTAAAATGTATTCAAATCATACAAAACTGAGGTGAATGCTTTAATAACTGAGCAAAGAATCTTCAAATTCTTCAACTGAGCGACATTAATAATAAATAGATGAGGCCTCTGTTTGAACCTGCAGCAAAGCCTGAGGCGGTTTGAATACATGAGTCATGAGCTGAGAGTTAATCAAGGCTGAACTGCTTTTGCTTAAAACTGTGACTTAACCAGAGAAAAAGCAAATTCAGCAATTAGGTGTTCAACATGAGGATCATGTTTGCTTACCTTAGCATAAAGTCTGACAGGATCTAAAGTAGGAATGCACCGATCTGATACTGATATCAGATATCGGGCTGATACTGACTCAAATAGATGGATTGGGGCTGAACTATTAAAATCAGTTGTATGTTTACATCTAATTACAGATGCACATACTATGTCATGCATCAGCAGCACGCTGGCAGACCATATTATGTTTACATTTTATGCAGCTGTACTGTTTTATACTGGAATGTTAATCCCTTAATATGTTTTGACAAAAGGCTGTGTCCTTGCCGCAGCGGCCGCGGGTTCGTTCCCAACCCATTGCCCTTTGCTGTATGTCATTCCCCATGTCATTCTCTCTCTCTCCCTCTTTCACACTATAGCTGTCCTATCAAATAAAGGCAAAAAGCCCCAAAAATATCTTAAAAAAATATATATGTTTGACCGATTCACTACATTTATATCTATGTATTTAGTTGTTACATTTCGTTGGGAAAGCAATGTTTGTCAAGCCTGATTTTGTCGTGCACATAAAAGAATGATCACAGTCACTTCCACACACTGAGGCATACAGTTTATTCTTTAAACACTGGTATCGGATCGGCACCCAGTATTGTCCAAGACATAAAGGCCTGAAATTGGTAAAGAAAGGACTGAAAAACTCAGATCGGTGTATCCCTAGTCTGGACCTTTTTGTGGTTTTCTAGCCCAGTTACATTGGTGTGCGGGTATCTCCTCTGCCGTCCTTTCTTGTTCATCTATTGTACCGACGCACCCAAGACAAAAAAAATTTGTTACCCTGAGTAGGCACAGTTTCACAGCAGCCCTAAGACTCCCTTGTCTGAAGGAAACAAAATCCATTTTCCAGCACCTCTAAAGCTCCCTGCAAAACCATAAGTGGTCCTTTTTACACTTCGGTGATTGTGCAGATTAAACAAACAAGATGTAACGAAGAGGCCACAACTATCAGTAATAGTTGACAGCCTGAGTTGATGTCAGAATCGCTATCAGGTGCCTGCCTTCTAGTAATACCTGAAACTCTCTGATCATCTCCTCAAACTCCTCCTGTCTGACCCATCAGACTCCTCGGGTGTTTATTTACTTATGCTTTCATAGGTATTAAAGAGTAAGCTATTTTTCAACCTGGACTCTATTTTCCAATGTTTTTGTGTCTAAGTGACTAATGGGAACAACAATTGTTGAAATTGGTCCAGAGTTGACCCTTTGCTAAGCACCGCCCCTTCGTGATGGTCCTACAAGCTGTCAACGTAAGCATGGAGCCCACACTGTAACTAACTGCACTCCCTGAAGAAATATTATCAATATGAAATATTCTTTCATTGTTGGAAAAATGAAACAGTGATTCCAGAGAGAAGCAGACAGAGGGGTCTACAGTCTGATATATATATATATCTGATATATCCAGGATGTCAAACTGACTCAGCAGCAACAGCAGGTTAAAAAGACAAAGATAGTTAGAAGCTAAAGCTGAACTATAGGCTACAGATCACAGTGTAAAAGTGAACCACCACATCACTGCTGATCGCCACAGAAGACAATGAATATAAAGGGAAACTTTGCTGATATTGAACCAGCTGTGTGGCATCACAGTGTGTGCAGATGAACAGTGTTTGGCTTCGCCCCCATGTCATGATCTCCGCCACCAGACAGGCAGGGATCTCCAGGTGAAGTCAAACAACGTTCATCTGGGGCGTTGGTGGCTCAGTGGTAGAGCAGGCACCCCATGTACAAGGCTGTTGCCGCAGCGGCCCAGGTTCGACTCGAGCCTGTGGCCCTTTGCTGCATGTCACTCCCTCTCTCTCTCCCCCTTTCACACTTGCCTGTCCTATCCATTAAAGGCTAAAAATGCCCAAAAAATATCTTTAAAAAAAACCAAAACAAAAAAAAACAATGTTCATCTGCGTACGATGCAATGACACACAGCTGGTTGAATATCAGCAAAGTTACCCTGCTTCCCTTCACTAGTTCCTGTACAGCAGGGTCGGTCTCTTTTACACTGTTATAATCATTAAAAAGCAGCATGTGTATACATTCAGTAGGCTATATCTTCAGTAGCTAGCTAGCTAACTCTACACTTTTCAGGGTTTGCTTTTGGTTTTGGAACAGGGAAGAAACGTTTATCTTTTTCCAACCTCTCCAGGTAACGGGTATCATTAATACATGACGTGCCCCAGGCGCAACATTTAGCTCCAAATCCACAAAACCAGCCTGAGAATGAAGGAAACACAGCTGTGTTGTTGTCAGACCCTGGTCTGAGCCGGCCCGATACTACGTTATGATTGGCCAGTCTGCGTCAGAGGGCGGGACTTAGCAAGGGGTCAATTTATCGAGGCCACTGAGGATTGCAGCAGCAAAACAGGACGCAATGTAACCACTCAGGGCACGTTCACACCGTCAATTTGTGTCCACTTAAAGTGCTTGTTTTTGCCACTGACATCTTCAGAATATTATCTGTCAACTTAAGGAAAGCATTCCTACAAAGACTGTTTGATTGTTTGAAGAAAAGCAGCCCTGAAATTGTCAATCCCACCAAACTCAACTAAAATAAACAGTAATTATATCATTGTAAATCACCATATTCAAAGTTGACAGAAACAAAATAAAACTCACAAAAACTGATCACGTTCATCTTTCCCCCTGTTCCAACAATCGCCAACTCTGGTTTGATTAAAATAAACTCTTGACTCACTCAGTTAGATGTGAAATGTACTGGCTCTATGCACGCTAAAATTACAGTTTATTTAAATGGAGTCTGGTGGGTTGGTAATGGCAATTTCGGGACTGTTTCTGGTTTTAAAATGATCACGGTGACACAAGATTGCTATTTCCATCAAAGTAAACCTTTCTGCATGATTGCTTCTAGGTGTTATAATCTCATAAAACTGCGGGATCCTCAGTTTTGCAGATCAGTCTTTCTTAATCCTTTACCACCCTGCAGTATGTCACTTAATGCACAAGAGATAATATGACAAACAAGCTTTAACTGTGTGCTCGTCAAAAAGGCCTGAAAAGACATCATAGCCGCGAATGTTTGCTTATCCTCCACACCTGCTACACTGGACACAGCACAGATAGGAAGCTTCATTGTTGTTCCAATGTTTGCTGTTACTAATGCAGCCTTCTCCAACAAAGGAAACCCTGCTCTCTGTCCGTCCATCTGCTGGTCTACCTGACGGCCTGCCAGTGTACAGAAGTTTGTGTGTATGTGGCTGTCACTCTCTCCCACTTGGATGCCTGTTATGGAAGACAGATGGCCCTAACTGCGGGTCTTCCTCTCACTCCACTCCTCCTCATCCTCCCCTCAAACTGCCACTACAAGGATCCTCCAAATCAGAGGAGAAGCCACAGATGGAATCAGCTTTTCACACACACACACACACACACACACATGCATCGTATATCACCACATATACTTCCACAATACTGGGAAGACTCTCTCTCTGTCTACTCATCATTTACCTAATCCTGCTGAGAGGGTGACAGCCCCTCCTCCCCCACCCTCCTGTGTTTTCATCCCCCCACAGTGAAACGGTGAGGTGGAGTATGAAAGCACACATGTGACTGCCAAAAGCACCGACACAACCCCCACACAGGGGAGATGCAGAGGAGAGATAAAAAATTAAATAAAAGGGAGCAAACCGGGACGAGAAGGGGAAATGGAGATACTTTTGCAACAGGAGAATGAGGCGGACACTTGGAAAGAGATTTTAAAGTTGCATCAAGATACCTTCAACAAGCACTTATCTATAAGTGCACTCGGCAGTCGGTGTCTGAGAGCACTCTGACTTCTTACAGAAACATTTACCCACTTCATTGTATGATATCATACAGTATAATCTATAAATCAATTAATGGATCATCTATCTGTCTTTCCATTCATCCATTTATCCATTAGGGTTGGTCGATATGAAGATGTACACCATGACGCAATAGAAATGTTTCCACCTTCTGAGATTTTTCCATACTGTTTACATAGTGGCAGCAATCCTTTAATATCTCTGGATGTATTGGATCATTTTGGGATATTTGCAAATCAATAGGCAGGACAACTTTATGGAAATATCGTATCATGTCAAGTCAATCATGCAGTATCATGCAGTGCCTTGATTTGTCAGATATTGTAGTCAGTAAATTAACCAATAGCAGATACTCCTGCCTGGTTATTTTACCCACTAACAGCTTCTTAATTGATTTTCAGTGATCAATAATCAATAATCAGGGTCAGGGGAGGTCACACACTCAGCAAGCATCACAGTCGGAGAGTCACAGCCCATTACATTAATTTATTTTTTAAGCATCAGTTTGAAACAAAATGATTTTAGTGAATTAACTCTCAGCCACTGACCCATTCACTCGCTCTCTGACATTTACCACACACACACACACACACACACACGTCCAGTGGGTGCCAGCTGCAGTGGCGTAGTGACTCATTGCTTCTGTGTTATGAACTGTGCACATTCAGTGGTGTACAAACATTGCACACAGATACAAGGATGAGTGCACACACACACACACACACACACACAGACGACCTTCTTGCTTAAGTAGATGTCACAGCAGCACAAAAGGGCTTCACACATGAAACAAGCTTTAAGCACTCTAAAAAAAATAAATTGTTCATTCACATTATCGTTTAGGTAAAGTGGGAACATACTTTCCATAAAAATGCTGATGTAATATGAGAACAACTGAATGCGTATGTCTATTTTAGAATTTAAATGAATGTGTTAAATCACACATTTTTCAGGACAATGCCTCAGTGACCAAAGTTTTCCAGACTGGGTTTCTTCTTCTTTTATTTCTCACTTTTTTAAGATTATTTTGGGGCTTCTTTGTCTTTGTTTGATAGTAAAGGTGAAAAGTGACAGCAAAGGGGGAGAGATGGGATGACATGCAGCAAAGGGCCCTCTAACTTTTGTTTTTGGTTATGCTTGGACTTGCTCTATAAGAGGGAATTTCCAACTTAAGAGTGAGTTTGTTTAGGTTTGCTCTACTCCCTCCCTCATTCTAATAACTCAAACTCAACACATTGCTCTGTTGGCCTCTCCATGTGCGTCACATCACTTCCGATTCCCAGACACAGTCAGACTTTGAGCCTCATCTACAGTAATCCTGCTCTAATGCGTGCAGCAATAACAGCTCTGACATCAGTGAACCAGCTCAACCAGGCAATTTCACTTCCTAGTAGTGTTTGAGTCATGGATAGATGAGACCGTGACACTGCTTTTTGGTGATGACTTTTACACACACACACACACACACACACACTTCACACACACTTCACACACACACACACACACACACACACACACACACACACACACACACACACACGTTTTGCTGTCAGCTACAGTGGTAGATTGAGCCAATGAAATGGCTGGTTGCTGGATGGCGGACATCCAGATTAAAGCAGAGCCAATGAGGGAATGTATTGCAGGTAAACTGCGGCCCAAACAGAGATTAGTGGTAATCCTCTGTAGCAGTATCAGGACAAATGGTCTCCTCTCTTCCTCTGACTCAAACTGATTGCTGTCTCACTCTAACTGTGACCATACACTGTTTTTATAGTTCACAAGTTCACTCTTAGAGAAAGACTTCACTGAACAGGGCAGTGACTTAAGGAGTGGCAACTTATTTTAAGGGTCCAGTAGTATGCTAAAGAAAATCCTGGGATATATTTTCTGGAAAAAACGTTATCATTTGGTACAAATTAGAGCAGCTGAATTATTTCATGAGTCAATCAACAGGAAAATAATCTGCAACTATTTTAGAATCTATACATCGTTGGAGTAATTTTTCAAGCACAAATGCCAAACAACAAACGGACACTTTTATTTGTTTAATATGTTGGTTGGACAAAATGAGCGATTAAATAAAGTCACGTTAGGCTTTGCACTTTGCAGTTGTGGTGGGCAGTTTGCACTATTTTCTGTCATTTTACAGACTAAACAATTATTAATCAATCATGAGATTGATGACAAGAATAATCACTGGTTGCAGCCCTAGAACTGACATAGACATAGACACAATGTTTAGAGTACACGGCCATTTTTGTCTAATGACTGATTTATTTAGGCTATTTCAAAATGGAAGAATGCATAGTTCACTCCTTTTTGTTTTTAATGTAATACGTTATTAAATCGTGTCAATCCTAGTATCATAGTGTGCACTGAAACTTTGATTTCCTTGCAGTTTACTGTGATTTATTAATTTGGTTTGAAGAAAGAAACAGGCAGTTATATAGTGGTTTAATAGTTGTGTTTAGTGTATAAGCAGCTGTTCATTTCCAGAGATATTTCCTTGAAAGAACTGCATTAAAAACTAACAAAGACCCATTTATACCATGATAAAGATAAATCCATTAATAAATCCATTATCTGTGACCTCATATCCTTTACGGGGTCACAGCGACGGGTGGCGTGGTGCACCCTGGACAGGTCTTCAGTCAATTACAGGGCTAGATAAATATAAAAGATTGTGATAATTAAAAATTGATTGGAAAGTGCACATTTGATTGTAGGTGACTTTTACATTTTTGCATGTTCAGCTGACGTTCTGTGCACTGACTCAAAGACTCTTTCTTATACTGTAATAGCGATTAATTTGAATTAATGAACTGGAGGTGCAAGTGAACAATGTCTCCCTTTTACCCATTATTACTACCAAACTACACTTATAAGACTTAAGAAATATTTAATATTAAGTTTCTTTATAGGAAATCATTAGGAAACTATAGAACCTGTAAAATAAAGTGTTACTGCATTAGCTCAGATTGATTTGTCTGATTGATGTATCCTACATCTATCTGCTTTCTCTACCCAACTTGGAAACTATAGGCTCCATACAGTGTTTATTTCAATATTTAATATGCATGCTGAGTGGTTCCTGTGTAAGTCATTGAAGGACTCCTCTCCTCTCCTCTGTGTTCCTGTTTCACTCGCTCCTCCTTTATTTGACAAGAATAAAAGCTTTAATGGAGTACTGCACCATCCTTGTCTTTCACATGAGTGAAGCTGCTGCTTCTCATCACAATGCTTCCGGCCCTCTCCGTGTTATGTAATACATGAAACCAGCTATATATCATTAACTTAATCTCTCTGCGTGGGGGATGGAATAGAGATGGCAGCAGGGAGGGAAAAACGTCTGTGTTGTAGTTTTATGTTCCTGGTTTGTGCTAGTGCCAGCAGCATTCACTGATAACAAAGTGCTTCAGTTGGCTCAGCTGCACACCATGCCGCAGCAGCAGCATCCTCCTGTGTTTGAGTGCACTTCAGGTGAACATCATACAGCGTGTGACGTTTTTACTAATTTCTCAATTTGTATGCCACTGTCAGCTAGTGATCCTACATCTGTCAAAGCAAAGCAAAAGCAAAAAGTTCTCCCTCAGGGCCTTTCTACAGAAACAGCAGTAAAATGCTGACATGAATTTAATACACTCCTAAAGTCTTATTTATGTCATTGCTTTTACAATGATAGTGACAACAAAGTGGGGTACCAATTAATGTGTCATTATGATATGAAAAGAAGTTATTCCCATTGGAAGGTGATCATTTATGTTCAGTATTTGTTGTCTTGTAGGGGAAAGCATCTATGGCACTGATTTAGTATCAACTGTTTTTAAAGAGCTGTCCATGGTGCTGAAAGTTAAATGAGTCTGACCCATTCTCAGAATCAGGATAGTGAAACATATCGGTGGATACTGCTCAGTATAACAGTGCAGTATAAATCAAACAGGAGGACATAACTGTGCAATAAAAACAGTGTGGAGCGCTAAAGAAACTCTGTGAGGACAGAATCTGCCACGCTGGCTTACTGAATGTATTCATGTTGATGCATATTTTCCTTTTTCACAGTGACTCTTCATGATTTTAAAACTCTCTCTCACTCTGTCGCACTGCTCGCGTAATAATGTTAAATTCAGTCAAATGTCAGCTTGTGGCCAAACGTCTCCACCTCCACCTGCACTAACAGGTTTCACCCAGCTGGCGCTGCATGAGTTGGGCACTGGAGACCAGTAAAGCTCGCTGCTTTGTTTCTGCTAATTAAACTCATGGGAGAGATAAAAACAGACTGGGTGACAGGTGCAGGATGGGAAACGGAGGAGGTGCTCATATTCAGATTTGTGAGATGTCTTCTTTACTGTCAAATCACAGGAGGACCAATGGGACACAACCAGAAGATGAATATACCATAGAGTAGTGCTTAACCTGTGTGTACAGGTACAACAGATATATTTGCAGCTGTAAGCACTGCTTGTGTATCATTGCAAATTGAATATCTTGTTTTTGGGCTTCGGGAACTTCTGATTGCATTTTTTTTTGTGCTATTGTCTGACATTTTAAAACTAAATTATTAATCGCTTTATTGAAAAATTATTCAAAAGATCAGAAAACAATGAAAATACTTATTAATTGCAGCTCTTAAAAGATTACCACCCCCTAAACAAAATTACTAGTACTTCATACTTTATTTAAAGACACTTTTTAAAATGAAAATCTGCTATTTATTCAAGAAGAAAAGGAAAAAAGAGCAGTCCCCAAAGGCAGCCAAATACATCTCAACTTGTCATTGTCTAAGACAAGAGAAAGGCATACATGAAAACAATGAATAGAGAAAAATACTGCAATGACCCACATTATTTCAAAATGCAGACTTTAAGATAAATTGCTTCATAACTGAGAGCCTGTATCTCTGTAATTCAAGTTTAACCTTGCTGCACTTTTTTGCAGCAACAAAGCACCTTTGAGGTGAATCTAAACTGAATGAGACAGAAGAAAAAGCTAAGAAGTAAAGCTGAACTGAGGTGATAATCAGAAAACCGAGCCATGAAAACAAAGGTTGACTGTAAGGACAAATTATGACAGCAGGATCAAAACCTCTGAAGGACAGATGATAAAAGAGAAAGGATAAATTTGATTAGTGTCCTTAGATGTTCCCTCGTGCCATCAGTGCGGCATATCTAAACAGCTTGCCTACCACTAAGAGGTTGGCTGCCCTTGCCAGGCATGCATTAAAATCCAATCCAGCTGAGAGAAGAGGTGTCACAGTTAACTACTGGGAGTAACAGTGTCTACAGTAAGCTCTTCCAGCAAGGTCTGTGTCAGTCCTGTGGTTGCTAATTTTTGCATAAATCAATAAAAAAAAGAAAGTCAACCATGCTTCAAACGGCTCAGCTAATATGCCTTATATAAAAAATGGTGTAAATGTCTCTCTGCCATTAATAAGTCTCACATACTTTAGTATTGATTGTCAGTGCTAACCGTAAGCAGAGGGAGAACAAATCTGTCAGTTTTTATTAAACGTAAAATAGATTACCAAGCAAGGAGTTCAATAACAGCCTAACAAGATTTCTGGTCTGATAGAAACATCACAATAAATGACTTTCTTGGAGCTGTCAATGTGAATTTCTGAATGAGAGGCAGGGAGGTTAAGATAGAGACGGAGAAAAGAGATGCTGTGACTTGTAAACACACAGTACAGCATGCTGTAAGTGTGTGTTGGCTCAGGCCAGATAATGCAAACACAATGGTTCAGTGGGGGTTGAACACTGGAGGAGCAGGAGGATGGGAGGACCCGAGCGACGTCACTGCAGCTGGACTAGGGGAGCGCATACATTAACACACACACGCTGCATGACAGGATGCAGACTGCAGTGCTCACTGACACGTACAAACAAATCATCTAACATCTTTATTACTGATAAATTCCCTGTGACAACATTTCAGTTCTTCCTTCTCCACCTCCTGTCATGATCGTGTAAACCACTGGTCCCTCGAGTAAGGCAACGTAATTAGGCGCAAGCTGTTTCCATGGCTACAGCTGTGCAGTGAGTGCAGCAGAATGTGGCCCTCCTAAGAGACTCTTTTAAGTAATTACACAAAAAAACCTTGATTCTTTTGAGAAAGGCTTACCAAAAAGTGACACAAGTGACAAAAGCAATACTGTAGGATGCTGTCAAAACACTGCTTTTGGAATTACATTCATAAAAATGTTTATTGACAAGGAAGAGGAAAGTATAAAATAAAGGCTGTGAATAGTGAGAACACTTAATTTAGCTTGCTTTATAAATGCCAGTGTGTATTTCCCATATTAAAGGGTATTTAGCAACTGACATGGACTCCAATTTAATCCATCAAAGTCTGTTTACACATTAAAGGCAGTACTACTGCATAGTTTTATAAAGCCTACTGTAGCTCCAGAGGGAGCTGTCTAATATCTGATAAAGGTTCTCAAGTGATGTCATGCATTAGCTGCAACTAGCATAACACAGCCAAATCTATGACCCAACTGTTGGCCGTTCAAGTTGCACTGTGGGTAATGTAGGCATCAGGTTTAAAAGAAAAAGAATTAGTGGAATTCATTCATTCATTTTCCGTAACCGCTATCCTGTTAGGGGTTGCGGTGGTGCTGGAGCCTATTCCAGCTGACACTGGGTGAGAGGCAGGGTACACCCTGGACAGGTCACCAGACTATCACAGGGCTGACACATAGAAACCTGCATGTCTTTGGACTGTGGGAGGAAGCCGGAGTACCTGGAGGAAACCCACGCTGACACAGGGAGAACATGTAAACTCTGCACAGAAGGGCTCCCCCACCCTGGGTTTAAACCCCCCACCCTGGATTTGGACTGGGAACCTTCTTGCTGTGCGGCAAAGCTAACCACTGCACCACCATGCTGCTGAATTAGTGCCTAGATTATCATTCTTTTAACTGTCAATCGCGAGTCTAGTCTGGTGTAGCCAAATCTATCTCCACAGTATAATGTCAGTGCTAGAGAAAGGTCCGTAAGCACTCATCATCATGCTGGTATTGGCAAAAAATGCTTTGTATTTCTCTAAACCAATCACAGTCATCCTGGGTGGGACTAAGCCAAGGATGCAGCGATAGTGTCCTTGCAAACGCTAGCATGCAGATAGCAGAAGGGGAGGGAAATGCCAGCTGAAATAGCTTATACCTATAGTGTACATCCGGAAGTCAGACAATGTTGTATGAGTGCAACTCTAAAACAGTGGAGAACTCCTTTAAATCCCCTGAAAGGCACATAAGCTACATTCAAAGTGAAGTCACCACTTTATGAACATAACTGATATGCCTCCCACAGGTAGCATCGTGTAGATTTACACTGACACGTATACAGGCATGCCTGACATGCTAGCACTCTGTCCACATGGTGAACGTTTTGACTCTACTGTCAAACAAATGCAAGGAAAGAGATTGATGGTGTAAAATCAGCTGCTGCACAGATGAATCCTGTTGTATACCCGGGCCATGTTTAAAGTGGGGGTGACTGAGCTGGCTCAGAGCCACAGTATGCACACATATACTGACCTTGCTTAAGCAGGAAATACTGCTGAATCACACACTGTGCATCTGATGAATTAAAAGTCTATGAAACCACTAAAAAATCTTGAGATCAAGTGAAATACAAGCAAGTTCTGACCAACAGTTAGCTCATGACACCCATGTTGTTGCCTGTAAGCTCCCCTTACAGCATAAGCACTGGCAGACAGATGGATGAGCTGAGCTGGAAGGGCTCAAAGCTCAGGTGGACCGTCTCTCTCTCTCTCTCTCTCTCTCCCTCTCTCTTTCTCTCTCTGCAAGGTCATACTGCAGCATAACAGATCAGATTTGTTCCCCTGGCTTTGTTTTGTAGCATCATCAGCAGCAGCTCTGACAGGAGCAAAAACTGTGCATGTTTGCAAGACTGAAAGCTCTCACACACACACACACACACTCACACACAGCAAGCATCATTCTGCACCCTTGCCTGGTCAGGATTAAATAGCCTGAGGACAACAAAATGGTAGCCCTGCCACAGAAACAAACACATCCACCAAGCTGCCTGTAGCTGTATGTGCTCTGCAGGAAGTCAGCATGTAAACTGACCCTGCCTCTGTGACAGATGTCATCAGATTTATAATATAAGCATGTGTATAGCTGTGTCATTTTGGACAATATTACTAAGTTTAGAAACTCGCTTAGCCTTCTTTGTACCAGTCATACTCAGAGGTGGTTTAGAGTAGTAAATGGCAAGTTGTTTAACAGAAATGTGAGGTTCCCTGAATGCATTACAGATGTACCTCGCTGGGGATTTATGTAGGCCTAACAAAATAATCTCCTGGCTTGGTGTTGGGGAAGAAGATAAAACATTAAGACTTGTAAAAGGTGCACCGATTTGGACTGATCCACTGAAGCCTGTGCGTTGGATTCAAACCTGCCTCAGAAGGGGGATGGGGACCAGGATGTTTTGAGGTGTAGAAATGAAAGCGACTGCGGCCGCTTGTGTGATGCACCAACATGCATTGCAGCCTGGAAAAGCTACTTACTTCCCGACGAAGTTCTCCAGCACCGAGCTCTTCCCCGCACTCTGGCCGCCCACCACGGCGATCTGCGGCAGGTCCAGGTTCGCGTTCTGGCCGATGGCGGAGAAGGCATCCTGCATGCGGTTCACCAGAGGAATCAAATCCTCCATTCCCCGGTTCCCCATCTTTGCGATGCAATGTGCAGTCTATCTTCCTGTGTCAGAGCAAGGGAGGGATTTAGTTCTTATTTTTTCCTCTTCAGTCCCTCCTCGCCACCCTCGCGCTTAGAGGGCGTTTTTGGACCGCACGCACACCGGTTCACTTCTTGGCTCGGTCCCTCATTGACTGCGCCTCCTCCGAGTGTCAGATCACCTCAGCTGTCGGACTCTCTCCAGCACCGAGCATGCACACTCCTCTCCACCGAGCGCCGCAGGGGGGGAGGATGAGGATGATCTCTTGTATTTTTTCAGGAGAGAGAGATCCCTGCAGTTCCTCACGCTCACCGCTTGGTGGTGACACGGGCTTTATACTCTCACTGTAATTGCCTGTCAAATTGTCACGTTTACAGTACAGGAAATCCCGTTTTTGGTTTTATCTTTTGACGCTCCAAAGTCTGAAGTCTAATCATGTTGAAGTGCATTTTGACAGATGGGAAATTTTGCATCCTGTATTTAATGTTATTGCCCAAACAGATGTCAGATCTGTCCATGGTGCTGAATATGTTAGCACCGTGGACAGAGGCCAGGGGGGCACTCTGCTCTTTGGTATGTTGGTTTTTAAACTCATGTTCCCCTCAGTATTATAACACATGCATTTGTCACCCCCAACAATAGCATTAAAGTAGTAGAGGACTTTTATTTTGGCACAATAAATGAAATTTACACCATAAATTGTTGCAAAAAGGCACACATTGTGGTGCATAAAAAAAAATTCACCAGAATGCAGGAACTTAAGTGGTCGATGCTCAGAATTGAATTGTTGAAACGAAACGTAAGCCTTTGTTTATAATGCAGTAGGCCTATATGCATATCCAGGGTTCGACTTACACAGTGGCTTTCGGGGAGCCCTATTTTCCAGTGCGCACAACGACTTAACAGGTCACATGCACGCGCATACAATGTAAAATGCCATAGCCTTGTGCTAATAACGTTAGCATTTTGTATTTGTTTGGAAAACGTGTGTAGTATGACAGTTGTTTTGTCAGTGAAACTTGTGAGTTGTAATGGAGCCAATTTATGTCGCGTTACCTTTGTTAAATGTTGCTGTTGTCCCTGTTTTTTTTTTATGAGAATAGGGAAAGATCGCTAGCCGCTAAGCTAATTTATACAATGTAAAATGCCATAGGCTTGTGCTAATAACGTTAGCATGTTGGATTTGCGGGGAAATGTGTCCAGATAAAGACAAGTGTTTGTATGTGAATGCTGCGAGTTATAGTGGAGCCAAATCAAGCACTTGTGTTTGAAATTGTCTCTATTGAGACATGTTTAATGTGTGTTTAATGTGTGTTTTGAATTAACTAAACTTTACAGCACTTCACAGAAACCTCCGCCGCCGACTAGCGTTGTGGAGGTGTAACTGCAGAGTGACACAGACACCACCGCGGAAGTAAAAATGCTCACAATGGCGAAGGCGACGTGAGTCCCTTCACTTTCACTTACTAGGTGAAGTCGGTGCACTGTTGTTATCATTCGTTGTCGTTCTTGTTTGTCTGGTGAATCCAAATTGTATGAGGCTTGGCCAAAACACAGACCAAAACACCGAATGAAAACACTGTTGGGGTTTTTTTTTTTTTTACGATTTACCGCGCCAAAACAACCCTGTGATGAGAAGTTCAGGTGGCTACGTAAACCCAGTAATTTGTGTCGTATGGATTGCCACAGTAGGAACAGACAAAGAATTGTGTTAATTTGTGAAGATAGATTTTGGAAAATGAAATATAATGAGCAAATGAACACATGCCATTGATATATTTATGTTAATTGTTTTATTTTGTTTCAGAAACCTTAATGTACGGGAAAATAAAATATAACCAGTTACACAAATATGGACAATTTTTTGAGCTCCCCCTAAACGTCTCAGATGATGCTTTCAGGCTCCCCCGTAATTCGAACCATGTGCATATCTATGTCATTATATCCTAAAAACACGCATTCATAGTGTAGGTACTATACATTATTCAGATTAAGTGTAGGCATAAGTGTCAATAGGCTAATAAACACAATATACAATGAAAAAATAGTATATATAATGTATGTACAATGAAGTGACATTGTGAAGTGGGGTGAAGTCAGGTAATGTGGGACAAGTAAGGTTTTACATCTTGTGCTCTTTAAATATTAGCAGCCAGTCACCAATAGAAATGTGCTTTATATAAAACAATCCTTTTCATTGGTCTGAGGTAATTAGGATGGGCACACCAAATTTTCAAAAACCCACTGGTCCCAGAACGTTCATGATAAACCATGTGGCATGTTGATTTTCTCTTTCTGGGAATAGGAATTGTGCAGCTAAAATAATGAGAGTATGATAACGACTGGTTGTAGGATGTTGCATTTTATTAGGCCTAAATGTTTGACTTATAATCAAAATATTTTCACAATACACTTTATTTTTTATGGTAAAAGGGTTTTTGAGTGAGTACCTAATGCTTTCAGGTAGAATGGGACAAAAAATGTGCAGAAATTTGACATTTTTCTGAAGTGAAACCAACATGTGTTTAGACTAGCAGGTGCCATTAAATCATGACTTATGCTACTGTGTGCCACCCTATAATATAACAGACATGCTTAGTATTTATGTCGCTTTAAAAAGATTAAAGATGATGCAGTGAGTCCATGTCAGCCACAATAGTACAAAATTAGCCTTCATTAGTACACACATGCAAGCACACACACACGTCCATTGTAGACAATATGGCACCAAGGAAACAGGGAGCAAAAGAGCAGAAAAAGCATGGCAGAAAAGTTGGACAATCTTATTTGATGAATAGCCACAGGTTACATATGATTATTTGATATGTTACAATGATTTATTGAAATAATGGCTAAACTGATTAATTGTTTTACCATTTAAAAAACAACATGGATGTCCCATTTTACCTGAACATGTAATCAGAGCGAGGAAGGAATCCTAAATGTGTTTGAAGGTCCAATGCCTCTAAAGTATTTTCTTTGGCAACATATCTTCTATTATTAAATATAGCAGAGAACCACAACAAGCCCTGAAATTAATACTCAAGGTATTCTTTGGAATTACTACCAATAAATGTCCCAAATTACTTGACTTCACCCCTGCTTGTTTCAGAGTAATTAAATTTCTCTTTCAGTTTTTAATGACCATTGGAGGTTAGTTTAACAGTGGTGGTCCACTATACTTATTATTCATATAAACTAGTGTAAAAATATAATGTAGAAATCTTACTACGAATTTTCATTAAATCTACAATCTACAGTTTTAATTACATTTTTAATCTAATTAGTCTTTAACATTTTATATTGCAGACATATAGTATGTTCAGTTCTCCAGACAGCCACCAGGAGGCGACAGGGTGCCCTAACTTCACCTCAGTCAGAGAGGACGCTGCTTTCAGTCTCTGCTTTATGGGAGTTGCACTGGCCGGGACTGAGAGCAAGTATTCAACCCTTTACTATGGTTTTAGTTGGATAATCAACAACCATCGCCAACCTCCTCTTTGAGAAATAAGTCCTGGCAACTGTGGGTAAGGTAAAATGCAGAAAGTGTCCCAGACGGCGCAGCTGTTTTGTCTGTGAGCTAGCTAGCTAGTTCGATGCTAAGCTAAGCTAACTTGTTGGGTTCAGTCACTGAGCTGCGGCTAATGTAGCTTCGTTCATTTCATAGCAGGTGCAGCTTGTCCTTTATTTCCACTTTGTGCTACTTTTGGAATAAGATGCCGCTCTTTATTAAAAACATAATATCAGCATGCTTGTTTCTGTCTAAAGTTGGCAAACTGAGTGAGGAGATTAGAGTGAGCTAGCTTAAGTAAACAGAAAAGTAAATTGTTGCTTACGTGCTAGCACTAGCCAGTTGTCATCACGAAATATGAGAGCGTCCTGTTGTCTGAGGAGGTGCGCACACTGTTATTGAGAGCGTCTTTACATTTAAGAGTTGTTCTGGCAGCGGGGCACATTATCACACAAGATTTGATTCCTCTTCCCATCCAGAGATATACATAACGAGTGTCAAAACACTGGCACCTCGCACCTGCTGGTCTGTCAACTCACGGTGTAACGTAAACGGAGGAAATATAAGCTCGTAATGTTCAATCCACACATCCATCAGCAGCAGCAGCAGCAACAGCAACAGTTTCACCAGCACCTGAGGCAGCTACAGCAACTTTTCCAGCAGCAGCCTCCGCCTCCCCCTCCGCCGCAGCCGCCACCTGGGCACCATGTCCCCCACCATCACCATCAGGCACAGCGGTAAGGACGTTAACTCGAGGCCGGGGATTAGGCAGGGCCCTCTCTATGAGGTATGTGTGGAAGGTGATGGCTGAGCTGGACGCCCTGCCACAACACTTGCCAGGCTGTAAGATTTTTAGGTGACTGGGAGAACGTATAGGTGTGCAGTGTTTTAATTTAAATGCAGTATTGCAGCTTGGTCGTGCCTTAACCCATTAGTGAAGGGACGTCCAGTTAAGGCTCTGGCTTTGTCATGATTTTACCTGTGAAGTAAACTAACCTGCAGCTATACAGTAACATTTATATCTGTCCCAATTGAGCAGCACTGGCATACCTTGTGGAAAAGTTGTAAATGTGACCACAACATTGTCTTTCTGGATCAATTACTGTTAGGTTTTGAAACTGTGTAATGGGTATATGAAAAGTAAATCAAATCAAACTTTATTTACATAACACTTTTCATACAACTGTGCAGCCCAAAGGGTTTAACAGAGCAGGATTAAAACAGCACAGAAGAAGCAACAAGTAAACAGTAAACATAATAAATAAATAATAGTATAAAAGACCAAAATAAGACTTATAAACGGAGGCAGCAAATGACGAGGCAAAGCCAAGCTTAAATGATATTTCTTAATGTTTCTTTGAAAAATGTCCACTGAGGTGAAGTCCTTAAAGGGCCAGTGTGTAATATTTGGCATGGTTTATTGTCAAATCTGAATCTGAATATTCTACCCATTAATATGTTTATATAAGTGTATAATCGCTATAAAATAAAATTTGTTTGGTTTTCGTAGCCTTATAATTATGCTTTATATATATATATATATAAGGGCCTTGCTTTAGAGA